>NC_133652.1:47488126-47824847 GCF_009905375.1 Apium graveolens | reverse complement strand
CTTTTTGTTTCGAAAGGTCGTTTGTTTTACAAGTTATTCTGAGTCGATTATTGATCGAAAAATCATATTTTTGACCTGATTTCAGTTTTAAACATATCGAGTCGACCCTTTTGACGAACTGAGTCATATGTGATATGAATTAAGTGATACATGAGTTATGTGCTTATATGTGCTATGTGAATTATGTGTGTGTGGATTAAGAGTCCTGTGTTTGTCTGTTATATTTATATGTGGGCTATCGTATGGGTAGACGATAGGGTTTTGACGCGCCGTTCGTCAAGTAATTATCATTTAGACAATTAAAGTTGTATCTTTTAATTATAGATGCGAATCTTTCGAGTTGATCAGGACAAGACATTGGATAAAGAATGAGATGGAATGGTATTGGGTAGCTGACTTCTAGTAATCGCAGGAGCAGCATATCAGTAAAGTGTTGAAAGGGAAGACGATGATGTTTTGAGACAGAATGTCAGAATTGATGCGTTATTACGAGTATGCTAACTGCTAAAAACCCAAAGGCAAGTACCCCTGACTTCACTTATTGTTCAAGTGACGTTATTTCGAATCATATTATGCAAGTATTGTTTTCCCTATTCTCTGTTCGGAATAGATAAATGTTTTACATATCGCTGAATTAAATAATTTTGTTTATGCAAGTACTCTTCTGCTATTCTATGTTCAGAATAGATTTACAAATGTTTTGGGTTTTGAGAAAAATGATTTTGTTGCAAGTATTCCTGCCCAAGTGAATGGGGGAATAAAATTATTTCGGGTGTCGAGTATTATGACCCCTTTTCAATAAAAGGTTTTGAGATTGAATGGTTACTGATTGCGTAAGAGGCCGAAGCACCGGTCCAGCGTGAGCTATTATACAGAAGTGTAATATGGAAGTGTAATATGGAAGTGTAATATCTTACAAGGCTTGTTATGCCTTTTCTGGTGCCCTATAGGTACCGTATGTCTTCGGGATACGGGTAGTACCTATATTAACGGTATGGCTGCGGGATACCGGTGTTGTTTCATGACTGATCATCAGGAACAGCATAGTGCATAATTTGGTTCCAATCGATATTATTATATTACTTTTGATAATCTTATAAGGAAGGATTTATCAACTATTTCTGTTTTGGAATAATGATAAAATGCAGTTTTAATTTAGATTATAATTTATGCTGATACTCATGTTGTTGTTAAATATCAAAGGTGGTATTAGTATAGATGAATGATGTTGACTTCAGTATGGAATGTTGTGAGCATCAAAGTTCATATTGATATCTAATTTGATATGACAGCAAAATAAGTATTAATTTGAAGAGTTCGGTTTTGAATAAAGTTTATGATTCAATCCATAATCATTGTTTCATGTTATTGTGGTTTACGATATTTCCGTAAACACTGTTTTACGAGTTTTATTCTCGTTATGATTCAAAGTATTGCTGAAGCACGTCGCTGGAAAATATAAAAAGGGTTTTTGAATACAATTAAGGAATCAATTCTGGGGTTCCACTACTATAATTTTATGATTCAGCAATTATGATTTTTAAATGTTCTGCGCTGATGCAGATGTCGGTTTTATATCAAAACGACCCTATATATGTTATAATTAACTTGCTGAGCATTTCTTTCGCTCATACTTGCCTGTTTTCAAATTTAACCTCCAGTGAGGATTAGCTTGCGCTGTTTAGCTGCGTAATTCGAAAAAGCAAAGAAGAAGCTCTTGGAAGGTGGTTGGTCCAGGGTTTGCGGACTAGTGTAAGTTTTATTGTGTAAAGTTATTTATATTAGATTATATTATAGTTGTATATTTTATTTGGGCCTAGTATACTTCATTTCGAAGTTATACTAGTGGCTTTAGTTTTGAGTTGGAATTTATTGAAAAGAGTTTCAAAAGAAAGTGAAAAATTTATTGATGGAATTTGGAATTCTTGTTTCTAGAACTGTAACCTTAAAAGATCTTGGATTAGTTTGGGGTCATTTATGATAATTATCTTCCGCTGGCATTTATTTATTGATTTAACAGGTTAATTTGGATTGAAGTTTTATAGTGACGACCAAATCCTCTGACCCCGGATTTGGGGGCGTTACAGGTTGGTATGGGAGCTGAGGTTATAGTAAACTAGAAACGAGAGTGTGTAGGAATGTGTATAGCTATGTGAGGACGTTTGAGCTCATATCGAGTTCCTGTTGGACTATTGGATATAGTACCAACGAGTAAGTTAAGATAGGCGTATTCGTTTGAGATGATTGTGCTGAGCTGGATGGAACTCCGGAAAGCTGCAAATTTCTATTATGGAATCTTCCGAGACTACGATACGACGACGATGGATATTATCGATATCCTTAGAATATGAAGAAGTATCTAGAATCGGATGACGAGTCAACAGAAGAGTTCAAATTCAAGATAAATATTAAGACTTTGACAATACCTTCTCTTTCTATAATTCCTTTTGACATCTCTCAAAAAGAAGTAATTGTTAAAGGATATATTCCCTAACACTCATTTTCAATCCTATTTGTGTTTTAAATGTGCCAGAGGCTGTCATGAAGCCTATTTTTTTTTCTTCAGGTTTTGATAGTTCTGTCAACTTATGATAATTAATTCCAATTTTCTTATTTGGTGGATAGTTTCTTGATGACGTGACACCATTTGCTCATTTGGTGTCAGAATTTTGTTCTCTGGATTCTATTCCTTCAGAAATATCAGCTTTGAAATCTTTTCAGTTTTATTCATTTGAATTTGAATTCTTTGATATTTTTATTCCGACTGAGATGAACAACCATAACTATAGGGGACGCAAGGTATACCTGTCTGTGTGATAGGAGTTGGATGGGACGCCATCACTTGTGTGTATTGTGAATACATGAAGGTTAACAACCTTTAGTAGTGTCTTAATTTGGACACGCAATACCAAGTTTGTTTGATCATATTGATCTCTCAGTTATTCTTTTATTTCAACAATACTTTTTCTCAAATTCAGATTTTGGTTCCGTTATGGTATCAAATTCTTTTCTTTTTGAAATTTCATGATTTTGTCATCCCAAACATTCGAAGGTATGCCAATCAAGTTAAGCTGAGTTATCTTGTTCAAGTCAAAGTAAGGCGATGTGATGGAATTACGAAGGACAACAGTGGAATGCAATGCGATTAGAATATCAGGGGCGTATAGCGAAGTCAATCTGTTTCTTTTATTTCTCTCTCTATCTTTCTTTCTTTTCTTCTCTCTATCTTTCTCTCTATTCTTCTTTCTCGCAATCAGTAAAGCGATTCTATTGAGGAATTGGTCAAAGGATGTAGACGGAACAGTGGTACACAGTGAAGCTCCTGTAAAAGTTTTATTATACCAGGAATACAAGATTTGTTTAAGATTATGGAAAATTGAGGTTACTTGGAAATGGAAAGTTGGTTAGAAAACCCTAAGTGCTGTCTTCTGCTGATTCCGAGGACGGAATCCTTATAAGGAGGGTAGATTGTGATATCCCGTATTTTCAGAATTATTATTATTAATATTTGAATATGTTTATGTGATTTTCTGATTTAGAAGGAATAAAATTGGGGATATTTTATTCCTATTTGACGAGTTTGTGTTATTAATTGGTAATGTGCTAATTGTTGAGTGTTATATCGGTCCTTGTTAATATCTGAAAATATTTCCTTAAATGTATTAATTTCAAAAGTTTATTTGAAAACCGATCATTTTATTGATATCGGTAAATTGAGTTCGTTTAGTAATATTAGGGATTGGATGGATATTATGTCTGCTATGTGTTGTATGTAATATTAATTGTGTGTGACTTAGTTGTGATTGAGGATTATTTGTATTATTAAATACTGAGTCGTATCATTTTGTTTTTGTCTTTAAAAGTGATTTTATTGAAAATCTAATTTCATAAATATTTAAATTATCTTTCAAAAATATTTTTATGACTTTATAATTACAATAATTATTTTTGGGATTTTATAAAATTTAGAAATCAATATTTCATCAATTATTTAGCCCTGTATGATTTTCTGATTGCATTTATTTGTAAAATCCGTATTTAATTCTAAAATTTTTCAAAAATTATGAAACTCATATTTATTTAATTTTGGAATATTCTAAGAATTTTAAAATTATTTTGGAAATTTTTGGGATTAATTTCACCGGCGCATTGATTCGTTTAATTGCTAAAAGCGGGTATAAATTGCATTTCAAAAATTATTTTAAAATTTCGAAATTTATGTTTTTATAAACTTCGGGATATTTATAACATTTTAAGACTGTTTTCGTGATTTTCTGAATTTGTTTCAAGTGCAGCTCGGTTCGTTAAATCGTATAATGCGAGTATAGCGTGCAAGTCAAAAATACTTTAAAAATTATAAAAATTTTATTTTATTAGTTTTTAATTATTCTGAGAATTTTAGAATTTGTTTGGTAATTTTCTGATTTTATTTACCTGCGCGTTTATTCGATAAGTTGAGAAATGCGGGGCAAAACAAAATTTTCAAATATAAATAAGGATATGTTGCTGTGATCTGTTGAAAAAAAAAACAAACAAAAAAAAAAAAAAAGAAAACGTGGCAGGAGGCCACCACCCCACCTGCCACCCGTTAATAAAACAACCCCCCCCCCAATTTCCTTTTACCAAAAAGTTTCTCCCCCCTCTGTCTCTCTGTCTCTCTCCCTGTTTATATACTTTTAATTTTCAAAAATTCATATCTTCTCAACCGTATATCCAAATTTCAATTGGTATATATATAAACGATCAGCGCTTCGATACGTACGCATAGGTATATATATTGCAAGGTTTTGAGAAGAAAAATTGCGGGGCATATTTCCGTTATATTTCCGTTTTAATTTATTTTCGGGGCGTAGAAAAAGAGTTTGGAGGTGGTGATTACTCCACATGGCATCTCAGCGTGTATATATCTATCGCTATTAATTTTGGATTTTTCTGGAGATATTTTCCGGACATCAGATTTTCTCTTCGGGGTGATCAGAATTTATTTTGGGTAACGATTCCGAAATTCCGCCTTCGTACTTGTGTATATTATAGCATGTTAATGTTTATATATTTATTTCATAATTTTTAGAAATTGTTGGAGAAGTCACTTTTGGTCCGAGTTTTGGTTTAGGTGGCCGTGTTATTCATTTCTGGAGTGTTTATATGCGTAAATATAAATTATTGTGTTGATTGTTGTTGGTTGTGTCGATATGATATCGACTGGCAGTCCGAGAAATAGAGGAGGTGCTGTCCAATTTCCAAGAAAATATTATTTTAAATTATTTTACAGGCTCAATAATTCTTATAAAATTATTTCGAGTGTTCGAGCACTATTATTTAGTTATAAATGATTCGGAGACTTGTTTTAATTCCGAAAAATGTTCAAAAATTCATATTAAATCAACCGTTCGTCCGTTTAATACGAAACGAACGCGTACAGACTCAGAAAAATATTCCGCTTTCATTAAAAATACTTTCGAGACCCAAATCCTTTTTGTTTCGAAAGGTCGTTTGTTTTACAAGTTATTCTGAGTCGATTATTGATCGAAAAATCATATTTTTGACCTGATTTCAGTTTAAACATATCGAGTCGACCCTTTTGACGAACTGAGTCATATGTGATATGAATTAAGTGATACATGAGTTATGTGCTTATATGTGCTATGTGAATTATGTGTGTGTGGATTAAGAGTCCTGTGTTTGTCTGTTATATTTATATGTGGGCTATCGTATGGGTAGACGATAGGGTTTTGACGCGCCGTTCGTCAAGTAATTATCATTTAGACAATTAAAGTTGTATCTTTTAATTATAGATGCGGATCTTTCGAGTTGATCAGGACAAGACATTGGATAAAGAATGAGATGGAATGGTATTGGGTAGCTGACTTCTAGTAATCGCAGGAGCAGCATATCAGTAAAGTATTGAAAGGGAAGACGATGATGTTTTGAGACAGAATGTCAGAATTGATGCGTTATTACGAGTATGCTAACTGCTAAAAACCCAAAGGCAAGTACCCCTGACTTCACTTATTGTTCAAGTGACGTTATTTCGAATCATATTATGCAAGTATTGTTTTCCCTATTCTCTATTCGGAATAGATAAATGTTTTACATATCGCTGAATTAAATAATTTTATTTATGCAAGTACTCTTCTGCTATTCTATGTTCAGAATAGATTTACAAATGTTTTGGGTTTTGAGAAAAATGATTTTGTTGCAAGTATTCCTGCCCAAGTGAATGGGGGAATAAAATTATTTCGGGTGTCGAGTATTATGACCCCTTTTCAATAAAAGGTTTTGAGATTGAATGGTTACTGATTGCGTAAGAGGCCGAAGCACCGGTCCAGCGTGAGCTATTATACAGAAGTGTAATATGGAAGTGTAATATCTTACAAGGCTTGTTATGCCTTTTCTGGTGCCCTATAGGTACCGTATGTCTTCGGGATACGGGTAGTACCTATATTACGGTATGGCTGCGGGATACCGGTGTTGTTTCATGACTGATCATCAGGAACAGCATAGTGCATAATTTGGTTCCAATCGATATTATTATATTACTTTTGATAATCTTATAAGGAAGGATTTATCAACTATTTCTGTTTGGAATAATGGTAAAATGCAGTTTTAATTTAGATTATAATTTATGCTGATACTCATGTTGTTGTTAAATATCAAAGGTGGTATTAGTATAGATGAATGATGTTGACTTCAGTATGGAATGTTGTGAGCATCAAAGTTCATATTGATATCTAATTTGATATGACAGCAAAATAAGTATTAATTTGAAGAGTTCGGTTTTGAATAAAGTTTATGATTCAATCCATAATCATTGTTTCATGTTATTGTGGTTTACGATATTTCCGTAAACACTGTTTTACGAGTTTTATTCTCGTTATGATTCAAAGTATTGCTGAAGCACGTCGCTGGAAAATATAAAAAGGGTTTTTGAATACAATTAAGGAATCAATTCTGGGGTTCCACTACTATAATTTTATGATTCAGCAATTATGATTTTTAAATGTTCTGCGCTGATGCAGATGTCGGTTTTATATCAAAACGACCCTATATATGTTATAATTAACTTGCTGAGCATTTCTTTCGCTCATACTTGCCTGTTTTCAAATTTAACCTCCAGTGAGGATTAGCTTGCGCTGTTTAGCTGCGTAATTCGAAAAAGCAAAGAAGAAGCTCTTGGAAGGTGGTTGGTCCAGGGTTTGCGGACTAGTGTAAGTTTTATTGTGTAAAGTTATTTATATTAGATTATATTATAGTTGTATATTTTATTTGGGCCTAGTATACTTCATTTCGAAGTTATACTAGTGGCTTTAGTTTTGAGTTGGAATTTATTGAAAAGAGTTTCAAAAGAAAGTGAAAAATTTATTGATGGAATTTGGAATTCTTGTTTCTAGAACTGTAACCTTAAAAGATCTTGGATTAGTTTGGGGTCATTTATGATAATTATCTTCCGCTGGCATTTATTTATTGATTTAACAGGTTAATTTGGATTGAAGTTTTATAGTGACGACCAAATCCTCTGACCCCGGATTTGGGGGCGTTACAGGCATTCTCTGTAAAGAATCAATCAATTTATTTAGCTTTTGAATCAAATATTTGCATAAAGAAAAGTTTTGTAAAACAGGAATATCTCTTTTTGAAAACAGTTGTAACTAAGTAAATTGTATGCTTCTTTACAGAATATAAACAGTTATGAAAACAGGGTACATGGTATCACAGGGTATAACTGGTGCAATAAATAAGGTAAAGTAAACAGGTGCAATAAAATAAATGACAGTGCTGGAAAGGAAAAAGGTACTGATATATATAGATCAAAAGGTTTAGGGTAGTACAAGCGTAAAGACGCTTCGAAAGTAAAAGCAAAAAGGGTACAACAACCTACTCACTAGTCATCATAGCTAGTCTATAAATACAACTCAAAAGTCTACTGATACACACTACACACTACTGTACATACTCCATAACCATAACAACACTTCTCAGCATCTCCATCTCTTAATCTCTGACTCAGTTCCAAGGAAACTCTGGTCCTGCCAGCCTCTCAAAGTCCTCCATCACCTCAGTTGCCCAGCCCATCAGTGCATCAGGGCCTCTGCCAGGTAGTGTAGCTCCATGTAGCCTAGCCTCAAGAACCCTCCGCGTCACATGAATCTCCTCTCGAAGCTCCCTCACACCACGATCAACATCTGTAGTCCTGATGATATGCTGTAACTCTCTGATCTGGGCCAACAAGGAATCACGCTCCAACAGAAGAGCCTCATATCGGTAATAAGGAACTGGGGGCAATGTGGACTGGAATGGGGCACTCGCTACTGAATGCCCAGTGGAATCTGAATCAGCTGGTGGGGGTCCTCTAACAGGTGGCCTCATGCTTGGAGGTGGAATAGCCTGCAGTGGTACGGGCTGCAACACCGGTGGAGGTAGAATAGCCAATGCTAGTGGAACAACAGGACGTGGATCCGAAAACGGCACTCCAACTGAAGGCTCTGAATGATCAGCTGATACATGAATAAAAGAGTCGGCCATCTCTGCTATCTGAAATCATATCGTAATATAAGAATCTCGCAAACTATACTAATACCTGATATACAGAAGCACTCACCCTCTCAACGTTCTCTCATCCTATGCCTTACTTCTAATCTTAACCCTCTACCCATTCCCGTTAACCTAGGCTTGTGTCAGTGACTTATAACCTGTAGCTCTGATACCAACCTGTGGCGCCCTCCAAACCCGGGTCAGAAGTTTGGGGTCCACACACACACCTTAATTATAACCTGCTTATAACAATAATAAAGATAATAATAATATATGCAGTGACCCTACTTATCAACCACCACGGACCGCGACAGGTTACAGTATGCACACAAGCCAACACACTAATATATTACAAACTGTTCAAATCCCAACTATTTCAAACTCACACTGAGTATCAAACATTATTACAACTTTTACAAACTTAAATTATCCCAAAAGAAGTCTACTAGTTCAGCTTCCTCAACCTGAACCCCTAGCTCTCGCGCTGGACTGGGGATCCTCGCTACCAACTGGTTCCTTTTTAACTGGAAAGAATATAAACAACATCGCACAAATGAGCTAACTAGCTCAGCAAGTCACAATAACAAAACTGAGAATAATGATCATCAGGCGACTATGATTATGATATCAAGTGAACATTGGATTATGATTTAGAATTGGATAATATACTTTTAATTTAAAAATCAAGGTTAGGCTGCTGATCAGTCACGCACTAACCACGAGCAAGACACACAGCATTGCTCTAACTACTGGATCCAAGGCACACATTGGCCTAACTTGACCATTATATGGTCTGACCACGAATCTGGTCCACAATTTTATAAAAACAATCCAATTCTAACATAATAACAAAATATGCAATAATAAACAATAACCAGAATCATTAACCACAATGAGTGTTTAACAATGAAAGGGTTTCAATCTTTGTAAGGATCAATAAAGTAGTTTAAAAGCTTAAATGCTGGGTAATGAAAGAATTGGATAACAAAAGAATCAATATTTCAGGGTTTCAAAGATTTGGGCTCTCAAAGCATAGGATACAATGGTTGAATGTACAAGTAATTCAGTTCAGTGTTTGGGATTTTGTTTGCATGTATTTATGGAATAGTACCGTATACTTGAGGTTCGAGTTTGGGTTTACAATGATCAATGGTTTAAAAAAAATATGGTTCATGGCTCAAGAACAATAACTGAAATCAGGGTTTCGGTTTCCGTGCTTCAAAGCACTTGCAATGTCAACAAGACTATCAAGAATTATAATATCTCGAGAAAGTTCAGAACACTTGCCTGGTATTAACTCACTACTCTGTACTCGCTTCCAATCACAATCGTCTTATTCCTCAACTATCTGTTTCCCTTTTCTACGCCTTGCCTCTTCTGCTCACATATCATAAGCATCTATCAATCATCAACTCACAAGATTCTATTCAACGCACACTTTTATCTACCCTTCGTTTTACCCAAATCCGATTAACGGATTGAAATCTACGCAATAACGAAGTAAACACCGCATATATAGACCGATAGTCAAACCACATGTCACGTATAACACATAATACATCACGTAATCAATGACATATCATTTATAAAGAAGTCTTAGGTCATAAATGTGCTTTCGGGTATTTAAAATAATTTTTAAAACATTTTTCGGAATTAAAACGGGTCGTTGGATCAATTTCAAGTTAATAAACAGGGTTCGGCTGGCCAATTCTGGCTCCGAAACAATTTTAGAATAATTATCGAGCCTTGAACATAATTTAGAATAATATTTTAAAGCTCTAAACTATTTTTCAGAATTTTTAAATCATTTTTAATAATTAAATCTAATTAAATAATTAATTAAAAATCAATTAATAATTAATTAAATCAATTAATCAATTAATTTTCGAATTAATTGACTAATTAATCAATTAAAAATTAACTGAAATTAATTAAATAATTAATTCAGATTTATTTGTGAATTAAAAATAATTTTCGGAATTAAAATAATAATTTTTAGAATTTTCAGAAATTAAAAACGAATTTTTATAATAAAAATAAATGGGAAATATGATTTTTAAACATTTTTAAAACAGGAATCCTATTTTTACAAAGTCTGGAAACTACAGGGACCAAACTGCATCGTCCCCAAAACTTCAGGGACCAAACTGCAATTTTTACAGTCTAGTCGCCGGAAAACACAGGGGTGGCCGGAGAACACGATTCCGGCCTCCTCACCTTGCCACAAGCTCCAGATCACTTCTACACAACACCAGGAACACAACCATGCAATCAAAACAACCTAACAATCCCTGAGTTGGCCGGAATTTGGCCGTGAAATTTTCCAGTTTCCGGCGAACATCGGAAAACTTCAAAACACAACTCCCTTCTCTACAGACTTCGTTGGTTCATGAAACTTATACGACTGGATTGCTAATTTCACAGAGAACACAATCCACTATATCACAACATCAATCTATCACAGAATAAGAAACCCCCAAATTTCAATTAAGAACATTCATACGGGTTATAAACCCTAATTTTAAAATTCAAAAATCAAACTCAAATTTGAACATGTTATTGAACTCCAAATCAGACGTATGACATATGAAAATCATCAGGAAAATAAGCTCTACAACATGCAATCATCAAATCACACAAACAATCATCCGAACAAAAATTCATATTTTTAATAAAATAAATTCGAAAATAATTAAATTTTTAGAAATTCAACCTTTGATTCTGCAGTGAAACCAAGCTTAGAATCTGATAGTACTCCTTGAGACCTTCAAATCGGTTACTCCAACTTTTCAAACGGATTTCACTAACGCCTTGAATTTGTGGTTTGATTCTCAGAAAGGTTTATGAATATATGATTTTTCTCTGTAAAATTATATATTTATCTGTCTGCAAATGATTTTGATACAAAATAAAATACGGTAAAAGGCTATTTATAATTACGGAAAATTAGTATCCCGTTGGATCATTCCGGATATAAAATGGTACGTTTATTTATAAAAACTGATCCAAACGGTATCGGTTTTCGGGATAATTATCCAAATCAGTACAACTTGTACTGCGGTCTTGGTCTCAGCACCCAGTTACACGTACTATGAAGTGATAATTGGGATAGTTTAATAAAAAGCTCCCGTTTATCGAAAATACGGGTTTTATTAATTTACCGAAACGAATATTGTATCGAAAATGTTGTGCCGGGACCCGCGCAGGACAAACCGTACGCCGGATCGAAAAAGTCGAAACATGGAAAATGCTCGGAATATTACAATTAGGTTAGGAAGGAGTTCTCGGTAGAGTTTCGGGTTCCAAAAACGTAACAACGGTTGACGTTGGTTGGTTCCCGTTTTTATAAAATAGATTTTAATCACCCGGAAAAAGATTTTAAAAATTTCATATGATTCTTATAAATCTATAAATCAACATAAAAATAATTAGGAAGATATAACAATTATCTATATTTTATTTTGGACATATAAAAATTAAAATACTCAATTAATATTATTTTTGAATATTCAAGTACATATATCACTTAACAATTAACTCACAGAATAGATACTGAACACACATATTAATTATTTAATAGTAGAAATAATTACACGTTATATCCCGGATATTACAGGCCGTACCTTGATAGATGTGTAGAAAAGTGAACTTACTATGAGGGTGCAGGATCAGGATGTGACATTCAATGTATTCACGGTGATGAAATTCCCTACAGAAGACGAGGAGTGCTTAAAGGTGGATTTGATTGATTATGTGGTAACTTCAGAACTTGATCATGTGCTAATGTCTGATGCCTTAGAGAAAGCCTTAGTGGGGGAATTTGATAGTGAAGATGAGGAAGGCAATAAGCAATTACAATATCTAAATGCTTCTCCTTAAAGGCAAAAGTTAGACATGCCATTTAAATCTTTGGGTAATACTGATCTCAAGAATGCTGAGGGAAAGCTCAAACCATCTATTGAGGAAGCACCTACGTTGGAGCTTAAACCATTGCCTGAACACTTGAGGTATGCTTTTTTAGGTGATGCATCTACTTTGCCTGTTATTATTGCATCTGACCTTTCAGGTAGTGAGCATGATAAGCTCTTGAGGATCTTGAGAGAATTCAAATCGGCCATCGGATGGACTATAAAAGATATAAAATGGATCAGCCCTTTGTACTGTATGCATAAAATTCTGCTAGAAGAAGGTAGTAAACCGACTGTTGAGCAACAACGAAGACTTAATCCTATCATGAAAGAAGTGACGAAGAAAGAAATTCTAAAGTGGCTGGATGCAGGAATTATATATCCTATTTCTGACAGTTCTTGGGTGAGTCCCGTGCAATGTATACCTAAGAAAGGAGGTATTACTGTGGTAGCAAATGAGAAGAACGAGCTCATCCCCACTCGAACAGTCACAGGATGGAGGGTATGCATGGATTACAGAAAGTTGAACAAACCACAAGGAAGGATCACTTCCCTCTTCCATTTATTGATCAGATGCTTGACATGTTGGCTGGTCATGAGTATTATTGTCTTCTGGATGGCTATTCGGGTTACAATCAGATTTGCATTGCACCAGAAGATCAAGAAAAGACTACTTTCACTTGTCCATTTGGCACATTTGCTTTTCGCAGAGTTTCATTTGGCTTATGTGGTGCACCTGCCACTTTTCAGAGATTCATGATGGCTATATTCTCTGATATGATTGGAAATAATGTCGAAGTGTTCATGGATGACTTCTTCATCTTTAAACATTCATTTGATGAATGTTTGAATAATCTTCGTTCGGTGCTCAAAAGGTGTGTGAAAACTAATTTGGTGCTCAATTGGGAAAAATGTCACTTCATGGTGCAATAAGGAATCATTCTTGGGCATAAGGTCTCTAGCAAAGGCCTTGAGGTTGATAAGGCCAAGGTGGGGGTCATTGAAAATCTTCCGCCACCTATTTCTGTGAAAGGAATACGTAGTTTCCTTGATCATGCGGGTTTTTATCGGCGTTTCATCAAGGACTTCTCTAAGATATCTAAGCTGTTGTGCAACTTGCTCGAGAAAGATGTGCCTTTCAAATTTAATGATGAATGCTTGGCAGCATTCGAGACTCTCAAGAAGAGTTTAATAACTGCACCAGTTATAACGACACCTGATTGGATAGAACTTTTTGAGATGATGTGCGATGCAAGTGATTATGCAGTGGGAGCAGTTCTTGGGTAGCGCAAGAATAATATATTTCATGTGGTCTACTATGCTAGTAAGACGCTTAATGGAGCTCAATTGAACTACACCACTACTGAGAAGGAGCTCTTGGCTATAGTTTTTGGTTTCGAAAAATTTCAATCTTATCTACTTAGGACAAAGGTGACAGTATTCACTGATCACGCTGCGATTCGCTATCTGGTCTCAAAGAAGGATTCGAAGCCTAGACTTATTCGTTGGGTGCTCTTGCTACAGGAATTTGAGTTAGAGATCAAGGATCGAAAAGGTACTGAGAATCAAGTAGTTGACCATCTCTCTAGATTGGAGAATCCCAATTCTACTTCACATGATAAGACATTGATCAATGAATCTTTTCCGGATGAGCAGTTGTTCGTAGTTCAGGAGGAAGAACCATGGTTCGCAGACATTGTGAACTATCTTGTCAGCAATATAATGCCTCATAATATGAATACAGCTCAAAAGAAGAAGTTTCTGCATGAGGTGAAGTGGTACATGTGGGATAAATAATATTTGTTTAGAAAAGGAGCTGACCAGATCATCCGGAGATGTATCCCATTCTTTGAGACAGATGGGATATTACGAGACTGCCATTCCACAGTTTATGGTGGACATTATGGTGGTAAAAAGACAGTAGCTCGTATTTTGCAAGCAGGTTTTTTCTGGCCTACATTGTTTAAGGATGCACATCAGTTCATTTTAAGGTGTGATCGTTGCCAAAGAGTTGGGAATCTTACTAGAAAGGATGAGATGCCTTTAAATGTGATGCTTGAAGTTGAGGTCTTCGATGTTTGGGGAATCGATTTCATGGGACCATTTATCTCATCCTGCAATAATCAGTACATCTTGCTGGCAGTCGATTATGTCTCGAAATGGGTAGAAGTCAAGGCTCTGCCGATGAATAATGCAAAGGTAGTGTTGAATTTTCTTCATAAGCAGATATTCACAAGGTTTGGAACACCACGAGTAATCATAAGTAATGAGGGGTCGAATTTCTGCAACTGTAAGTTCACTTCTATGATGCAGCGCTACAATGTGAATCATTGTATTGCTACTGCCTATCATCCGCAAACTAATGGTCAAGCTGAAGTGTCTAATAGAGAGATCAAGCACATTCTAGAGAAAGTCGTTTGTCCGTCAAGGAAAGATTGGTCTTTGAAGCTCGATGAAGCTGTTTGGGTTTATAGAACATCATACAAGACTCCACTTGGGATGTCCCCGTTTCAACTTGTCTATGGTAAAGGATGTCATTTACCTGCGGAGCTTGAGCATAAGGCGTATTGGGCCTTAAAGAAGTTAAACCTTGATCTAGATGCAGCTGCGAAGAAGCGAATGCTTCAGTTAAATGAACTTGATGAATTTCAACTGCAAGCGTACGAGAACAACAAAATGTACAAGGAAAAAGTGAAAAGGTGGCACGACAGGAAGTTATCTCTTAAGTCATTTGTGCCGGGGCAACAAGTTCTTTTATTCAACTCTCGTCTTCGACTTTTTCCTGGAAAGTTGAAATTAAGGTGGTCTAGACCATTTATCGTCAAAACTGTGTTTCCACATGGAGTGGTGGAGATTTTTGAGAATGATCTGGGCTAAGCATTCAAGGTTAATGGTCAGATATTGAAGCATTATTATGGGGACACGGCAAACCGGGAAGTGGTTAGTGTCGTTTTATTGTCAACTTGATCGAGCTCCTCTACATCAAGCTAATGACGTAAAAGAAGCATTTCTTGGGAGGCAACCCAAGATTTGAGACTATAGGAACCCTTAAAAGTTGGTACTCTATCCAAAAACCCAAAAAAATAAAAAAAAATGGGCAGAATTTTTTTTTCCAGAGACCTCCCGGGCGCCCGCCTGGAAAGCCTAGGCGGCCGCCTGGAGCCCTTCTGCTGGAAAATTTTTTAGGCCTTATAAAAAATAGAAAAACACACAAAACATAAACCCACGACCATAACCCCATTACCCACGAATTTTCCCCCACAAACAAGCCATAACCCCACTCATGTTCTCATTCTAAGCCTACATCCTACCCTATATATACACACATCCTCCCATATACATCTCCCACATACCTTCAACTTACAAACTCTTTCTTACACACAAAATATAAATCTCAAACACTTATTCTCAGATTCAATGGCCCCAAAGAGATCTCGAACTGTCGATAGAAATAGCACCATTCCTACTGCTGATTCTTCAAAGGGTACTGCTGCGAGGCCCCGATTGGTGGATAGGGCTGTTGCGGAGGAGTATACTAGGCTTCGGACTAAGCTGATTTTGAAGGAGAGGGGATTTTTTCCATCGGGGAAGGATGGTGAGTTATTGCCTATGATTGCAGAGAAAGGGTGGATTTCTTTTTGTGAGATGCCAGAGGCGGTTCCTATGAGTGTGGTTCACGAGTTTTATGCGAATGCAAAGGCTGACAAGAATGGGTATACTGTTGTGAGGGGTCTTACGGTTGATTACCAGCCCGAGGCGATTCGCCGTGTTATTGGGCAGCGACAAAGGAAGCCCGAGGAGGAGAATTGGAATGAGAAGACCCTCGAGGATTTTGATTTGGATTTGATTATTGCTACTCTCTGTCAGACGGGCACAGTGTGGAAGTTTAAGACGGGATCTAACGAGTATCATTCTTTTCTGGCTGTTGCAATGAACAGGTATGCCCGTGCATGGAATGCCTTTATTTGTGCTAATATTTTGCCTTCTTCGCATGCACATGAGGTTACAGTTGAGAGAGCCAGATTGTTACGGGGGATCTTGAATGAGGAGTATTATGTGGACCTTGCTGAGTTCATCTACCAAGGGATTTTGAAGTTTTAGAGAGGGAGGACGCAAAGCAATATCCCTTATGCCTCTACTGTCACGAAGCTGTGCAGGGTAGTTGGAGTCCACTGGCCTTCTTATAAGAAGCTGCAGATGCCGGCTGCTCCTATTGATTCATCGACGCTGAATGCAATGCAGGAATGGATGGGTGGAGAGCCCGAGGAGCATGGTTTAGGATATCGTCTTCCAGGAGGACGTCCAGCAGCTGGTGCTACGATGGCTAGGCCCAGTCAGACTCATGACGAGGCAGGTTCTTCTAGAGCCCAGGGAGGTGCCGGTTCATGGATTGCTGATGCCCAGTATAGGAGGCTATCCAGGATGGATGCGATGTACGAGTCACAGAGTAGGTTTGCTCAGGAGCACACCCTAGCACTTGGGACTGCTTTCAGAGGCCTTGGAGCTGACATCCAGTGGCCCATTTTTGGTGAGGACTCTGCTTATCCACCTCCCGACACTCCGCCCTCTTAGGGTGATGATGATGATTTCTCTTAGTAGGTATACCCTGTGTTCCTTTCTACTACCTTCATTGGGGACAGTGAAGATTTTAAGTTTGGGGGTGGTAGTTAAGGAGCAAATTTTTGTGTGTCTCATGTAGTTGCATATTGATGATAGTTTAGTTCATATAGTTGCATATTTTTGCCATATAGTTTTTTTATTTTTTATTTTATAGCTTTATTTATCATGTTGTTTAGCTCATGCATATACCATGATCCCTTTTGCGTTGCTTTACCAATTGATTTATGATATTGATGCGACTGTAGTGATAGCGTTAGACTGATGTTGAATCTTGTAGGTTGACATGCATGCTAGAAATAATTGTAAATTCACTAAGTCTTAGAGTATACTTAAGGACTAGATTGTTGTCATGGTTTGATGGTTTTTGAGGTTAATATATTGATTATGTTTAGAATTTATGATAGGCTCTTAATGATAAAAGGCATGAAAAGATAAAAATTGGAGTGAAAATAGGAATTCATTGCTAGTGGTGGCTAGGCGTCAAATGGCTAGTAGCCGGCTCGTATTTTATTCGAGTAGTCTAGGGTTGAGCAAGATGGAGCGAAACGCACATGCTCAGAAATTTGAAAAAAATTCAGAAAAAAAAGAAAAAAAAGAGAAAAAAAAATATGGTTTAATGCATAATTGATCACGAGTGAGCTCTTTGGTATTCGAGTTATTAAGTTCTTAGGGGACTTTGTGCCTAGTGACCTAAGGCTTTTATAGTCTGGGATCCGCTAACCTAACGCTCGTTAAATGGATACCATTGCATAAGTCCAGTGATCTTGAAGTGTTATAAGTCATTTTGTGTCTAGAATTTATTCTTCGTATAATCATGTGATTGCCTTGAGGATAATTGAGTTATGATAATTGATCTAGTTTCGAAGCATATCTGTTAGGCATCCACACACACCACGTTTCTAGTTGTATGTTAGCTTGCGTGATTTGATTGAACTTTAGTCGCCTAATTGCATTTGTTGACATGTCATGTGTTGGTTGGTTCAGTCATCGCGAGGGGGATTGCTACATTTCATGTAGTCTGCATTCATGTATGTTTTTATTTTATTTTTGAGTCTGTGACGCTTGAGGACAAGCATCGATTTAAGTTTGGGGGTGTGATAAGTGGCATTTTATACCACTTAGAACGTCTTATAATGGCTTGAATTGATGTTTTGGAATCAAGTATTTTGTGTATTTGATGCGCTTTCGAGTGTTTTTGCATTTCAGGGTGTAACTTGCGTATTCAGGGAGATTTCATCAAAATAAGCCTAGGGAAGTACTTGGGATCAATCTCGTGGGAATGTGTGAAGAATTCAGTAGAATAAGGAGCAGAAAAACATTTTTTCCAGAAGCCTGTCAGGCGCCCGCCTGGGATCTGGGGCGCCCGCCTGAGAAGCTGGGGCGGCCGCCCGGAGTCGGGAAATTAAATTCTGATTTTTATTAAGTCGTGTTCTAATGGACTTCTGAGACGGCTGATTCTAGTGGACTTCTATATAAGTAATCTTCAGAGACGTTTCACAACACGAAGTATTCATCAAGCAAGGAGCAAGGAGAGAAGAAAGGAAGACCGTTTTAGCACACCGCAACGAAGAAGAGGAAGCATACATTAATTTATGATTCTTTTATTCGTTGTAACAGTGGATGCTAGTTTTCTTTACTTTGAACCTATTTACTCTTGTGACGTACTCTGGTTTTAATAAATAGTTAGTTAGTTTATATTGTCGTGTTATTATCATATTTTCATATGAACCCATGGTGACGATGAGTTCTATCATGGGCTAATCGTGATCATGGGGTCGTAGCAGATTTACTATGGATTTCGTTAGTTAATTGTTTAATACCTTGGTGTGTGATGATTGTATGATATCTAGTATAGGTTGTGCTTATTCATCTTATGTGCGTCGCGAACATATAAGATAGCCTGTTAATCTCTTGTGAAGCGACAGTGAATCTTGAGATTTAGAACTTGCCATGCTAGCATAGGTTCAAGTATTGTATGCATGATTAGTGGGTAACTCTAACCGTTTTACTTGCCCTGTGTAATCATAATGAATAACTTACGCTTAAATCGTTATGTTGTCAAATTCTGTAGACATATAGGGTCTCAACATAATTGATGCCTATGCAACTTATATCTTAATTGTGGATGTTTCGTAGAATGGTACTAGTACAACGAAAGTTGGCTTTTATCAATTTCGTGTTGTTCGATTAATATCATCACCGTTACATGCTAAGGGTAATAACAATAACTATTGAATGAAGTAGTAATGAAGTTATGATCTCATATGTATTTAATATTGTTAATTCAAGTAATAAATTAAGTGTTTTATTCTCGTAGTTAATTGTAGTTAATAAGTAGTTAATCAACCTTAAGTGTTATTGTCTTAACATTGAGAAGTAATCATACATTGGTGAGTGAGTGTTAATTAAGTATAATTAGTCCGAGTCTCTGTGGGAATGAACTGGAAATCATTCTATATTACTTGCGAACGCGTATACTTGCGTGAATTATTAGCGTGTGTTTTGTGCCTAACAGCTCCTTTCAGAGCAACTTCACCAGTTTTCTTGCTAATAAAAGTGCATTCTTCTTTGTTGAATAAAACTTTGAAACCTTTGTCTGTAAATTGGCTGATACATAGAAGATTCACTTCAAGAACAACTACCAGTGCTACATCATCAATGACAATATTTCCAGAAATCAATTTGCCATATCCTATTGTGAAGCCTTTGATGTTGTCTCCAAAACTCACCAATGGGCAGCCTTCTCCTCAAACTGTGATAGCAGGGCCATACCACCTGTCATATGTCTTAAGCATCCACTGTCTATGATCCATATGACTTTCTTCTTTTTGCCATGCACATAATGAGTTTAAGTGTATTTAGCAACCCAAGCAGTGTTGGGTACTTTCTTCTTGTTAACAGAGTGAGTAGAATTAGAATGAGTTGTTTCAGATAAAATAGAGTTCATTGATTGTTGTGCATTTTCCCTTTTTGATGTAGACCCAATTTTTACTTTTTAAGGTCTACTCTCAGTTTGTGGCAGCTTTTTATCACTTTCAAGTTATAAGAGATGCAATCAAACTTGTCACAGAATTAGTAGGGCTCATTAGTATTTGCTTCATTATACTTGCATGCTCGTTCTGCTGGCTTACTAACAACCTTTTTACAAAGGTGAGTTAGATGACTCACAGAGCCATAACTTTGACATTGTTTTCTTGGAGCATCTACAACATAAGCAAAATTATTATTTTTGTTTATCCCAATATTGCCATTTCTATTTTTCTTTTTCTTTCTTGCATCTTCAGTTTTCATTTCCTTGACAGGTGTCTTGGAATCTTGGTTGACCATGGGCTTCTTTTCAGCTTTGGAAGTTGGAGTTGTTTCTGCTTTTTTCTTCTCATTGTCTTCATCAACAATTTCTTGCTTAATAATCAACTCTTCTTCACTGAAATCTACCTCACATGCTTTGAACACAGGTGAATCAACCTTTTTCAGCATAGCAGGAACATCTTCATTTTCTGTTGCTTTTCCTTTACCACCAGTATCTTTCTTCTTGTTGTTCAAGGCATTATAGTCAAGACCAATAGCTATGTTAGCACATGGTTTGTTCTTCTCAGGTAATGCCCAACCAACTCAGATGCATTCCTCAAAGATTTCAACTTAACTTCATTTTTCTCAATCTTCTCTCTTAACACATCTTCAATCTCATTGGCACACTTTAGCTTGTTTTTCAAATTTATTGAGAGAGCCATCTGGAATCGTTACAATCAAAGTGATTTCCTACCTCTAAACTGGTGCATCTCAGATGAAGACTACTTTCAACAATCGGCTGAGGAAATAGTCAGAGTTTGGGTTGTAACACTAAGGGAAGTAAGAATCTACTATGAAGATGGGTCCTTCACATTTCTTGGCAGCAACTTAATGGACACCTTTTCACCCACAGAAATCAAGAGAGTGATAAGTTTACTGAAGGATAAGGATATTGCAACCAAGGCATGGAGATCTGTTTTAGTTGAATGGTTGATAGTAAAGGAGGAAAGAAGAGCAAGAAATATGGCTGAATATGAGGAGAGGAAGAGAAAGTATGATGAGGAAATAGAAATGTACATTAAAAGATCAGAAGAACTCAAGGCAAAAGGGATGAGCAGAATTTCTAAGGATGGGAGATTTCTAAATGTCAAAGCTGGCACATTCTTAAAATTTAGGATTGATCTATTGAGTGGCTATCCAAACCCTGACAGACTCAAACTTGTGGAAGATCTAAGAGGGACACCAATCATAGAGGAATTGGAAATTCTTGCATACTTAAAGGACCTCATTAGAGAAGAAACAGGAGATACAGTATTTGTCTGATGTATTTATTTGCTTAACTCATGAAATCACTAAATGTATAAATGTTGTATTTGTGTCAATTTTCATATATAAATCTTGTAGCGCCCTCCAAACCCGGGTCAGAAGTTTGGGGTCCACTCACACACCTTAATTATAACCTGCTTATAACAATAATAAAGATAATAATAATATGCAATGACCTTACTTACCAACTACCAAGGATCGCAACAGGTTAAAGTATGCACACAAGCCAAACACATTGTTAGGGCGAAAACACGCGCTAATATTCACGCAAGTATACGCGTTCGCATGTAGTATAAGATATAAATCAGATTCGTTCCCACAAAGACTGGTTTAGGTTAAGTTCAATTTATGCACCTATGCAACAATGTATGGTTATCGCTCATGCTAAGACAAATAACAAATTGGGTTTTTATTAAACTAAGAGATTATACTAAATAACATTAACTAAGAGAATTGAAGTTGAATTACTATATATGACAAACATGGGATTCTAACTTCATTATATACTTCATTCAATAGCCTTCTCGTTCTTAACCTTAACATGTGTTGGTGATGACACTAATCAGATAACACGAAACTGATAAACGCCAACTTTTGTTGCACGAGTACCATTCTACCAGACATCCACAAAAGAGATAGAAGCTGAATAGGCACCAATTATATTGAGACCCTATATGTCTATAGAATTTGACAACATAACGGTTTAAACACAAGTTATCTATCTTGATTACATAGGGCAAGTAAAACGGTTAGAGTTACCTACGAATCATGCATACACATACATGAACCTATGCTAGCATGGCAAGTTCTAAACCTCTACATTCACTGTCGCTTCAATAGAGATTAACACGCTATCTTATATGTTAGCTACGCACATAAGACGAATAAGCACAACCAATACTAGGATATCAATCAATCACCACACACCAAGATATCGAAACAATTAACTATTGAAATCCATAAGTAAATCCGCTAGAATCCCATGACAACGATTAACCCATAATCGAACTCATCGTCACCATGAGTTCCAATAAAAGCATGGTATAAAACAAGGTCTTAATAAACTAAATAATAATCAAAGTACGAATAAACAAGATCTAGGTTCAACAAGAATGAAAACGAGCATCCAAAGTTACAACTAATTCAAAGAATCACAAGTTGAAAACAAGATCTTCTTTTTCGGAGTTGTTCTGTCCTTGGTATCCCAATCTTCCCGGATGATAAAACCCTTTCTTTTAAGTATATATACGCCCCTAGTGGACCTGGACCCTTAAAATCGTCAAATTCTACTCAAAAAAGGCTTTTTCAGCGAAATCAGCGACCAGCCGCGCCCTGAGCGGCCGCTCAGCTCTTCTGAGCGGGCGCTCAGCTCTTTGAGCGGGCGCTCAGCTCTGCTGAGCGGGCGCTCAGCTACTGACTGGAAAAATATTCTGATGAATCTTGTTTTGACCATAACTTGAGTTCTACTCGTCAGAATTAGGCGATTCAACTGCCCACGCGAAGCTATTGAGATTCTCTATAACTTGACAATTGCCTTGGCTTCCAATTCTGATCACTTTTCATCATATTTCCTTTAAAAGCTCTTTTCTTCATTTAACTGATACCTGAAATGCAATAACACAAAAACACATCAAAATACCAAAACTTGAGTCCAAAACACCAATTTAAGCTTGTAATAAAGCGTTCCAAGTGGATATAAAATCCACTTATCACACCCCCAAACTTGAATCGATGCTTGTCCTCAAGCATAAACAGACTCAAAACTACAAAACAAACCTAATGCATGAATGCAACTACGTGAATGTAACTAAATGACAATGCAATCGATCCCCTCAGAATAACCATAACCAAATGAATAAGCCAATGCCTCTAAGAATGCAATAACTTGAAACAGAGTTTGAATAAATCCCACAAACCAACTCACAAACCAGAAACGTGCGTGTGTGGATGCTTAACAGATATACTCTCGATACTAGATCAATAACCCTAACTTATCTATCATTGAAACAATCAAAAGTTTATAAACAGAATAGACAATAAACGCATTATGACTCATAACACCTCCTTTCTACTAGAGTTATACAAGGATTCACACTATTATTGAACACATAGCAAAGATGCTTATTTGATCGTGCAATGAATGAGGTCCCAAAAGACTTATACAATAATACCCATGTAGCGAGCGTTAGGTTAGCGGATCCCAGACTATAAAAGCCTTAGGTCACTAGGCACAAAGTCCCCTAGAACTTAATAACTCGAGTATTAAAGAGCTCACTCTTGATCAATTATGCATAAACACATACTTTTTTTCTATCTTTTTTTTCTCTTTTTTCTTTTTTTTCCTTTTTTTCAACAATTTCTGAATGAGTGTGTCTCGCTCCATCTCATTCAACCCTAGACTACTCATAAAAATATGAGTCGGCTACTAGCCATTTGATGCCTAGCCTTACAACAACTAGCAATGAAATCCAAGTTTTTCTCCAGATAAAAAAAATCCGTGTTTTTACGTCATTACGAGAATATCACAAATTCTAAATATAACCAAGTGATTAAATCTCAACAACAAACAAGTATGATCATGATCTAGATCAAAAGCAACCCTATAAGACTTTGTGAAAATATTTATTTCTGGCATGTAAATCAATTCATTAAGACTTAAACATCCCTCTATTCCTCATCACCACACTCAAATCAACATCAACTTATCAAATATCATAGTTCATCTTAAGGGATCATGCTAAATATGCATGCAAATACAACTATATGAAATTACATAAAAACAAACAAATATGTCCTAAATGAACAATCATGCAAAAATATGAATGAACTACAACTAAACATGCAACATAAATCTATATGGACACACACTACTAATCCTTACATTATCACCCCCAAACTTAAAATTTTCAATGTCCTCATTGAAGGCAATAATAAGGATTTCAGGCATACCTAATTAGCGGGAGATTCACCCTCATCGGGTGGAGGATCAGGTGGCCAATCAATCTCGCCACTAGTGTCTCGGAAAATAGTACCGAAAGCGTGTGTCAAATCTTCCGCAAAATAACGGTGAATGTCGTGCATGGCCTCCATACGCCTAATTACTCGCCTGTACTGCTCATCACCAACACCAGTCCTATCAACTACCTGCTGCACATGAGAAGAACCCTCTGTAGGCACTACAGGATCCGTTCGCCTACCCTCTACATCATCAAAGATATATCCCAACCCCTTGTCAGGGGGTGCACCTAAGAATGAATAACTCAAGTGATCTGGTAGTGGTTTGAGCTCAAGTGTGGGAGCATCTTCAATAGACGGCTCGAGACGCTCCTGAGAAATTTTCAGTTCTGCTAACCCAAGAGAATCGAATAGCACATCCAACTTCCTCTTCCACGGAGGTGCATTCAAAACCTGCAGTTGCTCTACTTTAAAACACTCCTCTTTAGCTGTGGGTAACTTTATTTCCTTGAACACATTAAAAGTGACCTTTTGATCGTGAACCTTCATCGTAAGCTCTCCTTTTTGCACATCGATCATAGTTCGGCCTGTAGCCAAGAATGGTCTTCCCAAGATAATGGGAATCTTCTTATCTTCCTCCAAATCAAGAGTTACAAATTCTGCAGGGAAGAAGAGTTTATCCACCTTGACCAAGACATCCTCCACTATACCTCGTGGATAAGCGATGGAACGGTCAGCTAGTTGCAATGACATGTATGTTGGTTTCGGCTCAGGCAGACCAAGCTTCTTGAAGATAGATAAGGGCATCAGATTGATGCTAGCTCCTAAATCACATAAACACTTGTCGAACGACAAGTTTCCGATGGTGTAAGGAATAGTGAAGCTTCCAGGATCTTTAAGCTTCGGAGGCAACTTCTGTTGCAGTACAGCACTGTATTCCTCCGTTAGAGCAATGGTCTCTAAGTCATCGAGCTTCACTTTCCGAGAGAGAATACCTTTCATAAACCTCGCATAGCTAGGCATCTGCTCAAGAGCTTCAGCGAAAGGTATGTTGATATGAAGTTTCTTGAACACCTCCAGAAACTTCTCAAACTGCTTATCCAGCTTTTTCTTCTGCAGCCTCTTAGGAAAAGGAGGTGGAGGATAGATCTGTTTTTCCCCTGTATTACTCTCAGGAGGAGTGTGTTCCACAGTAGTCTTCCTTGGTTCCACCTCTACTTCCTTCTGCACATCTTCTTCAGCTAAAACTTCAGATTCTGGAACTTGAGACTTTTCAGGCTCTTCGTCTTGCTGAACTTGGGGGCTTGCGACCTTTCCAGACCTTAAGGTGATGGCGTTCACCTGTTCTTCAACTTCCCTCTTGCCTGGATTTGTTTCTGTATTACTAGGAACCGTTCCTGGTGGTCGATTCAATAAGGCATTAGCAATTTGCCCTATTTGGTTCTCCAGATTCTGGATAGAAACAGCCTGGCTTTGGCATATAAGAGCCTGGTTTTTGCACATAAGCCTCAACTCCACCAATTCAGATTTTTCATTCGAAGATAGACCTGCATCATTAGTTTGTTGTTGAAGTTGGAGTTGTTGTCTTGGTGTAAATTGTTGCTGAAAACCAGGAGGGTTAAATAGCTTATTTGCAAACTGCTGGAATGGCTGTTGCATCGCATTCTGATTGTTGCTCCAGCTGAAGTTAGGATGATTCCAGTTGTTAGGATGATAAGTGTCTGGAACTGGTTGCTGCGATCTCTGAAAGTTGCTCACAAACTGAGCTGAGTCGCTAGATATAGCGCATTGTTCTGTCGCATGCGGACCTGCACACAGCTCACAAACACTGGTTATCTGCTTAACACCATAGTTAGCCAGAGAATCGATCTTCATAGACAACGCCTTTAGTTGAGCAGTGATAGCCGTAGCTGTATCCACCTCAAGAACTCCTGCTACCTTGCCCTGTGGACATCTCTGGGTTGGATACTGATATTCATTAGCAGCCATCAGTTCAATTAGATCATAAGCTTCCTCATAGCTCTTTGCACATAATGCTCCGCCTGATGCTGCATCGAGTATGGGTCTGGACTGTGCTCCCAACCCATTGTAAAAACAAGTGATGATCATCCAATCAGGAATTCCATGATGAGGACACTTCCTAAGCATCTCCTTGTAGCGCTCTCAAGCTTCACTTAGCGATTCTCCCGTTTGCTGCGCAAATTGAGTAATTGCGTTTCTGATTGCAGCTGTCTTCGCCATAGGGAAGAATTTAGTAAGAAACTTCTGAGCAAGATCTTCCCAAGTAGTAATCGAACCAGCTGGTAGAGAGTGTAACCAGCTCTTAGCCTTGTCCTTCAGAGAGAATGGGAACAGTCTCAGCTTCACAGCATCTTCGGAAACACCGTTGAACTTGATGGTATCGCATATTTCAATGAAATCCTTAATGTGTGTATTGGGATCTTCCGTTGGAGAACCCCCAAACTGGACTGAAGTCTGTACCCATTGAATTATGTCAGGCTTGATCTTAAAGGTATTAGCTGTGATAGCTGGCCGGACAATACTAGATTGAATGTCATTGATCTTGGGTTGAGAAAAATCCATCAAGGCTTTCGTTCGTGTTGCTGGATCTCCCATTGTAATGAGTACCTGAAACACAAACAAGTAAACCGTGAAAGTAAAAGAATCCGAGTCACTGAACTTTAACGACCACTGATGACAAGCACATAAACTAAAAATTAACACCGAGTCCCCGGCAGCGGTGCCAAAAACTTGTTAGGGCGAAAATACGCGCTAATATTCACGCAAGTATACGCGTTCGCAAGTAGTATAAGATATAAATCAGATTCGTTCCCACAAAGACTGGTTTAGGTTAAGTTCAATTTATGCTCCTATGCAATAATGTATGGTTATCGCTCAATGCTAAGACAAATAACAAATTGGGTTTTTATTAAACTAAGAGATTATACTAAATAACATTAACTAAGAGAATTGAAGTTGAATTACTATATATGACAAACATGGGATTCTAACTTCATTATATACTTCATTCAATAGCCTTCTCGTTCTTAACCTTAACATGTGATGGTGATGACACTAATCAGATAACACGAAACTGATAAACGCCAACTTTCGTTGCACGAGTACCATTCTACCAGACATCCACAAAAGAGATAGAAGCTGAATAGGCACCAATTATATTGAGACCCTATATGTCTATAGAATTTGACAACATAACGGTTTAAACACAAGTTATCTATCTTGATTACATAGGGCAAGTAAAATGGTTAGAGTTACCTACGAATCATGCATACACATACATGAACCTATGCTAGCATGGCAAGTTCTAAACCTCTACATTCACTGTCGCTTCAATAGAGATTAACACGCTATCTTATATGTTAGCTACGCACATAAGACGAATAAGCACAACCAATACTAGGATATCAATCAATCACCACACACCAAGATATCGAAACAATTAACTATTGAAATCCATAAGTAAATCCGCTAGAATCCCATGACAACGATTAGCCCATAATTGAACTCATCGTCACCATGAGTTCCAATAAAAGCATGGTATAAAACAAGGTCTTAATAAACTAAATAATAATCAAAGTACGAATAAACGAGATCTAGGTTCAACAAGAATGAAAACGAGCATCCAAAGTTACAACTAATTCAAAGAATCACAAGTTGAAAACAAGATCTTCTTTTTCGGAGTTGTTCTGTGCTTCTAGGTCTTCTCCTTGGTATCCCAATCTTCCCGAATGATGAAAACCCTTTTTTTTAAGTATATATACGCCCCTAGTGGACCTGGACCCTTAAAATCGTCAAATTCTACTCAAAAAAGGCTTTTTAGCGAAATCAGCGACCAGCCGCGCCCTGAGCGGCCGCTCAGCTCTGCTGAGCGGGCACTCAGCTACTGACTGGAAAAATATTCTGATGAATCTTGTTTTGACCATAACTTGAGTTCTACTCGTCAGAATTAGGCGATTCAACTGCCCACGCGAAGCTATTTGTAACACCCCCAGATCCGGGGTCGGGGATCCGGGTCGTCACGAGTTCCATTTCCCTTAACAACACCCAATCTTAATAAATAATCAACTACTCTGTACTTTGACCCCACAATAAACACACACACCACAAGTTATAGTCTCAGAGATGAATATCCAAAAATAATCACAAGTCGTTTTATTCCACAATTATATGCCAATACACCTTAAACAGGTTTCTGAATAAATTTACATTTCTTTGCCATTATTACAATTCATAAATATACATAATCTGATACATCAAAAGTTGAAAGCCTAGCCTATTGGTAGTTCCTACCTCAGCTATGGCGGCATCAGTGCTTATAGAAAACTGCGGAATGTCTCCTAACCTCTTGCGAATCGGAAGCTTGGTCCGGTTCATCTTGTCTATCTGATGTTGTGTGATGAAAGAAGAAAGCAAGGGTGAGCAGCAAGCCCACCAAAATAATATGTATAATGATTAACAATATATGAGCCTTCTCATAGTACTCATGAAAGTCTTGGTCAAAAGAAATGAACCAAGTTTGATATCTTAATGCGATGAAGTCGCAAAATATTCAGTATATATACATATATACTTTTCAAAATATTGGAAGTCCTCTTCCATGCATAATATACACAAAATCCCAGTGTATAACTGTATATATAAAAAAATATCATTGCAAGGTGATCTCATACATCTAACCTTGTCTCAACGTTTTTTTCTGAAAATCTTTGTCATTCATAAGACAATTATTAACTAGATATAAGTTTAAAAGATGAGGTTACCAAATACCCCAATATACTTATATCTTTCCCAATACTACTTGAACTACCACCGTTCAAGTTATAACCAGTTTCAAAAGTTCATCACATAGATGAGACTACAAGACAAGATTTGAATAGATTCAATCTTTGAAATATTATTGAATGAAATAAAGTTACGAGATACTTTATTTAGTCCCGATATATATATATATATCCACATATATATCTCTTTAAACATTTCCTGGAACCTCTGTTATATAAAGTATGAACAGAGTTTGAAACATCCAATGAATTTTGGAAAGGAAAAGAATTTTGGCATAAACCAGATATCTTGCTGATCAGGCAAAGATACCCATAAGTAACCTTTTCTACTAGTAGATGGACGAATTCCCCACTGGTCATCACCCTGGCCGCATTAGGACCTATGTTGGACTGCCACTCAGCCACTTATGCATTTGATGGACTCCCACTGAGCCACTTACACTATCATGGATGCCCACTGAGCCCATGTTGCTTATGCCGACTCAATAGATGGACTTACTTCCCGAACGTTGGGTAAGTAATCAATTCATTTACCAAAACTGCAACCTTGTTGCGAATATAAAATACACCACAGAGCCGGATCCCTCAGGTTTTAAGCGAGTATTTAAATCCCCTTAAAAAGGAAGATCTTAAATATAAAAATGAGTTTTGGGATCCGCTCTAACTTTTAAAAATCATTTTGAAGACTCGAAAACACTTTATAGAGTGTTTGGAGTAAAGCTGATTTAATGAAGTAAATCAGTCCCCAGAATATTTAGAAAATGACTGAATATTATTAATTAAATAATATTCCCATAAAGAATAATCTTTATAAAAATAATTGAAGTAGAAGTATTAAAATTTATACTTGAAACGAGTATTAAATAACCAAAGATATACTTATATGAAAGTATTATCTTCATTTGAATAACCGAAAATAAGTTTGATTATCGAAACATTATTCTTTAATAAAATACAGAATATATCTCAGCAAATAATCGGAGTCATAGATCCTCAAATGAATATTCAAATAATATTCATTAAATAATATAAACTGAGTCATAAGTCCTCGAATGAATATTCAAATAATATTCAAATAATAAAATAAAAGGAGTCATAAGTCCTCGAATGAATATTCGTAATAATATTCATTAAATAAAATAAAGTTTAAAGTTATCGAATAAACCTTATTCGATTAATAGTTTGGAAAACTATAACCATATATATATAAATATATATATATATATCCATATCCATATATATACAAAATCTACTCGGGATCCTCGACTCCCGGTTTTAGAAATTTTTTTTCACCTTTGGGTCCCTACACTAAGGGTATATGCAAGATACCGCTATCCTCTAGCATAGGTATTATCAACTGAACCAACAGATATATATTTCAAGAATATGAAACAGGCATGCATATATACCATATCACATGCTACAATATATCGCAAGAATTGCTAATAACAATCATGCACTTATCACAAGATAATGCATATACATATATTTACATCACAACAACAGTATAACGGGTAGAAAACTTGCCTGAGCGACTTGGGGTGATAAAAGGCTCGGGACGAGTCTGGTAACCTATAAACAACAAGTAAGTTGGAATTAAACCAAAATCACTTGTAAATCTATACTTTAACTAACTTAGACTGTAACGCTTGTTTTGCGCTCACTGATTTGCTTAAGTCACTCGGGTACCCTCGGCTCCACCATTTTTAATAATTTAACCTTTACGAGTTTTAAAGCGATTCCTTCGCGAGTGTCTTACCAACTGCCTAACACACTTACCATAAATGTTTCATACATTAATTAACCCTTTTTGGTCTTTAACCTATGTTTCAAAGTAAGGCGAGGGAAAAAGTTTCGTTCGCGAAACGCCGTTACTTGAAACGGTCGTTTCTCCTAAACCGTGCATCGGAATCGAACGAACTACATATCAAAACGAAGCTCGTAACATGAGCTATCTAAACATGGCAGTGGTCATAATCTAGCAGGGGGTTCTCGGGTCCTAATGCTATGTACAAAAACAGTCCAAAGAAAATCGGACGTTACGACGGCTATATTTACGCGATTTCCCAATTTTTAACCATTCAAAACCAACCTCAAATCCAACATACAACCAACATCCATCCTCATCACATCATAACAACCCCAACCAATTCAATTTAATCATTTATACTTATGCCTAAGCTTAGTTTAACCATACTTAAGTTCTTTTAATCAAAACCACAACATTTACCATTCCATTTCACTACCATTCCAAATCCCAAACTCTAAATCACAACAACAAGCTACAATATCATCCTACCAATTAAAATAATCTTATAATACATAGGGATCTAGGGTTTGGAGATGGTATACCTTCCTTGAAGTGGTGGGATGAGCTAGGAAGCCTTAAGAAGCTTTGAGAAGTCTTAGGAAAGCTTGGATCTTCAAGAAAAACAAGAAAACTTCAAGTAAAAAAACTTGAAAACACTATTCATAGTCTTCTTCTTTGATTAAATGGAGAAGATTGAGAAGGAATTGATGGCTTAAACTCATGGTATAGCCCTAACTAAGCATGAAGATGATTAGGGAATTTACTCACCAATTTAGGAAGCTTGGATCTTGAATTTTTGAAAATTCTTGCCTAATGAATAGTAAAAAGCCGAGAGCTTCAAGAACAAAGCCTTGGTTGCTTTTTGATTTTTGATGAAAATGATTTTTTCTTGGCTTGGTTGCTTGGTTTTTGTGCTTGTTTTAGTCAATTACCTTCTTGCCCTTGAATTTGTGTGGTTACAAAGCCACCACACCTCCTTCCTTCCCATGTCATGCTTATGTCACCTTGCACATGTCATAATGCTCCCACTTGTCCACACCTTGTGGTTTGATGATGTCACAGTCCCTGGCTTCTTGTACAAGCTTGTCTCTTGGTCACTTATTTGTTTTACGGTTCGCTTATCTTTCGTTCTTGTTTATCGTTTGAGGGATCATACCCGGGATCTTATTACTTAGGTTCCCTTAACCTTTCTCAATATATTGTATTCCTTCTATGATCCTCTCCTATAATCCTTTAATTTAAATCCCTTTTATCCTGTTACCTTATACTCAATTCTCTCCGTATCTTGTGGATTTCCGGGAAAAATCAAAGTGTTCGGAATTGGATTCTGATGATCTTTACATACACTTATATACCACATAGAGTACTAATAATATCCCATAAGATCAATAACAGAACCCCTACATAGCGTGGCATGAAAAGTTTTCTCGTTCAGCAAAAACACTATTCATAAGGGTTTCAAAATTTCTCAAAAATTGGGGTTATTACAGTCTCCCCTCCTTAAAAGGATTCCGTCCCGGAATCAGATAGAAAACAAATGGGGATACTTTCTTAGCATTACACTTTCTAACTCTCGAGTCAATTTTCTACATTGTGGTTCTACCACCAAACTCTGCCTAGTTTGATAATCCTTCTCCTAAGCACTTGTTCCTTTTCACTCTATAACCCTTTCTGGTTACTCCATATAGGTTACGTCGGGTTGCATATCTATGCGCTCATATGCCTCTACTTATCTGGCATCTGAATTATACTTCCTTAACATTGATACGTGAAACACGTTATGAACTTGCTACAGGTTCGGGGGTAGGGCTAGCTCATATGCTAACTTCCTAAACGTCTTAATATATCCAAGGGTCCAACAAATTGTAGACTTAGCTTTCCTTTCTTTCCGAACCTCATCAATCCTTTCCAAGGGATACCTATAACATTACTAGGTCCCCTATTTCATACTCTTTATCCTTTCGTGTCAAATCAACACACTTATCATGTCCATCTTGGGCTACTACCAGCCGTCCTCTGATTAGATCTATCATATCCTTGGTCCTTTGGACTACTGCGGGTCCGAGCATCTTGCGCTCTACAACTTCATCCTAACATAAGGGAGATCGACATTTTCTTCCCTCAAGGATCTCATAAGGCGATACCTCAATACTGACATATGATCTATTGTCGTAAGAAAACTCAACCCGTGTTAAGTGATCATTCCAATTTCTTTCAAGTCTATTGCACAGACTCTCATTATAGCTTTTAGCATTAGAGCTTTTGCTTCTCACTACCCATCCTTTTTCCCAGTTCGTAGTCGCTACTATCTTCCGTTTCTAATATTATACTAGTTATACTTTTGCTCGTTAGCGTTCTATAACCTTTTAATAACCACGTCAACCTTAGTATCACGAATGTGTTTCCATTCCGAATACTACCACAACTTTATTACTCCTTTTTCAGCTGTTTCTATTTCCCAAAGTTTGATCAATCATATAGAAGTAAAGGAATTTGTTGAGAGATCACTATGATCATGAACACTTGTTATCTCGCATAGTTAGTACAGAAGGTGGCCAGCCTTTAGTACTTGACAAGCAATTAAACAATAGTTGGTATCCTACTAGGCTTCTATCACACAGATAGACAGTCATTCGGCAATACCTCCCCTTCTGGAAGGGTTGTTCTTCTCAACTTACATGAAATGAAAAGAAGAGAAAAGAACGAACTGAAGAGAATTGTATATATAAAAAAAAATATACTGCCACAAAATATCTGGCTTGGAACCTACCTCTGAACTATAGAGGTTTGTCATAGGAGAACAAAACATATATGTATTTATATCAACATCAAGTATTATAGCATCCTATTTCACATGGCTAAATATTTTTGCTATTCCGTCCATCATTCTATGGACCCATGCTCTTCCTCGAGCTTATACACAATCACCTTTGAAACTCCCTCGACATCGAAAATCGAATCTGGGATCTCATTCTATACATCATCGTTACTAGAATTCTATGCATGCACCGCAACCTTCCTCGTATAATAATACGACTCTCTATTGATAATAAAGAATAATAATTCACTAGGTAGATACTCTACTTAATTAGTCTATCAATGATAACTTATACACTACCACGACCCGATTAGTTGTACTCAATCTCAACACCCATTCCAATACAACTCTCACGGTTGTAATCAGCTCATTACTCGCAGAATCATTGCTGCCTTACTATGGTCCACCACTGACTTACTGTAGTCATTCATTTTCCATGAAGTCTTAATAGCTAACCATACGGAGTCCATACATCTCGTATCTAATTCTCCTAAGGAGTTAACATAACCACCAATCACAATCATGAAGAACACTCCAAACTCTGACGTACTTTCATGACATGAAGTAGATAAAATTGCAGAAGAGTTTCAATCAAAGCAACGATAGCAGGTTAATACCATTCTTAATCATATGCCTTAAATAGAAGACTTAACTCAAAGGTTCGTCTTGTCCTTTTTGAAACATGGTCCTGGCTTATCTCAAGATAGGACCTCCTAAGATAGATAGCCCGCTCATGGCGATTACATGAATTAAACCTTTACCAACTACTATTACGGTTGGGTATTGCACAGTCATCAGAAGGAATGTCAATCTTCCAAACCATAATACAACCTTCATAGTTTTAACCATCCTCACTGTATTATTTTGGCACAAGCGCCTATAATTATCCTCTTACCTTTAAAGTGTCGGCCACCTCTTTGGCCTTTCCTGATAGTAAAATTTCCTTACAGTCAATTTCATTTTAACCACTTTCACAAATTTTCTACCCTATTTCCGATCACTGCTTGAGTGAAGATGTTTTCCTTAAAATCTGATAAGTAAAAAAAAATCACCATTTTTCCATAAGTTATTGCCTCAGTCTTTAGAGGTTAATCACTGTCATGACTGACTCTCAATCATAATTAGAACATCTTTTATCTTAAGTCCTAATTGCCCTGAATAATTTCGACCATTACTGGTTCGATCCATACTTTCTCGTGGTTTAACACGTGCCCCACTTGGCAACACTATAATTACGTCATATTTCCTTTATCCACATTTCTATTCTTGAGAATTTTGAATATTACCTTTCTCCTTGTAAAACCTCTAAGGTTATCCTTGAATCGTTCCTCCTGTATTCCCTAGATACAGGGCATATCAAAATACCATATACTAATACTAGAATCATTGTCTATATACTTTTTGAAAAAAAAAATTCTCCACTGATTCTTTAAAGGTTGTTATTAGCTTAATCCTTTCCAATTCATACTGTCAAATTTCATACTATCCCTATTAAGGGTGAAATGCCAACCTTTATGCATTCCCCTAGGATTCATTTTAAGTTACCGATGTTCTATCCTTAATTCCACCTTTGAAAAGGTACATGCATCCATCCATGGATAAACCAAGTCATATATCCTTGATAGATTATCTTCTTCATCATTCCCACCTCGATAGTCTATACCTAACTTCATAATAGCATCCTTATTCAAATTGAGGTCAATCCATATGGCCTCCAAAAGATAACAATGGTCATCCGCTTTTCTTTCCTGATTTGGTAATGATAACATGGATGTTCTGGAAGATATTGGTCATGTTCAACGTGAACTTCTTCTTAATAATTCCTTATTTACTTTTGTTGTTTATCTCAACAGTCACCTCAATGTTGGGATACCTCTCATACCTGGCGTCTCCCTTTCTGAGTATCGAGCCACCGGTCTTACATTTCACATTATTGAAGGTCACTTCCTTCATCCAATTTTTCTACTTTCTTACTTTCTTGTCTCCTTAGTCTATCCGCGTCTTATTATTTATCCTTCGAACTATCTAAAGGTTTCCTTGAATCCTCCCAACTTAAAGGGGATAAAATGTACATAACTCATATGCCTTCAACCATCAACTTTAACTCATGGTGAATCACCCTCATCCTGACGATTACATACTTTTCTATGTCTATTGCTACGAGTCTTTAGGGTTTCCTCATACCCAACTCCCTTATCATACCTCAAACTCTATTGCCTTTATATTCCTTTCCACTTCAGTTTCTTTTTATTTTCCTTTCTCTTATCATTATTTCATGAACTAACACAACATAAGTATTGATTCCAAACATCCCGTCATTCTGGATTCGTGTCCTCAGAACGAATCTTGATAACTTTTACAACTTAGATTCATAATTCATCATACTCATCCACTTTCGTTCTAGCTCCAAAGCTTTTACACTATCTCCTTATCTTTGGGAATTACTTTCCCGAAAACAATTGACTGAACTTAAATCAGTTTATTCTAACCTCTGGCTCCGTGCCTTTCTTGGTCTTTCACCAGCGGGTGGTCTCTCTCTTAGGAGGGTAAGTGACAAAAACAGTCTTTTGTGGTTCGTCAATCATTCAGAATCTCAAATGATTCCTCTATTTCCTTTAGCCAGGCTCTTGCCTCGACTAGGTCAACCTGTTCCTTGGAACTCTGAGAGCTTAGAGACTTAAAGGTCCTGAAAGAATTTCCTATCGCATTGTTTCCTCAAGGTGGTGGTTGGGGATAATAGTCTAAGTTCTGTCTAGATAGGTCCATGAATTGCCGTATAGGAGTACCGTCTTGGGTCTCCTTTCCTTACTCGACTTTCTGTTTCCTTAGTATGAAATGTTTCATCCTACTCCCCATAATTGGGGTCATCTTTTAATTTAAAATCCTCATTTTCCACTCCATTATGTCATGGGTTCCTTCTATCTTGATGGCGACCTCCCTGACTATCACGTTCAGGGTTTGCTCTAAATCTTATTCCTCAAACTATGGCTCTCATCTAAGTTCTCATCCTTACGCTCTTGAACTTTCAGAACCCAAATTCTATAGGAATACCTCATTATTCCCTTATCATCTTTCTCTGGCACCGTATGCTCTTTTCCAATAATTCGGTCTCTATTGCAATCTCAAACAGCTTTTCGGTACCGGCTCCGGTTACCTTCACTACTATTTCCAAAATCTCTTATAAACTCTCCCAAAGACATTATCATCTTGAGTCTCTCCTTTTTACTAAGGGCATCAGCCACCACATTGGCTTTCCCCGAATGATAAAGAATCTCCCAATCATTATTCTTGATTAGCTCTAACTGCCTCCTCTGGCATATGTTGAGCTCTTTCTACGTGAAAATGTACTAGAGCACTTATGGCTTAGGTAATTCTCGCACTTCTCTCCATACAAGTAGTGCCTCCAATCTTTAGGGTAAAACTATTGCCACGAGCCTAAGCTCATGGGCGGGGATATCGAATTTCATATTACCTTAATTGTCTTGACATGTACGCGATTACCTTACCGTGCTACATAAGCACACACCCTAAGCCCTTGTGCGAAGCGTCACTACACTTCACAAAATCTCCTTTTCCATCCGGCAATGCCAGCATAGGGGCCATCACCAACCTCTGCTTCAGTTCTTGAAAGCTGTTCTCGCATTTCTCTGTCCATTCGAACTTCTCAGTCTTATGAGTAAGCCGCGTTAAGGGGGTTACTATCTTTACAAACTTGAACGAACCTCTGGTAGTGACCGGCCAATCCTACCTCTGGTAGTCGACCTAACCATGGTCATCAATTCATCAGTGGTCCTTTATCCAATCTTGTCAGGATCCTCCATGGGATCCTCCTCAACAACTATCCCTTCTAGGACAACATCCTCAACCGCTACATCCTCAATATCAACATCATCCGGTCCTGCATTAGGACACTCTATCGGATCCACAATCCGATCTCCAATTAGTAATAAAACATCATCGCACTGTTGCTCCTCAACCTCAGGGTTCGGAGTCCCGCTACCATATACGATAATGAACTACGCTCCTATCACAATATTTATAAGGGTTCCCATAAGGGTTTTAACTGTCAGTACTACGTTAGGTAGCCCGACTATGAACTTGGCAAGAGTTCTTATTATCTTTGTGAACTTATTATCTTAACGTCACATCATCTCTGAGGTTTATAACGCTTAGCTCTGATACCACTTCTGTAACACCCCCAGATCCGGGGTCGGGGATCCGGGTCGTCACGAGTTCCATTTCCCTTAACAACACCCAATCTTAATAAATAATCAACTACTCTGTACTTTGACCCCACAATAAACACACACACCACAAGTTATAGTCTCAGAGATGAATATCCAAAAATAATCACAAGTCGTTTTATTCCACAATTATATGCCAATACACCTTAAACAGGTTTCTGAATAAATTTACATTTCTTTGCCATTATTACAATTCATAAATATACATAATCTGATACATCAAAAGTTGAAAGCCTAGCCTATTGGTAGTTCCTACCTCAGCTATGGCGGCATCAGTGCTTATAGAAAACTGCGGAACGTCTCCTAACCTCTTGCGAATCGGAAGCTTGGTCCGGTTCATCTTGTCTATCTGATGTTGTGTGATGAAAGAAGAAAGCAAGGGTGAGCAGCAAGCCCACCAAAATAATATGTATAATGATTAACAATATATGAGCCTTCTCATAGTACTCATAAAAGTCTTGGTCAAAAGAAATGAACCAAGTTTGATATCTTAATGCGATGAAGTCGCAAAATATTCAGTATATATACATATATACTTTTCAAAATATTGGAAGTCCTCTTCCATGCATAATATACACAAAATCCCAGTGTATAACTGTATATATAAAAAAATATCGTTGCAAGGTGATCTCATACATCTAACCTTGTCTCAACGTTTTTTTCTGAAAATCTTTGTCATTCATAAGACAATTATTAACTAGATATAAGTTTAAAAGATGAGGTTACCAAATACCCCAATATACTTATATCTTTCCCAATACTACTTGAACTACCACCGTTCAAGTTATAACCAGTTTCAAAAGTTCATCACATAGATGAGACTACAAGACAAGATTTGAATAGATTCAATCTTTGAAATATTATTGAATGAAATAAAGTTACGAGATACTTTATTTAGTCCCGATATATATATATATATCCACATATATATCTCTTTAAACATTTCCTGGAACCTCTGTTATATAAAGTATGAACAGAGTTTGAAACATCCAATGAATTTTGGAAAGGAAAAGAATTTTGGCATAAACCAGATATCTTGCTGATCAGGCAAAGATACCCATAAGTAACCTTTTCTACTAGTAGATGGACGAATTCCCCACTGGTCATCACCCTGGCCGCATTAGGACCTATGCTGGACTGCCACTCAGCCACTTATGCATTTGATGGACTCCCACTGAGCCACTTACACTATCATGGATGCCCACTGAGCCCATGTTGCTTATGCCGACTCAATAGATGGACTTACTTCCCGAACGTTGGGTAAGTAATCAATTCATTTACCAAAACTGCAACCTTGTTGCGAATATAAAATACACCACAGAGCCGGATCCCTCAGGTTTTAAGCGAGTATTTAAATCCCCTTAAAAAGGAAGATCTTAAATATAAAAATGAGTTTTGGGATCCGCTCTAACTTTTAAAAATCATTTTGAAGACTCGAAAACACTTTATAGAGTGTTTGGAGTAAAGCTGATTTAATGAAGTAAATCAGTCCCCAGAATATTTAGAAAATGACTGAATATTATTAATTAAATAATATTCCCATAAAGAATAATCTTTATAAAAATAATTGAAGTAGAAGTATTAAAATTTATACTTGAAACGAGTATTAAATAACCAAAGATATACTTATATGAAAGTATTATCTTCATTTGAATAACCGAAAATAAGTTTGATTATCGAAACATTATTCTTTAATAAAATACAGAATATATCTCAGCAAATAATCGGAGTCATAGATCCTCAAATGAATATTCAAATAATATTCATTAAATAATATAAACTGAGTCATAAGTCCTCGAATGAATATTCAAATAATATTCAAATAATAAAATAAAAGGAGTCATAAGTCCTCGAATGAATATTCGTAATAATATTCATTAAATAAAATAAAGTTTAAAGTTATCGAATAAACCTTATTCGATTAATAGTTTGGAAAACTATAACCATATATATATATAAATATATATATATATATATATATATCCATATCCATATATATACAAAATCTACTCGGGATCCTCGACTCCCGGTTTTAGAAAAAATTTTTCACCTTTGGGTCCCTACACTAAGGGTATATGCAAGATACCGCTATCCTCTAGCAAAGGTATTATCAACTGAACCAACAGATATATATTTCAAGAATATGAAACAGGCATGCATATATACCATATCACATGCTACAATATATCGCAAGAATTGCTAATAACAATCATGCACTTATCACAAGATAATGCATATACATATATTTACATCACAACAACAGTATAACGGGTAGAAAACTTGCCTGAGCGACTTGGGGTGATAAAAGGCTCGGGACGAGTCTGGTAACCTATAAACAACAAGTAAGTTGGAATTAAACCAAAATCACTTGTAAATCTATACTTTAACTAACTTAGACTCTAACGCTTGTTTTGCGCTCACTGATTTGCTTAAGTCACTCGGGTACCCTCGGCTCCACCATTTTTAATAATTTAACCTTTACGAGTTTTAAAGCGATTCCTTCGCGAGTGTCTTACCAACTTCCTAACACACTTACCATAAATGTTTCATACATTAATTAACCCTTTTTGGTCTTTAACCTATGTTTCAAAGTAAGGCGAGGGAAAAAGTTTCGTTCGCGAAACGCCGTTACTTGAAACGGTCGTTTCTCCTAAACCGTGCATCGGAATCGAACGAACTACATATCAAAACGAAGCTCGTAACATGAGCTATCTAAACATGGCAGTGGTCATAATCTAGCAGGGGGTTCTCGGGTCCTAATGCTATGCACAAAAACAGTCCAAAGAAAATCGGACGTTACGACGGCTATGTTTACGCGATTTCCCAATTTTTAACCATTCAAAACCAACCACAAACCAACCTCAAATCCAACATACAACCAACATCCATCCTCATCACATCATAACAACCCCAACCAATTCAATTTAATCATTTATACTTATGCCTAAGCTTAGTTTAACCATACTTAAGTTCTTTTAATCAAAACCACAACATTTACCATTCCATTTCACTACCATTCCAAATCCCAAACTCTAAATCACAACAACAAGCTACAATATCATCCTACCAATTAAAATCATCTTATAATACATAGGGATCTAGGGTTTGGAGATGGTATACCTTCCTTGAAGTGGTGGGATGAGCTAGGAAGCCTTAAGAAGCTTTGAGAAGTCTTAGGAAAGCTTGGATCTTCAAGAAAAACAAGAAAACTTCAAGTAAAAAAACTTGAAAACACTATTCATAGTCTTCTTCTTTGATTAAATGGAGAAGATTGAGAAGGAATTGATGGATTAAACTCATGGTATAGCCCTAACTAAGCATGAAGATGATTAGGGAATTTACTCACCAATTTAGGAAGCTTGGATCTTGAATTTTTGAAAATTCTTGCCTAATGAATAGTAAAAAGCCGAGAGCTTCAAGAACAAAGCCTTGGTTGCTTTTTGATTTTTGATGAAAATGATTTTTTCTTGGCTTGGTTGCTTGGTTTTTGTGCTTGTTTTAGTCAATTACCTTCTTGCCCTTGAATTTGTGTGGTTACAAAGCCACCACACCTCATTCCTTCCCATGTCATGCTTATGTCACCTTGCACATGTCATAATGCTCCCACTTGTCCACACCTTGTGGTTTGATGATGTCACAGTCCCTGGCTTCTTGTACAAGCTTGTCTCTTGGTCACTTATTTGTTTTACGGTTCGCTTATCTTTCGTTCTTGTTTATCGTTTGAGGGATCATACCCGGGATCTTATTACTTAGGTTCCCTTAACCTTTCTCAATATATTGTATTCCTTCTATGATCCTCTCCTATAATCCTTTAATTTAAATCCTTTTTATCCTGTTACCTTATACTCAATTCTCTCCGTATCTTGTGGATTTCCGGGAAAAATCAAAGTGTTCGGAATTGGATTCTGACGATCTTTACATACACTTATATACCACATAGAGTACTAATAATATCCCATAAGATCAATAACAGAACCCCTACATAGCGTGGCATGAAAAGTTTTCTCGTTCAGCAAAAACACTATTCATAAGGGTTTCAAAATTTCTCAAAAATTGGGGTTATTACAGTCTCCCCTCCTTAAAAGGATTCCGTCCCGGAATCAGATAGAAAGCAAATGGGGATACTTTCTTAGCATTACACTTTCTAACTCTCGAGTCAATTTTCTACATTGTGGTTCTACCACCAAACTCTGCCTAGTTTGATAATCCTTCTCCTAAGCACTTGTTCCTTTTCACTCTATAACCCTTTCTGGTTACTCCATATAGGTTACGTCGGGTTGCATATCTATGCGCTCATATGCCTCTACTTATCTGGCATCTGAATTATACTTCCTTAACATTGATACGTGAAACACGTTATGAACTTGCTACAGGTTCGGGGGTAGGGCTAGCTCATATGCTAACTTCCTAAACGTCTTAATATATCCAAGGGTCCAACAAATTGTAGACTTAGCTTTCCTTTCTTTCCGAACCTCATCAATCCTTTCCAAGGGATACCTATAACATTACTAGGTCCCCTATTTCATACTCTTTATCCTTTCGTATCAAATCAACACACTTATCATGTCCATCTTGGGCTACTACCAGCCGTCCTCTGATTAGATCTATCATATCCTTGGTCCTTTGGACTACTGCGGGTCCGAGCATCTTGCGCTCTACAACTTCATCCTAACATAAGGGAGATCGACATTTTCTTCCCTCAAGGATCTCATAAGGCGATACCTCAATACTGACATATGATCTATTGTCGTAAGAAAACTCAACCCGTGTTAAGTGATCATTCCAATTTCTTTCAAGTCTATTGCACAGACTCTCATTATAGCTTTTAGCATTAGAGCTTTTGCTTCTCACTACCCATCCTTTTTCCCAGTTCGTAGTCGCTACTATCTTCCGTTTCTAATATTATACTAGTAATAAAGCATTCCAAGTGGATATAAAATCCACTTATCACACATCTACTTATATTACAAACCATTCAAATCCCAACCATTCAAACTCAAACTGAGTATTAAGCATTATTACAAATTTTTACAAACTTAAATTATTCCAAAAGAAGCCTGCTAGCTTAACTCGATCAACCTGAACCCCTAGCTCTCGTACTGGACTGGGGATCCTCGCTACCAACTTGTTCCTTTTTAACTGGAAAGAATATAAACAACATCGCACAAATGAGCTAACTAGCTCAGCAAGTCACCATGACAAAACTGAGAATAATGATCATCAGGTAAATATGGTTATGATATCAAGTGAAAAATCGATTATGATTTAGAATTGGATATTATACTTTTATTTTAAAAACCAAGGTTAGGCTGCTGATCAGTCACGCACTAACCCCGAGTAAAGCACACAGCATTGCTCTAACTACTGGATCCAAGGCACACATTGGCCTAACTTGACCATTATATGGTCTGACCACGAATCTGGTCCACAATTTTATAAAAACAATCCAATTCTAGCATAATAACAGAATAAGCAATAATAAACAATAAACAAAATCATTAACAACATTGGATGTTTCATAATGAAATGGTTCCAGAGTTCATGAGGATCAATATGGCATTTTCAAAGCTTAGTTGTTGGGTAATGAAAGAATTGGATAACAAAGGAATCAGTGTTTCAAGGTTTCAAGGATTTTGCCTTTCAAAGCATAGGATACAATGGTTGGAGTGTGTGGGTAATTCGATTCAGTGTTCAGTATTTAGTTTGTATGTATTTGTGGAGTAGTATCGTATAGTTGAGGTTCGTATTTGAGTATGCAATAATTAATGGCTTAGAAAGAATAGGGTTTACGGCTCAAGAGCAATAACTGGAATCAGGGTTTGGGTTTCAGTGCCTCAAAGCACTTGCAATATCAACAGGACTACTAAGTACTACAATATCTCGAGAAAGTTCAGAACACTTGCCTGGTGTTAGCTTACTACACTGTACTCGCTTCCAATCTCAACCGTCTCACTCCTCAACTACCTGTTTCCCTTTCCTACTTCTTGCCTCTTCTGCTCACATATTAAAAACATCTATCAATATTTAACTCATATGATTCTATTCAACACATACTTCTATCTACCCTTCGTTTCACCCAAATCCGATTAACGGATTGAAAGTTATGTAATGAACAAGTAAACATCGAATATACAGACCGACAGTCAACCAACAAGTCACATATAACACATAATACATCACATAATCAATGATATATCATTTATAAAGAAGTTTCGGGTCATAAATAGGCTTTCGAGTATTTAAAATGATTTTTAAACCATTTTTCGGAATTAAAACGGGTCGTTGGATCAATTTCGGGGCAATAAACAGGGTTTGGTTGGCCAATTCTGGCTTCGAAACAATTTTATAATAATTATCGAGCCTTGGAAATAATTTAGAATAATATTTTAAAGCTCAAAACTATTTTTCGGAATTTTTAAATCATTTTTAAATAATTAAATCTAATTGAATAATTAATTAAAATCAATTAATAATTAATTAAATAAATTAATCAATTAATTTTTGAATTAATTGACCAATTAATCAATTAAAATTAACTGAAATTAATTAACTAATTAATTCAGATTTATTTTCGAATTAAAAAAAAATCGGAATTAAAATAATAATTTTTAGAATTTTCAGAAATTAAAAACGAATTTTTATAATAAAAATAAATAGGAAATATGATTTTTAAACATTTTTAAAACAGGAATCCTAAATTTGCAAAGTCTAGAAACTTCAGGGATCAAACTGCATCGTCCCCAAAAGTTTAGGTATCAAACTGCAATTTTACACCCCTGTCGCCGGAAAATGCAGGGGTTGCCGGAGAACACGATTTCGGCCTCCTCACCTTACCACAAGCTCCAGATCACATCTACAAACTACCAGGAACACAACCATGCAATCAAAACAACCTAACAATCCCTGAGTTGGCCGGAATTTGGCCGTGAAGTTTGCCAGTTTCCGGCGAACTTCGAAAATATTCAAAACACAACTCCCTTCTCTACAGACCTCGTTGATTCATGAAACTTATACGACTGGATTGCAAATTTCACAGAGAACACAATCCACTATACCACAACATCTATCTATTCCAGAATAAGAAACCCCCAAATTTCAATTAAGAACATTCATACAGGTTATAAACCCTAATTTTGAAATTCGAAAATTAAACTCAAATTTGAACATGTTATTGAACTCCAAATCAGACGTATAATATATCAAAATCATCAGGAAAACAAGCTCTACAACATGCAATCATCAAATCATACAAACAATTATCCGAACAGAAATTCATATTTTTAATAAAATTAATTCGAAAATAAATAAAAATATAGAAAATAAACCTTGATTTATGCAGTAAAACGAAGCTCAGAATCTGATAGAACACTTCAAATCCTTTGGATTGAGTACTCGAGCTTTGAAAACAGAGATCGGTAACTCCTTCATTTTGCTGTTTGATTCTTACAACAGTTTATGCAATTAGGGTCTTTCTCTGAAAATTATATAATTATCTGTCTGCAAATGATTTTGATACAAAATAAAATACGGGAAAAGGCTATTTATAATTACGGAAAATTAGTATCCCGTTGGATCATGCCGGATATAAAACGGTACGTTTATTTATAAAAACTGATCCAATCGGTATCGGTTTTCGGGATAATTATCCAAATCAGTACAATTTGTACTGCGGTCTTCGTCTCAGCGCCTGGTTACACGTATTACGAAGTGATAATTGTGATAGTTTAATAAAAAGCTCCCGTTTATCGAAAATACGGGTTTTGTTGATTTACCGAAACGAATATTGTCTCGAAAATGTTACGCTGGGACCCGCGCAGAACAAACCGTACGCCGGATCGAAAAAGTCGAAACATGGAATATGCTCGAAATATTATAATTAGGTTAGGTAGGAGTTCTCGGAAGAGTTTCGGGTTCCAAAAACGTAACAACGGATGACGTCAGTTGGTTCCCGTTTTAATAAAATAGATTTTAAATACTCGGAAAAAGATTTTATAAATTTCATATGATTCTTATAAATTCATAAATCAACATAAAAATAATTAGGAAGATATGACAATTATCTATATTTTATTTTAGACATATAAAAATTAAAATACTCAATTAATATTATTTTTGAATATCCAAATACAGATAACACATAACAATTAATTCACAGAATAGATACTGAACACATATAATAATTATTTAATAGCAAAATAATTACATGATATATCCCGGATATTACATCCTTCCCCCCTTAAAAGGGCCTGTCCTCAGAATCTCCTAAGAAAACAAGTGAGGGTACTTTTCTCTCATATTACTTTCTAACTCCCAGGTTGACTTTTCAATCTTTGTGTTTCTCCATAATACTCTTACTAAATTTACTACTTTATTCCTTAATACTTTCTCTCTTTCCTCTAGAATCTCTATCGGGCTCTCTAGATATGACAAATCTGCCTGAAGCTCTATTGGCTCATATTCTATTACATGCTTGGAGTCTGGATTGTACTTCTTAAGCATCGATACGTGATAAACATTGTGAATGTGCTCCATGTGCGGTGGTAACGCCAATTCATAAGCTACTTTGCCAACACGCTTTAGGATCTCAAAAGGTCCGACATATCTTGGGATTAGCTTTCCTTTCTTTCCAAACCTTGTTAGTCCTTTCCATGGTGATACTTTCAGTAATACCAAGCTTCCTTCTTCAAATTCCATGTCTTTCCTTGACTGGTCTGCATATTTCCTCTGACAATCTTGTGCGGCTATCAATCTCTTCTGGATAATTTCAACAATTTCCTTTGTCTGCTGTACCAGTTCAGGTCCAAGTATCTTGCGTTCTCCTACTTCGTCCCAGTACACTGGAGATCTACATTTACGTCCATAAAGGGCTTCATAGGGTGGCATCCCAATACTGGCGTGATAACTGTTGTTATAAGAAAACTCTACCAGAGGTAAATGCTCGTCCCAACTTCCTTTGAAATCAATAACACAAATATGTAACATATCCTCGATTATCTGGATCGTTCTTTCACTTTGGCCGTCTGTCTGGGGGTGATAGGCCGTACTCATATTCAGTCTTGTTCCTAAATATTCTTGAAAACTCCTCCAAAATCTTGAATTAAATCTTGGATCTCGATCAGATACGATAGACACAGGAACCCCATGACGAACTATAATTTCCTTTAGGTACATATGGACCAACTTGTCGAGCGAAAATCTTTCATTTATAGGCAGAAAATGAGCTGACTTGGTAAGTCTATCCACTATAACCCAAATGGCATCATGATTAGCCCTTGTCCTTGGTAATCCAACTATAAAATCCGTGGCGATATGTTCCCACTTCCACTCTGGAATCTCCAATGGCTGTAGCAATCCGCTTGGTCTCTGATGCTCTGCTTTAACTCTCTGACAGGTATAACATTTGCTAACCCATTCCGCAATTTCCCTCTTCATATCTGGCCACCAATAATTTTCCTTTAAATCCCTGTACATTTTGGTACTCCCCGGATGGATGAAATATTTTGAACTATGCGCTTCCTGCAAAATTTCATTCTTCAGCTCCGTTACTGGTGGAATCCAAATTCTAGAAGAAAACCTCAAAATACCTTGATCATCCTTTTGTGTGCATAATTCTTCACCTACCAAACGATTTATGTCTTGATCCATTATATCTTCCTGACATTTCTTTATTTTCTCCAACAATTCCGGCTGGAAAGTCATACTGTATACTTTAGCTTCCTCAGGCTTGCAAACTCTAATCTCCAATTCCAATTTCTGAAATTCCTTATATATCTCTTCAGGTACTGATAGCACATTCAACCTTTCCTTTCGACTTAACGCGTCTGCTACAACGTTCGCTTTACCGGGATGATAATTAATCGAGCAATCATAATCTTTGATCAATTCTAACCATCTCATTTGCCTCATATTAAGTTCCTTTTAGGTGAATATATACTTCAAACTTTTGTGATCTGTATAAATCTCACACTTTTCTCCGTAAAGGTAATGTCTCCAAATCTTTAAAGCAAACACTATGGCTGCTAGCTCCAAATCATGAGTAGGGTACTTCTGTTCGTGTGGTTTCAATTGCCTTGACGCATACACAATCACCTTGTCGTGCTGCATTAGAACACATCCTAATCCTTTGTGAGAAGCATCACTATAAATTACGAAATTCCCTTGATCATCTGGAAGTGACAAAACAGGTGTCGTGATTAATCTTCGCTTCAACTCCTGAAAACTTCCCTCGCACTTATCGTTCCATATAAACTTTTCGTTCTTTCGGGTAAACTTTGTCAATGGTGTCACAATCCTTGAGAAATTCTGGACGAATCGACGATAATATCCCCTAATCCCAAGAAACTTCTTACCTCGGTGGGTGTTCTCGGTCTCTCCCAATTCGTAATTACTTCGATCTTTGCCGGGTCCACTTTGATCCCTTCGTTACTGACTCTGTGTCCTAACAACTGAACTTCTTGTAGCCAAAATTCACACTTCGAGAATTTAGCATATAACTTCTTTTTCCTTAAAATCTCTAAAGCTGTCCTCAAATGTTCCGCATGATCCTCTTCTGTCTTTGAATAAATTAACATATCATCTATAAACACAATAACGAACTTATCCAAATACTCCTTGAAAATTCTGTTCATCAGGTCCATAAACGCTGCCGGGGCATTGGTCAATCTAAAAGACATTACTAAAAATTCATAATGTCCATACCTCGTTCTGAAAGCTGTCTTTGGTATATCTTTTGGCTTGATCTTTAGTTGATGATATCCCGATCTTAAATCAATTTTGGAGAAGTACTTGGCTCCCTTCAATTGGTCAAACAAATCGTCAATTCTAGGTAACAGATACTTGTTCTTGATTGTAAGCTTGTTGAGCTCCCTATAGTCGATACACAGTCTCATGCTTCCATCTTTCTTCTTGACAAATAATACCGGTGCACGCCACGGGGACATACTGGGTCTGATTACTCCTTTCTCCAACAGTTCTTGCAATTGCTTTGCTAACTCTTTCATCTCAACGGGCGCCATTCTATACGGGGCCTTGGATACTGGTTCTGTTCCAGGTGCTAAGTCGATTGCAAATTCAATTTCTCTATCTGGAGGAAGTCCTGGCAATTCGTCGGGAAACATGTCTGGAAATTCATTCACTACTGGAATATCTTCAAGTTTTGCTGGCTCCTGACTTTTGTCAATCACATATGCTACGAAATGTTCACATCCTTGCCGTAATAATTTCTTGGCTTGAATCATTGTTAAGAACTTCTTTACTAGCTTCTGGCCCTTGAACATTACTATCCTTTTGTCTAGCATTTTCACCATTACCTTCTTATTTCGACAATCTATCTGGGCATCATGCTTAGATAACCAATCCATCCCTAATGTAACGTCAAATTCTCCTAACTTAAATGGTTTCAAATATACACAAAACTTACTACCGGAGATCTCAATTTCACAATTCCCATAAACTTGATTAACAGATATATGTTCTTGATTTGCTAATTCCACCGTCATTATTTCATTTAAATACTCAGCTGGACAATTTAACTTACTAACAAAATCTTGTAAAATAAACGATCGAGTGGCTCCCGAATCTATTAACACTTTAGCACATAAAGAATTCACATTAAGCGTACCTGCCACGACATCCGTATCCTTGATAGCATCCTTCACAGATATGTCAAAAACTCTAGCTCTTGGAGTCTCATTCACTGTTGGGGTAGATCCCATAATCCTCAATGCATTACTGACTGGGGCTGGTGTCTTGCAATCCCTGGCCATATGTCCTGGCTTTCCACATTTGAAGCACATAAATCCAATGGCTGGAACCTTCACTGCTAGATTCCGGATAGACTGATCCTTATTTGCTGGCTCTCTTGCTGGCTGATTTTGGCACTCCCTCGAATAGTGCCCTTTCTGGTTGCATTTGAAACATACCACATTCAACTTATTACAAATTCCTCCACGCTTCTTTCCACATACTTGACAATCTGGAAAAGTTAGTCTCAACTGATTCGGCTGATTCGCATTAACTGGACGGTTGCCCTGGCCTCCGTTGCTTGCATTTTGTCTCTTGAAATTAAAATTTATCCCTGGCTGAAACTTGCCTTTCTTAACATTTGGAAACTTCCCTGGTTGTGACTGACCTTCATTCCCTTCAAATCTCCTTTTCTTACTTTCAATCTCCTTCTGTGACATCTCACTTTCTGTCTCCGCGATCATGGCCTTCTGTACCACTCCTGCATAGGTCTCCAATTCAAAAATAGCTACCTTCCCTCTGATCCATGGCTTCAAGCCTTGCTGGAATCTCTTAGCTTTCTTCCTGTCAGTATCCACATACGACGGCACATACCTTGACAATTCTTCAAACTTACTTTCATAATCTGCCACCGACATATTCCATTGCTTCAATTCTAAAAACTTCAGCTCCATCTGATCTTGGACAAACTGAGGAAAATACTTTTCTAGAAACAATTCCTTAAACCTCTCCCAAGTAATAGCATCTGTATCTTCCAATATCTTCACCATCTCCCACCAATAGGTGGCCTCGTTCTTCAGATAGTAACTTGCAAACTCAACCTTCTGTTCTTCCTTTATTTTTACTAAGGCAAATGCCTTCTCTATTTCTTTTAACCAAACATTTGCTTCAATCGGCTCTAGGGAACCCTTGAATTCTGGTGGGTTTATCGCCTGAAAAGTTTTGAAGGTTACCTGGGGATTGGTCTGCCTTTGTTGTTGTTGTGCCAGGTGAACTGTTTGTTGGGCCAAGATTTGAAGAATTTGGGCTATTGCTGGGTCTATGGGTCCTGGGTTCACATTCGGGTTTGTTCATTCTGGGTGTTGGTGCTGGTATTTCTTCTAGGAGGCATTTTTCTGTAAAGAATCAAACAACTTATTTAGCTTTTAAATCAAATCTTTTGCATAAAAGAAAAGTTTTGTAAAACAGAAATATCTCTTTTTGAAAGCAGTTGTAACTAAGTAAATTGCATGCTTCTTTACAGAATATAAACAGTTATGGAAAACAGGGTACATGGTATCACAGGGTATAACTGGTGCAATAAATAAGGTAGAGTAAAACAGGTGCAATAAAGTAAATGACAGTAATGGAAAGGAAAATGTACTGATATATATAGATCAAAAGTTTTGGGTAGTACAAGCGTAAAGACGCTTCGAAAGTAAAAGTAAAAGGGTACAACAACCTACTCACTAGTCAGCATAGCTAGTCTATAAATACAACTCAAAAGTCTAGTGATACACACTACACACTACTGTACATACTATACAACCATAACAACACTACTCAGCATCTTCATCTCTGAATCTCTGATTCATGGCAGGTCTGGACCTCCAATCTCCTCAAGCTCTTCTAGAACCCACTTAGCCCACTCCACTAAGAAATCAGGGGTGATGTCCTCATGTGTAGCCTCAGTAATCCTCATGCAGCTGTCCTACGAAATGCCTGTAGCCTCTCTCTAAGTCGCCTCTCACCACTCCCAACCTCTCTGGTACGCATAATATGTAGTAACTCCTGAATCTGACCCTGAAGGAATCGCTGCTCCATAAGGCAAGCCTCAAACTGATGATATGGGACAGGGTAGGAAGAGAACTGGAAAGGTACTCCTGTGACTGAATGACCAGTAAAGCCTGAATCAGCAGGTGAGGGTCCTCTGACAGGTGGCCTCATGCCTGGGGGTGGAAAAGCCTGCAGTGGTACGGGCTACAACACAGGTGGAGGTAGAATAGCCAATGCTGGTGTAATAACAGGACGTGGATCCGATGATGGCGCTCCAACTGAAGGCTCTGAGTGATCAGCTGATACGGGAATAAAAGAGTCGGCCATCACTGCTATCTGAAATCATATCGCAATATAAAAATCTCGAACCATGACGTGAATTATACTAATACATGTTATACCATAACACTCAACCTCTCGACATTCTATCATTCTATTCCTTACTTCTAATCCTAACCCTCTACCCATTCCCGTCAACCTAGGCTTGTGTCAGTGACTTATAACCTGTAGCTCTGATACCAAACCTGTAGCGCCCTCCAAACCCGGGTCAGAAGTTTGGGGTCCACTCACACACCTTTATTTTAACCTGCTTATAACAATAATAAAGATAATAATAATATGCAATGACCCTACTTACCAACTACCAAGGATCGCAATAGGTTAAAGTATGCACAAAAGCCAAACACATCTACTTATATTATAAACAGTTCAAATCCTAACCATTCAAACTCAAACTGAGTATTAAGCATTATTACAAATTTTTACAAACTTAAATTATTCCAAAAGAAGCCTGCTAGCTTAACTCGATCAACCTGAACCCCTAGCTCTCGCGCTGGACTGGGGATCCTCGCTACCAACTTGTTCCTTTTTAACTGGAAAGAATATGAACAACATCGCACAAATGAGCTAACTAGCTCAGCAAGTCACCATGAGAAAACTGAGAATAATGATCATCAGGTAAATATGGTTATGATATCAAGCGAACAATGGATTATGATTTAGAATTGGATATTATACTTTTATTTTAAAAACCAAGGTTAGGCTGCTGATCAGTCACGCACTAACCCCGAGCAAAGCACACAGCATTGCTCTAACTACTGGATCCAAGGCACACATTGGCCTAACTTGACCATTATATGGTCTGACCACGAATCTGGTCCACAATTTTATAAAAACAATCCAATTCTAGCATAATAACAGAATAAGCAATAATAAACAATAAACAGAATCATTAACAACATTGGATGTTTCATAATGAAATGGTTCCAGAGTTCACGAGGATCAATATGGCATTTTCAAAGCTTAGCTGTTGGGTAATGAAAGAATTGGATAACAAAGGAATCAGTGTTTCAAGGTTTCAAGGATTTTGCCTTTCAAAGCATAGGATACAATGGTTGGAGTGTGTGGGTAATTCAATTTAGTGTTCAGTATTTAGTTTGTATGTATTTGTTGAGTAGTATCGTATACTTGAGGTTCGTATTTGAGTATGCAATAATCAATGGCTTAGAAAGAATAGGGTTTACGGCTCAAGAGCAATAACTGGAATCAGGGTTTGGGTTTCAGTGCCTCAAAGCACTTGCAATATCAACAGGACTACTAAGTACTACAATATCTCGAGAAAGTTCAGAACACTTGCCTGGTGTTAGCTTACTACACTGTACTCGCTTCCAATCTCAACTGTCTCACTCCTCAACTACCTGTTTCCCTTTCCTACGTCTTGCCTCTTCTGCTCACATATTAAAAACATCTATCAATATTCAACTCATATGATTCTATTCAACACATACTTCTATCTACCCTTCGTTTCACCCAAATCCGATTAACGGATTGAAAGTTATGTAATGAACAAGTAAACATCGAATATACAGACCGACAGTCAACCAACAAGTCACATATAACACATAATACGTCACATAATCAATGATAATATATTATTTATAAAGAAGTTTCGGGTCATACATAAGCTTTCTAGTATTTAAAATGATTTTTAAAACATTTTTCGGAATTAAAACGGGTTGTTGGATCAATTTCGGGGCAATAAACAGGGTTCGGTTGGCCAATTCTGGCTTCGAAACAATTTTATAATAATTATCGAGCCTTGGAAATAATTTAGAATAATATTTTAAAGCTCAAAACTATTTTTCGGAATTTTTAAATCATTTTTAAATAATTAAATCTAATTAAATAATTAATTAAAATCAATTAATCAATTAATTTTTGAATTAATTGACCAATTAATCAATTAAAATTAACTGAAATTAATTAACTAATTAATTCAGATTTATTTTCGAATTAAAAATAATTTTCGGAATTAAAATAATAATTTTTAGAATTTTCAGAAATTAAAAACGAATTTTTATAATAAAAATAAATAGGAAATATGATTTTTAAACATTTTTAAAACAGGAATCCTAAATTTGCAAAGTCTGGAAACTTCAGGGATCAAACTGCATCGTCCCCAAAAGTTCAGGTATCAAACTGCAATTTTATACCCCTATCGCCGGAAAATGCAGTGGTTGCCGGAGAACACGATTCCGGCCTCCTCACCTCACCACAAGCTCCAGATCACATCTACAAACTACCAGGAACACAACCATGCAATCAAAACAACCTAACAATCCCTGAGTTGGCCGGAATTTGGCCGTGAAGTTTGCCAGTTTCCGGCGAACTTCGAAAATATTCAAAACACAACTCCCTTCTCTACAGACCTCATTGATTCATGAAACTTATACGACTGGATTGCAAATTTCACAGAGAACACAATCCACTATACCACAACATCTATCTATTCCAGAATAAGAAACCCCCAAATTTCAATTAAGAACATTCATACGGGTTATAAACCCTAATTTTGAAATTCGAAAATTAAACTCAAATTTGAACATGTTATTGAACTCCAAATCAGACGTATAATATATCAAAATCATCAGGAAAACAAGCTCTACAACATGCAATCATCAAATCATACAAACAATCATCCGAACAAAAATTCATATTTTAAATAAAATTAATTCGAAAATAAATAAAAATATAGAAAATAAACCTTGATTTCTGTAGTAAAACGAAGCTCAGAATCTGATAGAACACTCCAAATCCTTTGGATTGAGTACTCGAGCTTTGAAAACAGAGATCGGTAATGCCTTCGTTTTGCTGTTTGATTCTTAGAACAGTTTATGAAATTAGGGTTTTTCTCTGAAAATTATATAATTATCTGTCTGCAAATGATTTTGATACGAAATAAAATACGGGAAAAGGCTATTTATAATTACGGAAAATTAGTATCCCGTTGGATCATGCCGGATATAAAACGGTACGTTTATTTATAAAAACTGATCCAATCGGTATCGGTTTTCAGGATAATTATCCAAATCAGTATAATTTGTACTGCGGTCTTCGTCTCAGCGCCTGGTTACACGTATTACGAGGTGATAATTGTGATATTTTAATAAAAAGCTCCCGTTTATCGAAAATACGGGTTTTGTTGATTTACCGAAACGAATATTGTCTCGAAAATGTTACACCGGGACCCGCGCAGAACAAACCGTACGCCGGATCGAAAAAGTCAAAACATGGAATATGCTCGAAATATTATAATTACGTTAGGAAGGAGTTCTCGGAAGAGTTTCGGGTTCCAAAAACGTAACAACGGATGACGTCGGTTTGTTCCCGTTTTAATAAAATAGATTTTAAATACTCGGAAAAAGATTTTATAAATTTCATATGATTCTTATAAATTCATAAATCAACATAAAAATAATTAGGAAGATATGACAATTATCTATATTTTATTTTGGACATATAAAAATTAAAATACTCAATTAATATTATTTTTGAATATCCAAATACAGATAACACTTAACATTTAATTCACAGAATAGATACTGTACACATATAATAATTATTTAATAGCAAAATAATTACACGATATATCCCGGATATTACAAATCTATTTGTCCATTATAGCTTGGGGTTAGTCTTGTTAGCAAGCATGAATTTGTGATAAGCAATCTTCTCATAAATTGGAGAAGATTGTTGTGCAAGACATGCCTGTACAATAACAAGAATAAGTCAAATTGACAACCCTAAGTAAGTTGTATGGTAATCTAAATTTGCATTTTGTATTGTAACACTTAAGTCTATAAAAATGTAAAATAGATTAGACTGGAGTATTTTTCTATAAACAGTTTCAAGCCTAAGAATAAACTCTGGAAGAAGATCATGAAGATCATGCCTCAGTAAAAGTGTGAAAAAGCTTGGAGTTAAATAATTCTATTTTGGGAAAACATTCTAAGTCAAGATATCTACAAGTCACAGATTTTGTGTTATAGAGAAGTCATTCGAGAACTCCAGAATGACTTATCGAGAAGTCAAGAAAAGCTACTAGAGAACTCAGAGATATCGACAAGCCAATTTGAAAATATGAAGAATGAAGATATCGATAAACCATTTCTTTACTAGAGAACTCTGAGATATCGAAAAGTCAATTTGTCACTAGAGAACTCAGAAACATCGATAAGCCAAAGTGAAGATATGAAGATTAGAGATCTCGATAAGCCAAATTCTCTTATAGAGAACTCAGAGACTTCGATAAGTCAAACTACTATAGAGTTATTAGAGATCTCGATAAGTCATTATACTTATCGAGATGTCGAGTTCTCTACATGACTAACTGGAGATCTCAATGTAAAAGTTCAAGTATGGAATGCAGATCAGTTTAATATCCAAGATTATCAATCAACAAACAAATCAATCACCAATTTAAAAAGTCTACAAAAGCAGCTTGAAGAGTACAAGATCAAAGGCCAAGATTAACTGGCAAAGTAAAGTCATAGGCGTGCAAGATTAGAAAAGATACACTAAGCTAGAAATAGAAAGATTTGATTATCCAAAAGTATGGTTAAGTACATGCAGTTGCATGTTGTGTAAAAACCAGTGTTTACTGTTCTATAAAGTAAACACTAGATGCTTTGTTTAGTTGTAACAAATAGATCTGAAATTTCTTGTAACTCTCAAGAGAGAAGCTGAGTTCTTAATATACTAAGAACCCATAAATTTGTATCAAACACTAGCTTGATTTAATATAAAATTAAGTGAGTTTTGAAGGATGATTGTGTTCATATGCATACGTTAATTAATCTGTTAAAACACATTATCTCTACAATATAGATTACTTTGTTCACCATTATTAAAAGTTCAAAAATACATTAAAATTGTTGAAAACACATTCACCCCCCTCTGTGTTGTATTCATGACCCAACACTGATTCTTTTTGTTCTCTTTAATTCTTCAATTGATGTCTATCATCTATAGCTTCTTGAGATTAAACCACTGAAATCCTGAAATCTTTAATACTATGAATCGATGCATTTTCTTGTCATTCAGTCCTTTGATCTTTTATTTTTCACGGAGGCTTGAACATATTAATGAACTTCTTTCCTTGACCTGGTTACGGACTTTGTGCAATAATTCCATGTTTTGATTCTTTGTATTTATCCAATCTCCGTCTTCTGGATTCTTGTGTTTCACAGTAAATATTATTTACCTTTTTCTTTTCATGTTGAGTTATATTTTCTCGACTACATATTACATTATATTATGCTTTAAAATCTCTCCCTATTTGATTCTTAGAGTTCGACAAGCAAATCCCTAAAGGATAACTCAACTGACAAATTAAGGAAAAGTAATTACCGAAAGTAGAAAATAATATTAAGTACATTCTAGATCACATATACAATTCCAGATTTCTTAAATGCAAGTACAAGAAAAAGAAATATTCCTCTAGACTGAACAAATAGAGGATGTCTTCTTAATTCTTGACTTATTAGGTTTTTTGATTTGGCTTCCTTTTGCTTCTTGAGTGGATTATGGCTGAGTAGTTTTTCTCTTAGAAACTCTCTTCTGTAACTCTTAAGCTTGTGCAGATTATTAATGAGAGACATCGTCAGCCTTTTCTTCATTACTGAGTTATTTTAACTTGTCAAGTCTTCTTCTGACTTTGTCTCGAGCAAGAATCTCCCAAAGATTTTCAGGAGGTGGAATCTCTAGTTTTTGTAACAACATGTCCAGCCAGTATATTATGAACAAGAGTTGATCAAGAATCAGTGAAGATTTCTTTGAGAGCACATAGACTGTACTCTTTGAGGGTGATCTTGCACTCTGTGTGTATTGTAGATCATTTCTTCTTCCAACACTTCCTTGTAGGCCGACATAATTGGCGTCCATGCAAGTTTATCTTCTTTACATGTTAACATTTTGACTTTGATCAGTACTTGATTGATTACTCATGAATTGTTCAATCCGAAGTCTGAGATTATCTTGCTATCACTTATCTCCATATGACTATCTTCATCTCATCTTTGCAGATAAGAGGTTAATTTTCTCTCATTAAGTTAATCTCAGCTTCATCACCCACATGAACTATCTGATAGTATTCCTTGTGACCCTTCTCATATCTCTTTCTTTATCATACAACATTTTATTATTCAGTGTGTAGACATAAAGAATCTCAACAGCAGTGATATCTGTGTCAGTTCTTCTTACTCCCTCAAAGGTTACTTTTGCTCTGACACTCCTCAACCTACTCTCGATAAATGTTAGATATTGATATTGCACTCTCTTCAGACTTGCATCCGTCAGGGTCAGACTGTGCATTATATTGTCTCTGAAGATCTTTATCACATCAGATACATCTTTTATGGAATGATAGATTTTATCTCTGAGATATTCATTTGCAAGTGTGTTGGTCTTGGAGACTGGAATCTTTTTAGCTAGAACAAACAGCTCAACCATTTTCATCTTCTTTAGAAATCTAGAGGCTATTTTCATTAAGTTTCCCAATGAGTGATTCACAGAAATTCTCCAACCACTTGAGAGACTTGTCGCTGTCATGTTGGTGATCACTTGACTAAACTCATGATAAAATTCATGGATATCATCATATCAATTTCTTAAGTCCACTAAGATGTTTAATAAGAGTTTGTTCCCATTATTATTCTCAAGATATATTGTCACTTTATCAATTTCTTCTTTATTCCATCCCACTTACTACCTTGCCTGGTTTTCTTCAGAGTCTTCTCTCTTTTGGCTTTTGATGACTTCCTCACCAATGCTCTTTGAATCCTTTCCCTCATCCTCGTGATTGAATCTTGAGCTTCAGAATATGTTCGGTTGATGATTTCATTGCCAGAGTTTAAGCAGTCATTTGAGAAGGCGTCTTCATCCTCAAATTCTTCTTCCTCGGGGCTTTAGTTTCCACTTCATTTAATCGAAATGATGGTTAAAATCCAACAGGAGAATCTTTCTCAATTACATGTCCTTCTTCTATTTCTTCTTCATCTTCCATGGTAGAACGAAAGACATATTTTAACAGTTTCTTCTGCTATTTTATCTCACTTATATGGCCCTCATTCGATATCACTTTCTCCCCATGAGGTGCTTTATCTTTCTCTGTTTCTAAACTCTTTCATAAATCCTCTTCCACTTTTGTCTTCACCCAAACCTCAGTTGTTTCTTCCATCACTATTTCCTCTTATATTTCTTTAAACGAGATGTATGCAAATGGATCATTGATTTGAGCTTCCGGCATACTTGCAGCTTCAGCTTCCCTTAACACTAACACATATTCTATTTCCATTCTCGGTTATACAATGTTAGATATATTTGATAATGTCATGTATAATATGATTTGTGTTTAGTTTTCAGATCTTACTTAAACAGGACAAATCAGTACTTAACTGGATATCAGCACTTATACTGAAGACAGAACTTAAGTTATCAGTACTTAAGGTTCAGGAGATATTTATCAGGAGATAATATCAGGACTTAAAGGAAACTTTCAGATAAGGAAGGCATCTGATTGAAAGGAAAGAAGACCAAGACAAATGCAAGAAGAGATATGCATGAAGAAGGAATTCTATGAAGAATAGAATACTTGGAAGAAAAGATATCTGATTGATATATTTTAGGAAGCAGAATTATATTCCATATCAATTAGCGATTATCTTGTAACTGTGTAGTATATAAACACAGATATAGGGTTTACACTATATGTGTTATCATTATCGAGAATAATATTCATTGTAACCCTAGCAGCTCTCATGATAATTTGTTCATCACTGAGAGAGGACAATTCTACATTGTAATTGAGTTTAATAAAGTTTGTTTTCTGTTACTTGTGTTCTTTGAATTCGATTTGATTGTGCTATACACTGTATTCAACCCCCCTTCTACAGTGTGTGTGACCTAACAAGTGGTATTAGAGCCTATCTGTTAACACACAAATAGTTTAAGATCCAAAAAAAATCATGTCTGAAGCAGAAACTCCAACCAAGCCCACCAAAACTGAAGAACCTCCAAAGACTCAAATCCATAGTCGATATGAGGCTATTAGAGTTCCCATACTAAAACCATCTGAATATCCCATATGGAAGGTGAGGATGACTATGTTTCTGGAAGCTACAGATCCAGAATATCTTGACAGAATCAATGAAGGACCTCACAAGCCAACCAAACTCGCTGTTGTAGTTGCAGGTGAAGCAGCAAAATCTGTACCAAAGGAGAAGAGTGATTACACTGCTGAAGATATCGCATCAATCGCTAAGGATGCTAAGGTACGACACTTGCTGCATAGTGCCATTGATAATGTAATGTCAAACAGGGTAATTAACTGCAAGACTGTAAAGGAAATATGGGATGCCTTGGAGACAAGATACCAGGGAACTAATTCGATTAAGAAGAACAGGAAGACTATACTCACTCAAGAGTATGAACACTTTGACTCAAAGCCTAATGAGTCATTGACTGATTTATATGACAGATTTGTCAAACTCTTGAATGATTTGTCACTAGTTGATAAGGAGTATGATCTTGAAGATTCAAACCTTAAATTCCTGTTAGCTCTTCCTGAAAGTTGGGATTTGAAGGCCACAATTATAAGAGACAACTATAATCTTGAAGAAACAACTCTTGATGAAATTTATGGGATGCTCAAGACTCATGAACTTGAGATGGAACAAAGAAGCAAGAGGAAAGGAGGAAAGTCTAGGACAGTTGCTCTTAAGGCTGAGGAAGAATCCCCCAAAGAAGCTACCTCAAGGAAAGGCAAGGGAAAAGCGCTCATCACAAAGTCTGATACTGAGTCATCAAGTTCTAAAAGTGATGATGACTCAGAAACTGAAAGCTTGCCTGAGATGGATGCTGATGAAGAGATGATAAAGCTGTGTGCTCTTATGGTGAAAGGAATCACAAGGATTGCATACAGAAAATTCAGGAAGGGAAAGAAGTTTTCCCAGAAAGGTGCAAGTTCTGATAAGAAGAGTTTCAGAAAATCTGAAGGCAAAGGAGGAAAGTCTGACAGAGGAGATTATACAAATGTTATATGCTACAACTGTGGTGAGAAAGGCCATATATCTCCTGATTGCAAGAAAGTGAAGAGTGACAAAGGCAAGGCTCTTTTCACAAAGAAGAAAAGCTGGACAGACACTTCAGATTCTGAAAGTGAGGAGAACTATGCCTTAATGGCAAATGCTGATATGGCAAATGCTGATAGCAGTTCTGATGCTGCTGAGATAAAGGTACCTCAAACTACTTATGCCTTTCATACTGATGATATTAATGAGTTGAGAAGATATCTTAAAACCATGTTCATTAGTTATAGGGATCAAACTTTAACATGTGAAAGATTAACTTCTGAAAATCTTGCTTGTAAAAAGATGAATGATTATTTAGAAAAAGAGTTAGTCATGTTCCATCAAACTCAGAAAGATAGAGATGATGCTTTCTATGTTAGGGATGAAGTACTTAAAATGAATGAATCTCTAAAAACTGAGTTAGAAAAGGAAAGAGAGATTATCAGGACTTGGACTAACTCTAGCAGAACAACTCAGAATTTGTTAAGTAGTGGAAACTGGAAAGAGGGCTTAGGTTATGGAGATGATAAGAATGATAAAAGAACTGTAGAAATTAAGCCTATAGTTGTTAAATAAAAGCCAAAGGTAAAACCTGTTAAGTTTGTAGCTGTAAAGTCTGATACTGAGAAATCAGAAGTTAAAGAGGAATTAACTTCTGACAAACTAAAACAGGAAAAGCCTACTGAAGTTAACGTAGGCTTAATGAAAAACAAGCAGCTTAAGCATAAGCTGAAAGATGTTAAGAATGTAAACAAGGTAAAGCCACCTAGGAAAAATAGGAATGGAAAGGAAGGTGTGAATAAAATCAATGATTATAAGCCTGTTCCTAATGCTCCTAGAAAAACATGTCATAACTGTGGAAGTTCTAACCATCTGGCTTGTTTTTGCAGGAAGAATAAGAACATAAACTCCTTACCTTCAAAGTCAGGAGTTAAGAGTTAGCCTATTAGATATAGGCCACAAAATTCTTGTTTTCATTATGGTAGTTTATGGCATTCCATTTATACTTGTAAGGAATATCATGATTTGTACTATGATTATTACCAAATAAAACCTTCTTCAAAGAAAGTTAGCATTGTTCCTTCTAGTGTAAGTTCTGATACAAAGTTTGATAGTGTAAATGCTGATAAGAAAAATGTTAACATAGACTCTGATACTAAATCCGCTGCAAATGTTAACAAACTTAATAAGGCCAAAGGATCCAAGCTAGCCTGGGTCCTTAAAACTAATCATTAGTGGTCTTGTTATTGCAGGACAACAGGAAAAACATCCCAGTTCTGGACAGTGGATGCCAAGGACATATGACTGGAAATAAAGCCCTGCTATCAGACTTTGTGGAGAAAGCTGGCCCAAGTGTTTCTTATGGAGATGGCAATATTGGAAAAACACTGGGATATGGCAATATCAATCTTGGGAATGTCATCATTAAAGAAGTAGCTCTGGTCTCAGGACTTAAACACAATCTGATGAGTATTAGTCAAATCTGTGACAGAGGTTATCATATGGATTTCTTTGAAGAACACTGTGAAGTTGTAAGCAAATCTACAGGCAAAGTTGTTCTGAAATGATATAGGCATGGTAACATTTATGAAGCCAAGCTTTCAACAACAACTAATGGTTCTGCAATCTGTCTGTCAAGTAGAGCATCAATTGAAGAAAGCTGGAGTTGGCACAAGAAACTCTCTCATTTAAATTTTAACAATATAAATGAACTAGTCAAGAAAGATCTTGTGAGAGGACTGCCAAAATCAGTATTTGCTCCTAATGGCCTTTGTGATTCATGTCAGAAGGCTAAGCAAAGAAAATCTTCATTCAAGAGCAAGACTGAATCATCAATTCTTGAGCCTTATCACCTACTACATGTAGATCTATTTGGTCCAGTGAATGTCATGTCTATTGCAAAGAAGAAATATACTATGGTCATAGTGGATGAGTTCACCAGATACACATGGGTGTATTTCTTGCACACAAAAAGTGAAACTGCATCTATCTTGATTGATCATGTCAAGCAACTGGATAAATTGGTCAAAGATTCTGTGAAGATCATAAAAAGTGATAATGGCACTGAGTTAAAGAATTTGATCATGGAAGAATTCTGCAAAGACCATGGAATCAAGCAGGAATTTACTACTCCTGGAACTCCACAGCAAAATGGAGTTGTTGAAAGAAAGAATAGAACTCTTATTGAAGCTACATGAACAATTCTTGATGAAGCAAAGCTACCAACCTATTTTTGGGCTGAAGCTGTGCAGACTGCTTGTTTTACTCAGAAACACTCATTAACAAGCATGGAAAGACACCATATGAGATTGTAATAACCCCAAAAATTTTGGACTTTTTGTAACCCTTATGAATAGTGATTTTGCTGATTATGCTGAATAAGAAAACTTTTCATGCCTCACTTTGTAGAGGTTCTTTTATTGTTATTCTGAGATCTTATTAGTACTCTATATGGTATATAAGTGTATGCAAAGATCGTCAGAATCCAAATTCTAACACTTTGATTTTTCCCGAAAATCCACCAGATACCGAAAGAATTGAGTATAAGGTAACAGGATAAAAAGGATTTAAATTCAAGGATTATAAGAGGGGATCATAAAAAGGAATATAATGTATTGGGGAAGGTTAAGGGAACCCAAGTAATAAGATCCCGGGTATGATCCCTCAAACGATAAACGAGAACGAAAGTTAAGCGAACCGTATAACAGATCAGCGATCATTAGCTAAGTGATTAGGAGTTAATCAAAGGGGTTAGTGGATGATGATGTCATCACACCAACAAGAGAAGGACAAGTGTAACAAGATGACATAGAAGGATGACATAAGCATGACCAAAAAGGGAAGGAATTGTTGGTTGATTTTAAGCCATTCATTTTTTACCATGGTAAAAGGTTAATTAACAAAACAAAAAGGGAAAGCAACCAAGCAAACATCATCTTCTCCCCCCTCATTCTTTGCTCTCGGCTTTTCCATGAAAAGCAAAGGAGAATTTTCAAAAATCAAGCTACACACCTTCAAAAATTAAGAGGTTTGTTTCCTTAGCTTCCATAATTCATGACTTAGTTATGTTATGAGTTTGAAGCCAAGATTCCAAGGTTTACTAAGCTAATCAATTCATCAAAGTTCTTGGTGAATAGTGTTTTCAAGAAACTAACTTTGTGTTTTCTTATATTTTCTTCAAGATCCAAACTTAGTAGAGATAGTTAGGGGTTACTTAAGGCTTCCTAAGTGATTCTCCACTCTCCAAGGAAGGTATAACTTCTCAAACCCTTAATCTTAAGTTTTATTGGTTTGGATTTCATAATGTTTAGATGATGGGTTAAGTGTAATGGGTGTGTACTCATGTTTAGAGCTTGTTATGAGTAGTATGGTTCATGAGAAGCATGGTTATTGAAAATTTAGAGATTGGCTGGTTTTGTAATGTTTTTGGAATGGAAAATCTTGATTATTAGTTAATGAACTTAAGTAAGCTCTTAGTTCATGATTTAGAAGTAGTATAAATTGGAAATCTTGAGTTGTTGGGGCTGTTGAAGTAAAGAATGGATGAAGTTTGGTTGTAGTGGAGATTGTGGGTTGAATTGTTAATTGATTGGAATGGTTTAAATTTGGTAATCGCGTAAACATAGCCGTCGTAATGCCCGATTTACCCTAGACTGCTTTTGTCCTTAACATTAGGACCCGTGAACTCACTTTTAGGTTTTGACCATTGCCATGATTAGATAGTTCATGTTACGAGCTTCGTTTTAAGTAACGGCGTTTCGCAAACGAACCATTACCCCTCGCCTTACTTTGAAACCTTGGTTAAGGCCCTTAAATGACTAATTGGAGTATGAAACAATTGTGTAAAGTGGATTAGGCAGTTAGTAGGGTACTCGCGAAAGAATCTCCTTAAAATTCTTAATGGTTAAATTATTAAAAATGGTGGAGCCGAGGGTACTCGAACGACTTATGTGATTCGTTAAGTGTAAGAAGTGGCCATAACGAACGTTAGGGTTCAATTGGTTAAAGTCTAGTTTCTTAAGCTACCGGGGTTTAATTCTAACTTATGTTGTTGTTCATAGGTTATCGGACCCACTCTAAGCTTAAGTCTATCTGGGAGCACTCAGGCAAGTTTTCTACCCGTTATACTGTTGTTATGATGTATATATGTATATGCATTATCTTGTGATAGATGCATGATTGTTATTAGCAAAATCTTGCGATATATTGGAGCATGCTAATATGGTTTATATGCATGCCTGTTTCATAATATTGATATCTAATTGTTGATTCATGCTTATAAGTTGCATAATACCTATGCTAGAGCTAAACAGTAATTGCGTATACCCTTAGTATAGGGGACCCAAAGGTGAACATTTTCTAAAACCGGGAGTCGATGTTCCCGAGTATATTATATATATATATTTATATATATATAGCTGTAGTTTTCAAAACTATTAATCGAATAAGGATTATTCGATAACTTTATTTTTATTAATGAATATTACTTTGAATATTCATTCGAGGACTTATGACTCGGTTTATTTTATTTAAGGAGTATTATCTTGAATATTGATTCGAGGACTTATGACTCTGTTTATTTTATTTAATGAATATTATTATGAATATTCATTCGAGGACTTATGACTCCGCTTATTTACTAAATAATATTCTTTATTTTATTAAAGAAAAATGTTTCGATAATCAAACTTATTTTCGATTATTCAAATAAAGATCGTACTTTCGTATAAGTATATCTTTGGTTATTTAATATTCATTTCAAGTATGAGTTTTGAAACTTCTACTTCAATTATTTTTATAAAGATTATTCTTTATGGGAATATTATTTGAATAATAATATTCAGATATTTTCTAATATATCGGGACTGATTTATTTCATTAAATCAGCATTATTCCAAGCATTCTTAAAAATGTTTCGAGTCTTCAAAATGATTTTTAAAAGTTAGGGCGGATCCCAAAACTCATTTTTATATTTAAGATCCTCCTTTCGAAGGGGACTTAAATACTCGCTCAAAACCTGAGGGATCCGGCTCTGTGGTGTATTTTATATTCGCAACAAGGTTGTTGTGTTGATAAATGAATTGATTACTTACCCAACGTTCGGGAAGTAAGTCCATCTAATTGAGTCGGCATAAGCGACAGGCCGGGGTACGGTCTATCAAAGTGTAAGTGGCTGGGTGGCAGCCCATCAACGCGTAAGAGGCCGGGTGGCGGTCCAGCACAAGGTCCTAATGAGGCCATGGTGATGACCGGTGGGGGATTCATCCATCTACTAGTAGAAAAGGTTACTTATTGGTATCTTTGCCTGATCAGCAAGATATCGGGTTTATGCCAAAATTCTTTTCTTTCCAAATTCATTGGATATTGCAATTCTGTTCATACTTTACATGACAGAGGTTTTCAGAAAATGTTTGAGAGATATATATGGATATATATATATATCGGGACTTAATGAAGTATCTCATAACTTTATTTTATTCAATAATATTTCAAAGATTGAATCTATTCAAGTCTTATCTTGTAGTCTCATCTGTGTGATGAACTTTTGAAACTAATTATAACTTGAATGGTGGTAGTTCAAGTAGTATTCGGAAAAGATATAAGTATATTGGAGTATCTTGTAACTTCATCTTTTCAACTTATATCTATTTAATGATTATCTTATGCATGACAAAGATTTTCAGAAAAACGTTGAGACGAGGTTAGATATATGAGATCACCTTGCAACGATATTTTTATACAGTTATAAACTAGAACTTTGTGTATATTATACATGTCAGAGGATTTCAAAGATTGTGAAAGGTATATATGTATATATATACTCAATATTTCGCGACTTGGTCGCGTTAAGATATCAACTTGGTTCATTTCTTCTTGACCAAGACTTTCATGAGTACTATGAGAATGCTCATATATTGTTAATTATTATACATATTATTTCAGTGGGCTTGTTGCTCACCCTTGCTTTCTTCTTTCATCACACAACATCAGATAGAAAAGATGAACAGGACCAAGCTCCCAATTCGCGAGTGGATAGGAAACGTTCCGCAGTTTCCTATAGGCGTTGATGTCGCTGTAGCTGAGGTAGGAACTACCAATAGGCTAGGATTTCAACTTTTGATGTACCAGACTTATGTATATTTATGAATTGTAATAATGGCAAAGAAATGTAAATTTATTCAGAAACCCTTTCGAGGTGTAATGGCTTATAATTGTGGAATAAAATGACTTGTGTTATTTTTGGATGTTCATCTCTGAGACTATAACTTGTGGTGTGTGTGTTTATTGTGGGGTCACAATACGCAGTAGTTGGTTGTTTATTAAGATTGGGTATTATTAAGGGAAATGGAACTCGTGACAACCCGGATCCCCGACCCCGGATTTGGGGGTTTTACAGAAATGGTATTAGAGCTAAGCGTTATAAATGTGGCACCCTCCAAACCCGGGTCAGAAGTTTGGGGTCCACAATACATACTCAATATATAAACCTGTATATAAAATATTATTTGTAATGACCCTGCTTTACATAACCACGGATCGCAACAGGTTAAAGTATGAAAATAAGCCACAACCTTAACTTTTATTACAACGCACCAAATCCTAACTAATTAAATTTACAACTGATATGAAATTATTCTTACAACCTTACTATCTCACTACTGCAATAAGCTCCTGCTAGCTCGATCAATCATAATCTGGAATCCTAGCTCGAACATTGAACTGGGAAACCTCGCTATCAACCGTATTCTTCTTAACTGTAGAATATATAAAAAGATTCGCAAGAGTGAGCTAACTAGCTCAGCAAGTCATATTATCAATAACTGAGGTTAAACAATAATAAACGAGGTGATTCAAAGGAATCAAGTTTCTTGTTAAACAACCAATAGAATTGGATATTCATTTTAAGTTTTTAAAACCAAGGTTAGGCTGTTGATCAGTCACGCACTAACCCCGAGCAAAGCACACAACACTGCTCTAACTACTGGATCCAAGGCACACATTGGCCTAACTTGACCATCGATATGGTCTGACCACGAATCTGGTCCACACAAAGAAAACTATCCAATTCTAAAGCATTTCAATATGATAAACAATAGAGTTCAATAAAACCAGATCATAATCAATAACAATAAAACATTTGTAAAAGAGCAAGGTAAAAATTTATGGTTACCGAAAGGGTATGTCAAAGTACATAAAAGAAGTGGCCTCCAGCCGATAGGATAATTGGGTATTAGATGAATAGTGTTTTTACAAGGTTTTAGTACTTTGATATCACAAGGTATGGTTGAGTATAAAAGTTTCTGTATGTTTAAATAATTTTGTTCCAATGTTTGGTATATGATGGTTATATATTTGTGGAATAGTATCGTATTTGTGTGGTTTAATATCTGGTAAATCAACAAGAAATGGTTCACAAAGAATAAGGCTTGCGGCTCAAAAATAAAATGATGTGGCTCAGGTTCAAGGCTGAAGGATTCAAAGTATTTACAGTATAAAACAGAGCTATTTTGGGTATTAACAGTATGTCACAAGAGAATTTAAAAATATTTGCTTTATATCTCGAGAAAGGTTTAGAAGTACTTGCCTTATCATAATCGATTTCAACTTCACTTGTACTTGTCTATTGACTCCATTCAACAATCACTCGTCTGCTTCTCCTATGCCTCGCTTCTATCCTCTGATTACTTGCTGTATTTTTTACATGTCAATTCTATTTTCTGATTACCTGCTTCTCTTTCCTACGCCTTGCTTACTCTGCTAGGCATCATAAGTATCTATTAATATTTAACTCATACTATTATATTCAACATACACTTCTATCTACCCTTCATTTTACCCAAATCCGATTAACGGATTGAAAGTTACGCTATAAACAAGTAATCACCGAATATATGGACCGACAATCAACCGACAAGTCACATATAACATATTGCACGTCACATAATCAATGATATATCATTTATAAAGAAGTCTCGGGTCATAAACAGGCTTTTGGGTATTCAAAATGATTTTTAAAACATTTTTCGGATTTAAAACGGGTCGTTGGATCAATTTCGGAATATTAAACAAGGTTCAATTGGCCAATTCTGGATTCAAAACAATTTTATAATAATTATCGAGCCTTGAAAATAATTTAGAATAATATTTTAAAGTTTGAAACTATTTTTCAGAATTTTTAAATCATTTTTAAATAATTAAATCTAATTAAATAATTAATTAAAATCAATTAATAATTAATTAAATCAATTAATCGATTAATTTTCGAATTAATTGACCAATTAATCAATTAAAAATTAACAAAAATTAATTAACTAATTAATTCAGATTTGTTTTTGAATTAAAAATAATATTTGGAATTAAAATAATAATTTTTAGAATTTTTAGAAATTAAAAACAAATTTTGGAAATGAATTTATAAAGAAATCTTATTTTTAAAAGTTTTTGAAACAGAAATCCAATTTCTGCAAAGCTGGGAAACCTTTGGGGGCTAAACTGTAAAAACAGAAGTTAGAAATTCATTTGACAGAATTTTAGATCAAAACCGGGTCAAACCTGGTCGGAACTCCGGGTCACCAAGAACAGAAACGGGTCGCGAAGAACCCAGTTTCCGGTGACCGGAATACGGCTCCGGTGAGCCCCGATTCAGGCAAAAACAGAATGGGTTGACACGATTCAAGTGGGGTTTTCATTCTAAACCACTTCAAGAGTTCAAATCAATTAACAAATGGACCAAACGACATCTGGAAACGAAAATCCGGCCAAAACGCGAAGAACTCCGACGAGAACTTCAAAATACAACTCCGAGCTTATCAGGAATCATTTGTGACATATGAATATATGATTCGATTGCAAATTTGATAAGGAACACGATGCACCCATCAAGATCGACTGAAAACCCCTAACCAAGATTCCCCCAAATCGAACTGAAAACATTCAAACCATATAAACCCTAATTCCTTCAATCAGAGAATCAAACTTAAAATTGAACATGTTATTGAACTCCAAATCAAGAGTATAATATACCAAAATCATCAGGAAGAAAAGATCTTTAATATGCAAGCATCAAATCATACAAACAATCTTCGGTACAAAAATTCATCATTTAATTATCAAGAAATTCGAATATAAATAATCAAATAGAAAATCACCTGATGTTTCTGGGTTGAAATTGATGGAAAATTTGGATTCTAGATTTCAGTAGCTTCGTTTTGAGTATATGTACGCCAAAATTGGATATCGATAACGCCTCAAATTTGTGTTTGATTACGAAGAACAAAATAGAATTATAGTATATTCTCTATAAAAATTCTGTAAATACTGTTTGCAAATGATTTCCGGTAGTAAAATAAAATACGGTAGAGGCTATTTATAATTACGGGAAATTAGTATCCTGTTGGATCATTCCGGATATAAAACGGTACGTTTATTTATTAAAATTGATCCAAACGGTATCGGTTTTCGGGATAATTATCCAAATCAGTACAATTTGTACTGCGGTCTTGGTCTCAGCGCCTGGTTACACGTATCACGAGGTGATAATTATGATAGTTTAATAAAAAAAAGTTTCCGTTTATCGAAAATACGAGTTTTATTGATTTACCGAAACGAATATTGTATCGAAAATGTTGCGCCGGGACCCACGCAGGACAAACCGTACGCTGGATCGAAAAAGTCGAAACATGGAAAATGCTCGGAATATTGCAATTAGGTTAGGAAGGAGTTCTCGGAAGAGTTTCGGGTTCTAAAAACGGATGACGTTGGTTGGTTCCCGTTTTTATAAAATAGATTTTAAATACCCGGAAAAAGATTTTATAAAATTCATATGATTCCTATAAATTCATAAATCAACATAAAAATAATTAGGAAAATATGACAATTATCTAAATTTTATTTTGGACATTCAAAAATTAAAATACTCAATTAATAATATTTTTAAACATCCAAACACATTTAACACTTAACAAATAATTCATAGAATAGATACTGAACACATATAATAATTATTTAATAGCAAAAATAATTACACGATATATCCCGGATATTATAATAAACCTCAGAGATGATGTGGCGTTAAGATAATAAGCTCACTAAGATAATAAGAACTCTTGCCAAGTTCATAGTCGGGCTACCTAACGTAGTACTGACAGTTAAAACCCTAATGGGAACCCTTATAAATATCGTGATAGAAGCGTAGTTCGTTATCGTATATGGTAGCGGAACTCCGAACCCTGAGGTTGAGGAGCAACAACGCGATGATGTTTTATTACTTATTGGAGACCAGATTATGGATCCGATAGAACGTCCTAACGAGGGACCGAATGATGTTCATATTGAGGATGTAGCGGTTGAGGATGTTGTCCTAGAAGGGATTGTTACTGAGTAGAATCCCGTGGAGGATCTTGACAAGAATGAATAAAGGGCCACTGAGGAATTGATGACCATGGTTAGGGCGACTACCAGAGGTAGGATTGGCCGGTCACTACCGGAGGTTCGTTCAAGTTTATAAAGATAGTAGCCCCTTTAACACGGCTTACTCGTAAGACTGAGAAGTTCGAATGGACAGAGAAATGCGAGAAATGCTTTTAAGAACTAAAGAAATGGTTGGTGACGGCCCCTATGTTGGCATTTCCGGATGGAAAAAGGAGATTTTGTGATGTGTAGTGATGCTTCGCATAAGGAATTAGGGTGCTTCTTATACAGCACAACAAGGTAATCGCGTACGCGTCAAGACAATTAAGGGAATATAAAATTCGATATCCCCACCCATGAGCTTGGGCTCGTGGCAATAGTTTTGCCCTAAAGATTGGAGACACTACTTCTATGGAGAAAAGTGCGAGATTTACTTAAACCATAAGTTCTCTAGTACATTTTCACGCAGAAAGAGCTCAACATACGCCAGAGGAGGCGGTTAGAGCTAATCAAGAATTATGATTGGGAGATTCTTTATCATTCGGGGAAAGCCAATGTGGTGGCTGATGCCCTTAGTAAAATGGAGAGACTCAAGATGATAATGTCTTTGGGAGAGTTTATACGAGATTTTGAGAAAATGGAAATAGAAGTGAAGGTAACCGGAGCCGATACCGAAAAGCTGTTTGAGATTGCAATACAGCCCAAATTATTGGAAAAGAACATATTGTGCCAAGAAAAAGTGATGAATAGAGGCAGAGAACCAATGACCGGAGAAGAGATTAATACCTAGAAAGATGATGAGGGAATAATGAGGTATCTCTACAGAATTTGGGTTCCAAATGTTCAAAAGCTTAAAGATGAGATCTTAGATGAAAGCCCTAGTTTGAGGAATAAGATTTACAGCAAACCCTGAACGTGATAGTCGGGGAGGTCGCCATCAAGATAGAAGGAACCCATAACATAATGAAGTGGAAAATGAGGATTTAAAATGTATAAGATAACCCTAATTATGGGAGAAGGATGAAACATCTCATACTTAGAAAATAGAAGTCGAGCAAGGAAGGGAGCACCAAGACGGTACTCCTATGGGGCAATTCATGGACCTTCCTAAACAAATCTTATACTTTTACCCCAACCACCACCCTGAGGAATCAATGCGGTGGGAAATTCTTTCAGGACCTTTAAGTCGCTAAGCTCTCAGAGTTCCAAGGAACAAGCTGACCTAGCCGAGGCAAGAGCCTGGCTAAAGGAAATAGAGGAATGATTTTATATTCTAAATGATTGATGAAGCGCAAAAGATTATTTTTGTCACTTACCTTCCTAAGAGAGAGGCCACCCGCTGGTGAAAGGCGAAGAAAGACATGGGGCCAGAGGTTATAATAAAACGATTAAAGTTTAGTCAATTATTTTCGGGAAAGTACTTCCCAAGGTTATAGAGATAGTGTAAAAGCTTTAGAGCCAGAACAAAGGCGGACAAGTATGATGAATCATGAATCTAGGTTGTGAAAGTCATCAAGGTTCGTCTGAAGGACACGAATCCAGAATAACGGGATGTTTGAAATCAATGCTTATGTGGTGTTGGTTCATGAAATAGTTGTAATAGAAATGAAAATGAAAGACTGAAAAGGGAAGGAGAATAAAGGGATATAAAGGAAATAGAGTTGAGAAGTGATAAGGGAGTTAGGTATGGAAAACCATAAGAAACCCTTGCAATAAATATAGAGAAGTATGTCATCATCAGCGCGATGGTGACTGATCATGAGATAAATTCAAGGTATGAAGGCGTAAGCGATACGTATAGTTAATCCCCTTGAAGTTGAGAGTATTCGATGAAACTTTGAGATAGATGGATTAATAAGGAAGCACGGATGGACTGAGGAGACAAGATAACAAGAATTTACGAAAATGGGATGAAGGAAGTGACCTTCAAAAATATAAAGTGTACGTAACACCTGTGGTTTGATGCCCAAAAGGGAGACTCTAGGTATCAAAAGGTATTCAAACATTGAGATGACTGTTGAGATAAACAACAAAAGTAAATAAGGATTTATTAAGAAGAAGTTCACGTTGAACACGACCAATATCTTCCAGAACATCCATATAATCATTACCAAGTCAAGAAAGAAAAGCGGATAACCATTGTTATCTTTTGGAGGCCATATGGATTGACCTCAATTTGAATAAGAATGTTATTGTGAAATTAGGTATAGACAATCGAAGTGGGAATGATTGAATAAGATACCCTTATCAGGGATATATGACTTGATTTACCCATGGAAGAATGCGGGTACCTTTTTAAAGGTGGAATTAAGGATAAAACCTCGATAACTTGAGAGGAACCATAGGGGAATGCATGAAGGTTGACATTTCACCCTTAATAGGGACAACATGAGTTTTGACAGCATGAATTGGAAAGGAATAAGGTAACAACAACCTTTAAGGATCAGTGGAGAAATTTTTCAGAAGTATATAGACAATGATTCTGGTATTAGTAAATGGTATCTTGATATGCCCTGTGCCTAGGGTGTACCTGATGAAGGATTTAAGGATAACCTTTGAGGTTTTACAAGGAGAAAGGTAATATTCAAAGTTCTCAAGAATAGAAATTTTGATGAAGGAAATATGATGTAATTATAATAATGCTAGGTGGGGCACGTGTTGAACCATAAGAAAGTATAGATCGATCCAATGAGGGTTGAGATTGGTGAAAACAAGAAGGACCCAAGATAAGAGACGTCCTAAGTATGATCGAGAGTCAGTCGTGGCAATGTTCACATCTAAAGACTAAGGCAATGACTTATGGGAAAATGGTGATTTTTTTTTCTCACCAGGACTTAAGAGAAGCATTTTTACATAAGCAGTGATTGAAATGAGGTAGAAAATTTAGTTGGAGGTGGTTAAAATGACATTGATTGTAAGGAAATTTTACTATCAGAAAAGGCCAAAGAGGTGGCCAACACTTTAAGTGTAAGAGGACAATTATCGGTGCTCGTGCCAGAGGAATACAGTGATAATGGTTAATTCCGTGAAGGTTGTATTATGGTGTGAAAGATTGACATTCCTTCTGATGACTGTGCGGTACTCAACCATAATAGTAGTTTGGTAAAGATTTAATTCATGTAATCGCCGTGAGCGGGCTTTCTATCTTAGAAGGTCCTATCTTGAGATAAGCCAGGAGCATGTTACGAAAGGACTAAATTAACTTTGAGCTTCATGTCTTCCAGTAAAGAAATATGGTTAATAATGGTATTAGCCTGCTATCGTTGCTTTGATTGAAACTCTTCTGTAATTTTATCTGCTTCATGTCATGTATGTACGTCAGGATCAGGAATGTTCTTCACGAATCATGAATGGTGATTATGTTACCTCCTTAGAAGGATTCGATATGATATTAATGGACTCCGTATGGTTAGCTATTAAAACTTCATGGAAAACGAATGACTATAGTAGGTCAGCGATGGACCATAGTAATACGACAATGATTCTGCGAGTAATAAGCCGATTACAACCATGAGAGTTGTATTGGATTGGATGTTAAGATTGAGTACCACTAATTGGGTCGTGGTGGTGTATAAGTTATCATTGATAGACTAATTAAGTAGATTATTTACCTATGATATATTTATTCCTTCTTATCGATAAAGAGTAGTATTACTATACGAAGAAGGTTACGGAATAGCAATGGATTCTAGTAACTATAATGTCTAGAATGAAATCCGAGATTCAATTTTGCTGTCAAGGGAGTTTCAACGGTGATTGTTTATAAGCTCGAGCAAGAGCACGGGTCCATAGAATGATGGACGAAATAGTAAATATTCAGACACGTGAAATACGATGCTATACTACTTGATGTTGATATATATATATATATACGTATATGTTTTGTTCTCCTATGATAAACCTCTATAGTTCAGAGGTAGATTCCAAGCCAGATATTTTGTGGCAGTATTTTTACATATATATAATTCTCTTCAGTTCGTACTTTTCTATTCTTTTCATTTCATGTAAGCTGAGAAGAACAACCCTTCCAGAAGGGGAGGTATTGCCGAATGACTATCTATCTGTGTGATAGAAGCCTAGTAGGATACCACATGTTGTTTAATTGCTTGTCAAGTACTAAAGGCTGGCCACCTTCTGTACTAACTATGCAATAGAACAAGTGTTCATGATCATAGTGATCTCTCAATAAATTCTTTTACTTCTATATGAAGGACCAAGCTTTCGAAGATGGAGGCAACTAGAGATGAAGTGGTACCAAGTACGGTGGTATTCCGATTCTAACGCGTTCGTGATACTAAGGTTGACGCGATTATTAAAAGGTTATAGAACGCTAACGAGCAAAAGTGTCATAACTGTGGAAGTTCTAACCATCTGGCTTGTTTTTGCAGGAAGAAAAAGAATATAAACTCCTTACCTTCAAAGTCAGGAGTTAAGAGTTAGCCTATTAGATATAGGCCACAAAATCCTTGTTTTCATTGTGGTAGTTTATGGCATTCCATTTATACTTGTAAGGAATATCATAGTTTGTACTATGATTATTACCGAATAAAACCTTCTTCAAAGAAAGTTAGCATTGTTCCTTCTAGTGTAAGTTCTGATACAAAGTTTGATAGTGTAAATGCTGATAAGAAAAATGTTAACATATACTCTGATTCTAAATCCGCTGCAAATGTTAACAAACTTAATAAGGCCAAAGGATCCAAGCTAGCCTGGGTCCTTAAAACTAATCATTAGTGGTCTTTGTTATTGCAGGACAACAGGAAAAACATCCCAGTTCTGGACAGTGGATGCCTAGGACATATGACTGTAAATAAAGCCCTGCTATCAGACTTTGTGGAGAAAGCTGGCCCAAGTGTTTCTTATGGAGATGGCAACATTGGAAAAACACTGGGATATGGCAATATTAATCTTAGGAATGTCATCATTAAAGAAGTAGCTCTGGTCTCAGGACTTAAACACAATCTGCTGAGTGTTAGTCAAATCTGTGACAGAGGTTATCATGTGGATTTTTTTGAAGAACACTGTGAAGTTGTAAGCAAATCTACAGGCAAAGTTGTTCTGAAATGATATAGGCATGGTAACATTTATGAAGCCAAGCTTTCAACAACAACTGATGGTTCTGCAATCTGTCTGTCAAGTAGAGCATCAATTGAAGAAAGCTGGAGTTGGCACAAGAAACTCTCTCATTTAAATTTCAACAATATAAATGAACTAGTCAAGAAAGATCTTGTGAGAGGACTGCCAAAATCAGTATTTGCTCCTAATGGCCTTTGTGATTCATGTCAGAAGGCCAAGCAAAGAAAATCTTCATTCAAGAGCAAGACTGAATCATCAATTCTTGAGCCTTATCACCTACTACATGTAGATCTATTTGGTCCAGTGAATGTCATGTCTATTGCAAAGAAGATATATGCTATGGTCATAGTGGATGAGTTCACCAGATACACATGGGTGTATTTCTTGCACACAAAAAGTGAAACTGCATCTATCTTGATTGATCATGTCAAGCAACTGGATAAATTGGTCAAAGATTCTGTAAAGATCATAAGAAGTGATAATGGCACCGAGTTAAAGAATTTGATCATGGAAGAGTTCTGCAAAGACCATGGAATCAAGCAGGAATTTACTGCTCCTGGAACTCCACAGCAAAATGGAGTTGTTGAAAGAAAGAATAGAACTCTTATTGAAGTTACATGAACAATTCTTGATGAAGCAAAGCTACCAACCTATTTTTGGGCTGAAGCTGTGCAGACTGCTTGTTTTACTCAGAATGCTACACTCATTAACAAGCATGGAAAGACACCATATGAGATTGTAATAACCCCAAAAATTTTGGACTTTTTGTAACCCTTATGAATAGTGATTTTGCTGATTATGCTGAATAAGAAAAATTTTCATGCCTCACTTTGTAGAGGTTCTTTTATTGTTATTCTGAGATCTTATTAGTACTCTATATGGTATATAAGTGTATGTAAAGATCGTCAGAATCCAAATTCGAACACTTTGATTTTTCCCGAAAATCCACCAGATACCGAAAGAATTGAGTATAAGGTAACAGGATAAAAAGGATTTAAATTCAAGGATTATAAGAGGGGATCATAAAAAGGAATATAATATATTGGGGAAGGTTAAGGGAACCCAAGTAATAAGATCCCGGGTATGATCCCTCAAACGATAAACGAGAACGAAAGTTAAGCGAACTGTATAACAGATCAGCGATCATTAGCCAAGTGATTAGGAGTTAATCAAAGGGGTTAGTGGATGATGATGTCATCACACCAACAAGAGAAGGACAAGTGTAACAAGATGACATAGAAGGATGACATAAGCATGACCAAAAAGGGAAGGAATTGTTGGTTGATTTTAAGCCATTCATTTTTTACCATGGTAAAAGGTTAATTAACAAAACAAAAAGGGAAAGCAACCAAGCAAACATCATCTTCTCCCCCCTCATTCTTTGCTCTCGGCTTTTCCATGAAAAGCAAAGGAGAATTTTCAAAAATCAAGCTACACACCTTCAAAAATTAAGAGGTTTGTTTCCTTAGCTTCCATAATTCATGACTTAGTTATGTTATGAGTTTGAAGCCAAGATTCCAAGGTTTACTAAGCTAATCAATTCATCAAAGTTCTTGGTGAATAGTGTTTTCAAGAAACTAACTTTGTGTTTTCTTATATTTTCTTCAAGATCCAAACTTAGTAGAGATAGTTAGTGGTTACTTAAGGCTTCCTAAGTGATTCTCCACTCTCCAAGGAAGGTATAACTTCTCAAACCCTTAATCTTAAGTTTTGTTGGTTTGGATTTCATAATGTTTAGATGATGGGTTAAGTTTAATGGGTGTGTACTCATGTTTAGAGCTTGTTATGAGTAGTATGGTTCATGAGAAGCATGGTTATTAAAAATTTAGAGATTGGTTGGTTTTGTAATGTTTTTGGAATGGTAAATCTTGATTATTAGTTAATGAACTTAAGTAAGCTCTTAGTTCATGATTTAGAAGTAGTATAAATTGGAAATCTTGAGTTGTTGGGGCTGTTGAAGTAAAGAATGGATGAAGTTTGGTTGTAGTGGTGATTGTGGGTTGAATTGTGAATTGATAGGAATGGTTTAAATTTGGTAATCGCGTAAATATAGCCATCGTAATGCCCGATTTACCCTAGACTGCTTTTGTCCTTAATATTAGGACCCGTGAACTTACTGTTAGGTTTTGACCATTGCCATGATTAGATAGTTCATGTTACGAGCTTCGTTTTGATATGTGGTTCGCTTGAATCCGATGTACGGTTTAGGAGCAACGACCGTTTTAAGTAACGACGTTTCGCAAACGAACCATTACCCCTCGCCTTACTTTGAAACCTTGGTTAAGGCCCTTAAATGACTAATTGGAGTATGAAACAATTGTGTAAAGTGGATTAGGTAGTAAGTAGGGTACTCGCGAAAGAATCTCCTTAAAATTCTTAATGATTAAATTATTAAAAATGGTGGAGCCGAGGGTACTCGAACGACTTATGTGATTCGTTAAGCGTAAGAAGTGACCATAAGCGAACGTTAGGGTTCAATTGGTTAAAGTCTAGTTTCTTAAGCGACCGGGGTTTAATTCCAACTTATGTTGTTTTTCATAGGTTATCGGACCCACTCTAAGCTTAAGTCTATCCGGGAGCACTCAGGCAAGTTTTCAACCCGTTATACTGTTGTTGTGATGTATATATGTATATAAATTATCTTGTGATAGATGCATGATTGTTATTAGCAAAATCTTGCGATATATTGGAGCATGCTGATATGGTTTATATGCATGCCTGTTTCATAATATTGATATCTAATTGTTGATTCATGCTTATAAGTTGCATAATACCTATGTTAGAGATAAGCAGTAGTTGCGTATACCCTTAGTATAGGGGACCCAAAGGTGAACATTTTCTAAAACCGGGAGTCGATGTTCCCGTGTATATTATATATATTTAAATATATATACAGCTGTAGTTTTCAAAACTATTAATCGAATAAGGATTATTCGATAACTTTATTTTTATTAATGAATATTACTTTGAATATTCATTCGAGGACTTATGACTCGGTATATTTTATTTAAGGAGTATTATCTTGAATATTCATTCGAGAACTTATGACTCTGTTTATTATATTTAATGAATATTATTTTGAATATTCATTCGAGGACTTATGACTCCGCTTATTTACTAAATAATATTCTTTATTTTATTAAAGAATAATGTTTCGATAATCAAACTTATTTTCGATTATTCAAATAAAGATCGTACTTTCGTATAAGTATATCTTTGGTTATTTAATATTCATTTCAAGTATGAGTTTTAAAACTTCTACTTTAATTATTTTTATAAAGATTATTCTTTATGGGAATATTATTTGAATAATAATATTCAGATATTTTCTAATATATCGGGACTGATTTATTTCATTAAATCAACATTACTCCAAGGATTCTTAAAAATGTTTTGAGTCTTCAAAATGATTTTTAAAAGTTAGGGCGGATCCCAAAACTCATTTTTATATTTAAGATCCTCCTTTCGAAGGGGACTTAAATACTCGCTCAAAACCTGAGGGATCCGGCTCTGTGGTGTATTTTATATTCGCAACAAGGTTGCTGTGTTGATAAATGAATTGATTACTTACCCAACGTTCGGGAAGTAAGTCCATCTAATTGAGTCGGCATAAGCGACAGGCCGGGGTACGGTCTATCAAAGTGTAAGTGGCTGAATGGCAGCCCATCAACGCGTAAGAGGCCGGGTGGCGGTCCAGCACAAGGTCCTAATGAGGCCAGGGTGATGACCGGTGGGGGATTCATCCATCTACTAGTAGAAAAGGTTACTTATTGGTATCTTTGCCTGATCAGCAAGATATCGGGTTTATGCCAAAATTCTTTTCTTTCCAAATTCATTGGATATTGCAACTCTGTTCATACTTTACATGATAGAGGTTTCCAGGAAATGTATGAGAGATATATATGGATATATATATATCGGGACTTAAGGAAGTATCTCGTAACTTCATTTTATTCAATAATATTTCAAAGATTGAATCTATTCAAGTCTTATCTTGTAGTCTCATCTGTGTGATGAACTTTTGAAACTAATTATAACTTGAACGGTGGTAGTTCAAGTAGTATTCGGAAAAGATATAAGTATATTGGAGTATCTTGTAACTTCATCTTTTCTACTTATATCTATTTAATGATTATCTTATGCATGACAAAGATTTTCAGAAAAATGTTGAGACAAGGTTAGATATATGAGATCACCTTGCAACGATATTTTTATACAGTTATAAACTGTAACTCTTTGTATATTATACATGTCAGAGGATTTCAAAGATTGTGAAAGGTATATATGTATATATATACTAAATATTTTGCGACTTGGTCGCGTTAAGATATCAACTTGGTTCATTTCTTCTTGACCAAGACTTTCATGAGTACTATGAGAATGCTCATATATAGTTAATTATTATACATATTATTTCGGTGGGCTTGTTGTTCACCCTTGCTTTCTTCTTTTATCACACAACATCAGATAGACAAGATGAACAGGACCAAGCTCCCAATTCGCGAGCGGATAGGAAACGTTCCGCAGTTTCCTATAGGCGTTGATGTCGTTGTAGCTGAGGTAGGAACTACCAATAGGCTAGGCTTTCAACTTTTGATGTACCAGACTTATGTATATTTATGAATTGTAATAATGGCAAAGAAATGTAAATTTATTCAGAACCCCTTTTGAGGTGTAATGGCTTATAATTGTGGAATAAAATGAGTTGTGTTATTTTTGGATGTTCATATCTGAGACTATAACTTGTGGTGTGTGTGTTTATTGTGGGGTCACAGTACGCAGTAGTTGGTTGTTTATTAAGATTGGGTGTTATTAAGGGAAATGGAACTCATGACAATCCGGATCCCCGACCCCGGATTTGGGGGTGTTAGAGAGATGGTGAAGAAAAAGAAGCCAAATCTGAAGTTTTTTCATGTATTTGGATGTAAGTGTTTTGTTCTTAAGACTCATCCTGAACAGCTAGCCAAATTTGATCTAAAAGCTGATGAAGGAATTTTTGTTGGATATCCACTTTCCACAAAAGCCTTCAGAGTCTACAATTTAAGAACAAGGGTTGTCATGGAATCTATCAATGTCTCCTTTGATAAAAAGAAGATTACTGGACTTGAAGATTTCAATGATCATGATCAGCTGAGATTTGAAAATGAAGACTTAAATTATGATACTGAAAATCCTGACAGTCTAAATCCTGATACTGCAAACTCTGATGGATTAAACTTTGATGTTATTGAAACTGTGGTGACTACGCTAAAGGAAGATGCACCTGTGCCGGGGGAGCATACTGAAGATACAACTACATCTCAAGAAGAATCAGAACCTACAACTGGTTCTTCAAGTTCTGATGCATCAAGTTTTGATGAGCCAAGTTCTGATAATTCTGGAAACTCAAATTCTGAAGGATCCAACTCAGAGAGCATAATTTCAGGGGGAGCATAAGAAAATGTTGATGAAGACAGCATGGATCATGGGGGAGCATCCAGTTCTAGAGAAAATCTTCCATCTGCAAGGAAGTGGACTAAATCACATACACCTGATTTAATAATTAGAAATCCTGATGCAGGTCTCAGAACTAGAACAACTACTTCAAATGAATGTCTCTATAATTCTTTTCTTTCTCAGACTGAACCAAAGAAAGTGGAAGAAGCTCTTCAAGATGCTGATTGGGTGCAAGCAATGCAGGAAGAGTTAAATGAATTTGAAAGAAATAAAGTCTGGACCCTTGTGTCAAGACCAAAGAACAGATCTGTTGTTGGTACAAAGTGGGTGTTCAGAAATAAAACTGATAGTGATGGCATAATTACAAGGAATAAAGCAAGGCTGGTTGCAAAAGGATATTCTCAACAGGAGGGAATTGATTATGATGAAACATTTGCACCAGTTGCTAAATTGGAAGCCATAAGGATATTTTTGGCTTATGCTGCTCACAAAAAGTTTACAGTCTTTCAAATGGATGTGAAAAGTGCTTTTCTCAACGGAGAATTGGAAGAGGAAGTATATGTTGAACAACCTCCAGGCTTTGTAGATTCTAAATTTCCAAATCATGTCTACATGCTTGATAAAGCACTTTATGGCCTTAAGCAAACTCCAAGAGCATGGTATGAGACTTTAGCTCAGTTTCTTCTGGAAAGTGGATTTAACAGAGGAACTATTGACAAAACTCTGTTCTACCTCAACCATGGAAAGGACTTACTTTTGGTGCAGATATATGTTGATGATATCATTTTTGGTTCTACAAATGACAGACTTTGCAAGAAGTTTGCCAAACTGATGCAGTCAAGATATCAAATGAGTATAATGGGGGAACTTAGCTGTAATAACCCCAATTTTTGGAAATTTTTGAAACCCTTATGAATAGTGTTTTTGCTGAATGAGAAAACTGTTCATGCCACGCTATGTAGGGGTTCTGTTATTGATCTTATGGGATATTATTAGTACTCTATGTGGTATATAAGTGTATGTAAAGATTGTCAGAATCCAATTCTGAACACTTTGATTTTCCCGGAAATCCACTAGATACGGAGAGAATTGAGTATAAGGTAACAGGATAAAAAGGATTTAAATTAAAGGATTATAAGAGAGGATCATAAAAGAAATACAATATATTGAGAAAGGTTAAGGGAACCTAAGTAATAAGATCCCGGGTATGATCCCTCAAACGATAAACGAGAACGAAAGATAAGCGAACCGTAAAACAAATAAGTGACCAAGAGACAAGCTTGTACAAGAAGCCAGGGATTGTGACATCATCAAACCACAAGGTGTGGACAAGTGGGAGCATTATGACATGTGCAAGGTGACATAGGCATGACAAGAAAGGAAGGAGATGTGGTGACTTTTTAACCACACAAAATCAAGGGCAACTAGGTAATTACTAAATCAAACACAAAAACCAAGCCAACCAAGCCAAGCAAAATCATTTTCATCAAAATCAAAAAGAAACCAAGGCATGGTTCATCATGCTCTCGGCTTTTACTATTGCAAATGGGCTAAATTTTCAAAAATTCAAGATCCAAGCTTCCTAAATTGGTGAGTAAATTCCCTAGTCATCTTCATGCTTAGTTAGGGCTATATCATGAGTTTAAGCCATTAATTCCTTCTCAATCTTCTTCATTTAATCAAAGAAGAAGACTATGAATAGTGTTTTCAAGTTTTTAACTTGAAGTTTTTCTTGTTTTTCTTGAAGATCCAAGCTTTCCTAAGACTTCTCAAAGCTTCTTAAGGCTTCCTAGCTCCTCCCACCACTTCAAGGAAGGTATACCATCTCCAAACCCTAGATCCCTATGTATTATAAGATGATTTTAATTAGTAGGATGATATTGTAGCTTGTTGTTGTGATTTAGAGTTTGGGATTTGGAATGGTAGTGAAATGGAATGGTAAATGTTGTGGTTTTGATTAAAAGAACTTAAGTATGATTAAAGTTAAGCTTAGGCATAAGTATGAATGATTAAATTGAATTGGTTGGGGTTGTTATGATGTGATGAGGATGGATGTTGGTTGTATGATGGATTTGAGGTTGATTTGGAATGGGTTTGAATGGTTTAAAATATTGGAAATCGCGTAAACATAGCCGTCGTAACGTCCGATTTTCTTTAGACTGTTTTTGTGCATAGCATTAGGACCCGAGAACCCCCTGCTAGATTATGACCACTGCCATGTTTAGATAGCTCATGTTACGAGCTTCGTTTTGATATGTAGTTCGTTCGATTCCGATGCACGGTTTAGGAGAAACGACCGTTTCAAGTAACGGCGTTTCGCGAACGAAACTTTTCCCCTCGCCTTACTTTGAAACATAGGTTAAAGACCAAAAAGGGTTAATTAATGTATGAAACATTTATGGTAAGTGTTTTAGGCAGTTGGTAAGACACTCGCGAAGGAATCGCTTTAAAACTCGTAAAGGTTAAATTATTAAAAATGGTGGAGCCGAGGATACCCGAGTGACTTAAGCAAATCAGTGAGCGCAAAACAAGCGTTAGAGTCTAAGTTAGTTAAAGTATAGATTTACAAGTGATTTTGGTTTAATTCCAACTTACTTGTTGTTTATAGGTTACCAGACTCGTCCCGAGCCTTTTATCACCCCAAGTCGCTCAGGCAAGTATTCTATCCGTTATACTGTTGTTGTGATGTATACATTTGTATATGCATGATCTTGCGATAAATGCATATTGGTTAATTAGCAAATGTTGCAATATATTGAAGCATGCTGATATGGTATATATATATGCATGCCTGTCTCATATTCTTGAGTTATATATCTGTTGGTTCAGTTGATAATACATATGCTAGAGGATAGCGGTAACTTGCATATACCCTTAGTATAGGGACCCAAAGGTGAAAATATTTTCTAAAACCGGGAGTCGAAGATCCCGAGTAGATTTTGTATATATGGATATGGATATATATATATATATATATTTATATATATATATGGTTATAGTTTTCCAAACTATTAATCGAATAAGGTTTATTCGATAACTTTAACTTTATTTTATTATTGAATATTATTTCGAATATTATTCGAAGGAGTATGACTCCTTTTATTTATTTATTTGAATATTATTTGAATATTCATTCGAGGACTTATGACTCCTTTTATTTATTTATCTGAATATTATTTGAATATTCATTCGAGGGCTTATGACTCTTTTATTTATTTATCTGAATATTATTTGAATATTCATTCGAAGGCTTATGACTCAGTTTATATTATTTAATGAATATTATTTGAATATTCATTTGAGGATCTATGACTCCGATTATTTGCTGAGGTATATTCTTTATTTTATTAAAGAATAAGGTGTCAATAATCAAACTTATTTTCGATTATTCAAATAAAGATAATACTTTCATATAAGTATATCTTTGGTTATTTAATACTCGTTTCAAGTATAAGTTTTAATACTTCTACTTCAATTATTTTTATAAAGATTATTCTTTATGGGAATATTATTTAAATAATAATATTCAGTCATTTTCTAAATATTCTGGGGACTGATTTACTTCATTAAATCAGCTTTACTCCAAACACTATATAAAGTGTTTTCGAGTCTTCAAAATGATTTTTAAAAGATAGAGCGGATCCCAAAACTCATTTTTATATTTAAGATCTTCCTTTTTAGGGGATTTAAATACTCACTCAAAACCTGAGGGATCCGGCTCTGTGGTGTGTTTTATATTCGCAACAAGGTTGCTGTTTTGATAAATGAATTGATTACTTACCCAACACTCGGGAAGTAAAATTCTTGGAACAAGTTAATCCATTAACAGGCATCGCCTGGGAAATATCGGTGAGTTCTCGTTTCCAAATAGATACGACTTCTTGGTGGAGCCGTATCAACAAGTTTCTACTTGGGGAAAGTGGGGACAAGCTTTACGTTTCAGAGTCATGGATTTCATCTGAACTAGGAGTGGCGTAAGTGGCCGAGTAGCGCCGGCCCAGCCTTATTATATTGGCCCAAATGGCCTGGAAGTTCCGCTAAGGCGGTCCATTCCTTAGGAGTTCAGTGTTCGGTTGACAAGTAAATCCGACAGGTTCTCCTCTACATGTAGAAAATGGTGGGGTTGTACTACTACGACTGATCATCGTAAGTGGTCTTCCTGGCGCGGCAAACTCCCGTAATGAGTTCATCATCCAATTGGATAATTTCTGCAACACTACCCAGAGCACTTCGATAGAAAGGCTACGGTTGGGCGATTGTTGAGTGTTGGCAGGGTCAAGTTTTCAAAATGATGTTTGCATCAAATGAAGTATCTCGTAATTTCATTTTATTTTGATGATATTTTAAAGATTTAATCTATTCAAATCTTGTCTTGTAGTCTCATCTATGTGATGAACTGTTGAAAGCTCATTATACTTTGAACAGTGGTAGTTCAAGTAGCTTTATAAATGATATAAGTATAGTGAAGTATTTGGTAACTTCATCCCTTGTTTCTACTTATATCTAGTAAGTAATTATCTTACTCGTGATAAAAGATTCTAGTAAGTATCCATTTAGATACTTATATTATTGTTATCACTACATATTATCTTGCGAGCTGTAAGGCTCACTCTTGCTTTATTTCTTCATCACACAACAACAGTTAGGAAAGATGGCCAGACTCCAGCAGACCCAGCGCAAGCGCGTGGGAAGCATCCCGCGTCTTCCCGATGATGTTGTGGCTGCTATAGCTGCAGAGGTAGATCTATTGGTAGATCAGGCATTCTATTTTTGAGAATCAAATTATGTATAATTATAACTTGTGGCAGATAATGGCAATTAACTGTAAATTTATCAAGTAATCATTTTGGGTTGTAATAACTTTTAAATTGTGGATTCAAAGACTTGTACTTATTTAAATTTCATCTCTGAGACTATAACGGGTTGTGGTGTGTGTTAGTGTGGGGTCACAGCATAAGGTTATTATTATTAATTAAGTGAAGTGATATTGTGGAAAGAAAGACCGTGACGACCCGGATCCCCGACCCCGGATCTGGGGTTGTTACAGAAATGGTATCAGAGCTAAGCGTTATAAACCTCAGAGATGATGGGACGTTAAGATAATAAGTTTACTAAGATAATAAGAACTCTTGCCAAGTTCATAGTCGGACTACCTAACATAGTACTGACAGTTAAAACCCTTATGGGAACCCTTATAAATATCGTGATAGGAGCGTAGTTCATTATCGTATATGGTAGCGGGACTCCGAACCCTGAGGTTGAGGAGCAACAGCGCGATGATGTTTTATTACTAATTGGAGATCGGATTGTGGATCCGATAGAGTGTCCTAATGCAGGACCGGATGATGTTGATATTGAGGATGTAGCGGTTGAGGATGTTATCCTAGAAGGGATAGTTGTTGAGGAGGATCCCATGGAGGATCCTGACAAAATTGGATAAAGGACCACTGATGAATTGATGACCATGGTTAGGTCGACTACCAGAGGTGGGATTGGCCGGTCACTACCGGAGGTTCGTTCAAGTTTGTAAAGATAGTAGCCCCTTTAATGCGGCTTACTCGTAAGACTGGGAAGTTCGAATGGACAGAGAAATGCAAGAACAACTTTCAAGAACTGAAGCAAAGGTTGGTGACGGCCCCTATGTTGGCGTTGCCGGAGGGAAAAAGGAGATTTTGTGATTTGTATGTGACGCTTCGCATAAGGAATTAGGGTGCTTCTTATATAGCACAGCAAGATAATCGCGTCTGCGTCAAGACAATTAAGGGAATTTAAAATTCGATATCCCCACCCATGAGCTTGGGCTCGTGGCAATAGTTTTGCCCTAAAGATTGGAGGCACTACTTGTATGGAGAGAAGTGCGAGATTTACCTAAGCCATAAGTACTCTAGTAAATTTTCCCGTAGAGAGAGCTCAACATACGCCCGAGGAGGCGGTTAGAGCTAATCAAGAATTATGATTGGGAGATTCTGTATCATTCGAGGAAAGCCAATGTGATGGCTGATGCCCTTAGTAAAAAGGAGAGACTCAAGATGATAATGACTTTGGGAGGGTTGATAAGAGATTTTGAAAAAAAAATGGAAATAGATATGAAGGTAACCGGAGCCGGTACCGAAAAGTTGTTTGAGATTGCAATACAGCCCGAATTATTGGAAAGGAACATATTGTGCCAGAAAAAGTGATGAATGAAGGCAGAGAGCCAACAAATAGATATGAGATTAATACCAGAGAAAGATGATAAGGGAATAATGAGGTATTTCTATAGAATTTGGGTTCCGAAAGTTCAAGAGCGTAAGGATGAGAACTTAGATGAGAGCCATAGTTTGAGGAATAAAATTTAGAGCAAACCCTGAACGTGATAGTCAGGGAGGTCGCCATCAAGATAGAAGGAACCCATGACATAATGGAGTGGAAAATGAGGATTTTAAATTAAAAGATGACCCCAATTATGGGGAGTAGGATGAAACATTTCATACTAAGGAAACAGAAAGTCGAGTAAGGAAAGGAGACCCGAGACGGTACTCCTATACGGCAATTCATGGACCTGTCTAGACAGAACTTAGACTATTATCCCCAACCACCACCTTGAGGAAACAATGCGATAGGAAATTCTTTCAGGACCTTTAAGTCTCTAAGCTCTCAGAGTTCCAAGGAACAGGTTGACCTAGTCGAGGCAAGAGCCTGGCTAAAGGAAATATAGGAATCATTTGAGATTCTAAATGATTGACGAACCACAAAAGACTGTTTTTATCACTTACCCTCCTAAGAGAGAGACCACCTGCTGGTGAAAGACCAAGAAAGGCACGGAGCCAGAGGTTAGAATAAACTGATTTAAGTTCAGTCAATTGTTTTCGGGAAAGTAATTCCCAAGGTTATGGAGATAGTGTAAAAGCTTTAGAGCCAGAACAAAGGCAGACGAGTATGATGAATTATGAATCTAAGTTGTAAAGGTTATCAAGATTCATTCTGAAGACACGAATCCAGAATGACGGGATGTTTGAAATCAATGCTTATGTTGTGTTGGTTCATGAAATAACGATAAGAGAAAGGAATATAAAGGCAAGAGAGTTTGAGGAATGATAAGGGAGTTGGGTATGAGGAAACCCTAAAGACTCGTAGAAATAGAAATAGAAAAGTATGTAATCGTCCGGATGAGAGTGATTCACCATGAGTTAAATTGATGGTTGAAGGTATAAGAGATACATATATTTTATCCCCTGTAAGTTGGGAGGATTCGAGGAAACCTTGAGATAGTTCGAAGGATAAATATTGAGACACGGATAGACTGAGGAGACACAAAAGTAAGAAATCAGGAAAAAAATTGGATGAAGGAAGTGACCTTCAATAATGTGAAATGTAAGACCGGTGGCTCGATACCCAGAAAGGGAGACGCCAGGTATGAAAGATATCCCAACATTGAGGTGACTGTTGAGATAAACAACAAAAGTAAATAAGGAATTATTAAGAAGAAGTTCACGTTGAACACGACCAATATCTTCCAGAACATCCTTGTTATCGTTACCAAATTAGGCAAGACAAGCGGATAACCGTTGTTATCTTTTGGAGGCCATATGAATTGACCTCAATTTGAATAAGGATGTTTTTATGAAGTTAGGTATAGACTATCGAGGTGGGAATGATGAATATGATAATCTATCAAGGAAATATGACTTGATTTATTCGTGGAAGGATGCAGGTACCTTTTAAAGGTGGAATTAAGGATAGAACATTGGTAACTTAAAATGAATCCTAGGGGACTGCATAAAGGTTGGAATGTCACCCTTAATAGGGACAGTATGAGTTTTGAACAGTATGATTGGGAAAGGATTAAGGTAATAACAACCTTTAAGAATCAGTGGAGAAATTTTTCAGAAGTATATAGACAATGATTCTGGTATAAAAAAAATGGTATCTTGATATGCCCTGTATCTAGGGAATACAGGAGGAACGATTCAAGGATAACCTTAGAGGTTTTACAAGGAGAAAGGTAATATTCAAAATTCTCAAAAATAGAAATGTTGATAAAGGAAATATGACGTAATTATAATGATGCCAAGTGGGGCACATGTTAAACCACGAGAAAGTATGGATCGAACCAGTAAAGGTCGAAATTGTTCAGGGCAATTAGGACCTAAGATAAAAGATGTTCTAAGTATGATTGAGAGTCAGTTGTGACAGTGATTAACCTCTAAAGATTGAGGCAATAACTTAGGGAAAAATGGTGATATTTTTTTTTATTCATCAGATATTAAAGAAAAGCATTTTCACATAAGCTGTGATTGAAATAAGGTAGAAAATTTATTTGGAGGTGGTTAAAATGACATTGACTGTAAGGAAATTTTACTATCAGGTAAGGCCAAAGAGGTGGCCGACACTTTAAAGGTAAGAGGATAATTATAGGCGCTTGTGCCAAAGGAATACAATGATGATGGTTAAAGCTATGAAGGTTGTATTATGGTTTGGAAGATTGACATTCCTTCTGATGACTGTGCAATACCCAACCATAATAGTAGTTGGTAAAGGTTTAATTCGTGTAATCGCCATGAGCGGGCTATCTATCTTAGAAGGTCCTATCTTGAGATAAGCCAGGACCATGTTTCAAAAAGGACTAGACGAACCTTTGAGTTAAGTCTTCTATTTAAGGCATAGGATTAAGAATGGTATTAACCTGCTATCGTTGCTTTGATTGAAACTCTTCTGCAATTTTATCTGCTTCATGTCATGAATGTACGTCAGGATCAGGAGTGTTCTTCATGAATCAAGAATGGTGATCATGTTACCTCCTTAGAAGAATTCGATATGATATGAATGGACTCTGTATGGTTAGCTATTAAAACTTCATGGAAAATGAATGACTACAGTAGGTCAGTGGTGGACCATAGTAAGGCAGCAATGATTCTGCGAGTAATGAGCTGATTACAACCGTGAGAGTTGTATTGGAATGGGTGTTGAGATTGAGTACCACTAATCGGGTAGTGGTAGTGTATAAGTTATCATTGATAGACTAATTAAGTAGAGTATCTACCTATTGAATATTTATTCTTTCTTATCAATAGAGAGCCGTATTATTATATGAGGAAGGTTGCGATGCAAGCATAGAATTCTAGTAACGATGATGTCTAGAATGAGATCCCAGGTTCGATTTTCGATGTCGAGGGAGTTTCAAAGGTAATTGTGTATAAGCTCGAGGAAGGGCATGGGTCCATAGAATGATGGACGGGATAGCGAAAATATTTAGGCACGTGAAATGCGATGCTATAATACTTGATGTTGATATAAATACATATATGTTTTGTTCTTCTATGACAAACCTCTATAGTTCAGAGGTAGATTCCAAGCCAGATATTTTATGGCAATAAAATTTTTTTTTTTATGAATATACAATTCTCTTCAATTCGTTCTTTTCTCTTCTTTTCATTTCATGTAAGCTGAGAAGAACAACCCTTCCAGAAGGGGAGGTATTGCCGAATGACTATCTATCTGTGTGATAGAAGCCGAGTAGGATACCAGCTATTGTTTAATTGCTTGTCAAGTACTAAAGGCTGGCCACCTTCTGTACTAACTATGCGATATAACAAGTGTTCATGATCATAGTGATCTCTCAACAAATTCCTTTACTTCTATATGATTAATCAAACTTTGGAAAATAGAAACAACTGAAAAAGGAGTAATAAAGTGGTGGTAGTATGCGGAATGGGAACACATTCGTGATACTAAGGTTGACGTGGTTATTAAAAGGTTATAGAACGCTAATAAGCAAAAGTATAACCCGTATAATATTAGGAACGGAAGGTAGTAGCGATTACGAACTGGAAAAGAATGGGTATGGAGAAGCAAGAGTTCTAATGATTAGAAGCTATGATGAGAGTCTGTGTAATAGACTTGAAAGAATTTGGAATGATCACTTAACGCGGATTAAGTTATCTTTCGATAATAGATCATATGTCAGTATTGAGGTATCGCCTTATGGGATCCTTGAGGGAAGACAATGTCGATCTCCCTTATGTTAGGATGAAGTTGTAGAGCGCAAGATGCATGGACCCGCAGTAGTCCAAAGGACCAGGGATATAATAGATCTAATCAGAGGACGACTGGTAGTAGCCAGGAAGGACATAAGAAGTATGTCGATTTGACACGAAAGGACAAAGAATAGGAAGGAGGTAACCTAGTAATGTTATAGGTATCCCTTGGAAAGGATTGATGAGATTCAGAAAGAAAGGAAAGCTAAGTCTACAATTTGTTGGACCCTTGGATATATTAAGACGTTTGGGAAGTTAGCATATGAGCTAGCCCTAACCCCGAACATGTAGCAGGTCGTAACGTGTTCCACGTATTAATGTTAAGGAAGTGTAATTCAGATGCCAGACAAATAGGGGCATATGAGCGCATAGACATGCAACCAGACGTAACCTATATGGAGCAACCAAGAAGGGTTATAGAGTGAAAAGGAACGAGTGCTTAGGAGAAGGGTTATCAAACTAGTAAGAGTTTGATGGTAGAACCACAATGTGGGAAAATTGACTTGAGAGTTAGAAAGTGCAATACTAAGAAAGTATCCCTATTTATTTCTATCTGATTCCGGGACGGAATCCTTTTAAGGAGGGGAGACTGTAATAACCCCAATTTTTGGAAATTTTTGAAACCCTTATGAATAGTGTTTTTGCTGAATGAGAAAACTGTTCATGCCACGCTATGTAGGGGTTCTGTTATTGATCTTATGGGATATTATTAGTACTCTATGTGGTATATAAGTGTATGTAAAGATCGTCAGAATCCAATTCTGAACACTTTGATTTTCCCGGAAATCCACTAGATACGGAGAGAATTGAGTATAAGGTAATAGGATAAAAAGGATTTAAATTAAAGGATTATAAGAGAGGATCATAAAAGAAATACAATATATTGAGAAAGGTTAAGGGAACCTAAGTAATAAGATCCCGGGTATGATCCCTCAAACGATAAACGAGAACGAAAGATAAGCGAACCGTAAAACAAATAAGTGACCAAGAGACAAGCTTGTACAAGAAGCCAGGGATTGTGACATCATCAAACCACAAGGTGTGGACAAGTGGGAGCATTATGACATGTGCAAGGTGACATAGGCATGACAAGAAAGGAAGGAGATGTGGTGACTTTTTAACCACACAAAATCAAGGGCAACTAGGTAATTACTAAATCAAACACAAAAACCAAGCCAACCAAGCCAAGCAAAATCATTTTCATCAAAATCAAAAAGAAACCAAGGCATGGTTCATCATGCTCTCGGCTTTTACTATTGCAAATGGGCTAAATTTTCAAAAATTCAAGATCCAAGCTTCCTAAATTGGTGAGTAAATTCCCTAATCATCTTCATGCTTAGTTAGGGCTATATCATGAGTTTAAGCCATTAATTCCTTCTCAATCTTCTTCATTTAATCAAAGAAGAAGACTATGAATAGTGTTTTCAAGTTTTTAACTTGAAGTTTTTCTTGTTTTTCTTGAAGATCCAAGCTTTCCTAAGACTTCTCAAAGCTTCTTAAGGCTTCCTAGCTCCTCCCACCACTTCAAGGAAGGTATACCATCTCCAAACCCTAGATCCCTATGTATTATAAGATGATTTTAATTAGTAGGATGATATTGTAGCTTGTTGTTGTGATTTAGAGTTTGGGATTTGGAATGGTAGTGAAATGGAATGGTAAATGTTGTGGTTTTGATTAAAAGAACTTAAGTATGATTAAAGTTAAGCTTAGGCATAAGTATGAATGATTAAATTGAATTGGTTGGGGTTGTTATGATGTGATGAGGATGGATGTTGGTTGTATGATGGATTTGAGGTTGATTTGGAATGGGTTTGAATGGTTTAAAATATTGGAAATCGCGTAAACATAGCCGTCGTAACGTCCGATTTTCTTTGGACTGTTTTTGTGCATAGCATTAGGACCCGAGAACCCCCTGCTAGATTATGACCACTGCCATGTTTAGATAGCTCATGTTACGAGCTTCGTTTTGATATGTAGTTCGTTCGATTCCGATGCACGGTTTAGGAGAAACGACCGTTTCAAGTAACGGCGTTTCGCGAACGAAACTTTTCCCCTCGCCTTACTTTGAAACATAGGTTAAAGACCAAAAAGGGTTAATTAATGTATGAAACATTTATGGTAAGTGTTTTAGGCAGTTGGTAAGACACTCGCGAAGGAATCGCTTTAAAACTCGTAAAGGTTAAATTATTAAAAATGGTGGAGCCGAGGATACCCGAGTGACTTAAGCAAATCAGTGAGCGCAAAACAAGCGTTAGAGTCTAAGTTAGTTAAAGTATAGATTTACAAGTGATTTTGGTTTAATTCCAACTTACTTGTTGTTTATAGGTTACCAGACTCGTCCCGAGCCTTTTATCACCCCAAGTCGCTCAGGCAAGTATTCTATCCGTTATACTGTTGTTGTGATGTATACATTTGTATATGCATGATCTTGCGATAAATGCATATTGGTTAATTAGCAAATGTTGCGATATATTGAAGCATGCTGATATGGTATATATATATGCATGCCTGTCTCATATTCTTGAGTTATATATCTGTTGGTTCAGTTGATAATACCTATGCTAGAGGATAGCGGTAACTTGCATATACCCTTAGTATAGGGACCCAAAGGTGAAAATATTTTCTAAAACCGGGAGTCGAAGATCCCGAGTAGATTTTGTATATATGGATATGGATATATATATATATATATATATATATATATATATATATATATATATATATATATATTTATATATATATATGGTTATAGTTTTCCAAACTATTAATCGAATAAGGTTTATTCGATAACTTTAACTTTATTTTATTATTGAATATTATTTCGAATATTATTCGAAGGAGTATGACTCCTTTTATTTATTTATTTGAATATTATTTGAATATTCATTCGAGGACTTATGACTCCTTTTATTTATTTATCTGAATATTATTTGAATATTCATTCGAGGGCTTATGACTCTTTTATTTATTTATCTGAATATTATTTGAATATTCATTCGAAGGCTTATGACTCAGTTTATATTATTTAATGAATATTATTTGAATATTCATTTGAGGATCTATGACTCCGATTATTTGCTGAGGTATATTCTTTATTTTATTAAAGAATAAGGTGTCAATAATCAAACTTATTTTCGATTATTCAAATAAAGATAATACTTTCATATAAGTATATCTTTGGTTATTTAATACTCGTTTCAAGTATAAGTTTTAATACTTCTACTTCAATTATTTTTATAAAGATTATTCTTTATGGGAATATTATTTAAATAATAATATTCAGTCATTTTCTAAATATTCTGGGGACTGATTTACTTCATTAAATCAGCTTTACTCCAAACACTATATAAAGTGTTTTCGAGTCTTCAAAATGATTTTTAAAAGATAGAGCGGATCCCAAAACTCATTTTTATATTTAAGATCTTCCTTTTTAGGGGATTTAAATACTCACTCAAAACCTGAGGGATCCGGCTCTGTGGTGTGTTTTATATTCGCAACAAGGTTGCTGTTTTGATAAATGAATTGATTACTTACCCAACACTCGGGAAGTAAAATTCTTGGAACAAGTTAATCCATTAACAGGCATCGCCTGGGAAATATCGGTGAGTTCTCCTTTCCAAATAGATACGACTTCTTGGTGGAGCCGTATCAACAAGTTTCTACTTGGGGAAAGTGGGGACAAGCTTTACGTTTCAGAGTCATGGATTTCATCTGAACTAGGAGTGGCGTAAGTGGCCGAGTAGCGCCGGCCCAGCCTTATTATATTGGCCCAAATGGCCTGGAAGTTCCGCTAAGGCGGTCCATTCCTTAGGAGTTCAGTGTTCGGTTGACAAGTAAACCCGACAGGTTCTCCTCTACATGTAGAAAATGGTGGGGTTGTACTACTACGACTGATCATCGTAAGTGGTCTTCCTGGCGCGGCAAACTCCCGTAATGAGTTCATCATCCAATTGGATAATTTCTGCAACACTACCCAGAGCACTTCGATAGAAAGGCTACGGTTGGGCGATTGTTGAGTGTTGGCAGGGTCAAGTTTTCAAAATGATGTTTGCATCAAATGAAGTATCTCGTAACTTCATTTTATTTTGATGATATTTTAAAGATTTAATCTATTCAAATCTTGTCTTGTAGTCTCATCTATGTGATGAACTGTTGAAAGCTCATTATACTTTGAACAGTGGTAGTTCAAGTAGCTTTATAAATGATATAAGTATAGTGAAGTATTTGGTAACTTCATCCCTTGTTTCTACTTATATCTAGTAAGTAATTATCTTACTCGTGATAAAAGATTCTAGTAAGTATCCATTTAGATACTTATATTATTGTTATCACTACATATTATCTTGCGAGCTGTAAGGCTCACTCTTGCTTTATTTCTTCATCACACAACAACAGTTAGGAAAGATGGCCAGACTCCAGCAGACCCAGCGCAAGCGCGTGGGAAGCATCCCGCGTCTTCCCGATGATGTTGTGGCTGCTATAGCTGCAGAGGTAGATCTATTGGTAGATCAGGCATTCTATTTTTGAGAATCAAATTATGTATAATTATAACTTGTGGCAGATAATGGCAATTAACTGTAAATTTATCAAGTAATCATTTTGGGTTGTAATAACTTTTAAATTGTGGATTCAAAGACTTGTACTTATTTAAATTTCATCTCTGAGACTATAACGGGTTGTGATGTGTGTTAGTGTGGGGTCACAGCATAAGGTTATTATTATTAATTAAGTGAAGTGATATTGTGGAAAGAAAGACCGTGACGACCCGGATCCCCGACCCCGGATCTGGGGGTGTTACATTAGCTATTTTCTGGGCCTTCAAGTCAAGTAGAATGAAGAAGGCACTTTTATTTGTCAATCCAAGTACACCAGAAATTTGCTGAAGAAATTTCGAATGCAAGATTGTTCAAGTGCATCCACTCCCATGGCCACTGCAACAAAATTGGATAAGGATACTAGTATATCAGTAGATATTACTGATTACAGAGGTATGATTGGCTCACTACTCTATCTGACTGATAGTAGACCTGATATTATGTATGCTACCTGTCTTTGTGCAAGATTTCAAGCAGATCCAAGAAAACCTCACTTAACAGCTGTGAAAAGAATTTTCAAGTATCTTAAGGGAACATCTGATCTGGGATTGTGGTATCCCAGAGAATAAGATTTTAAACTAATAGGTTACTCAGATGCAGATTTTGCAGGATGCAAAATTGACAGGAAAAGCACAAGTGGAAGCTGCCAATTTCTTGGAGGCAGATTGATTTCTTGGTTTAGCAAGAAAAAAAAGTCAATTTCCACATCAATTGTAGAAGCAGAGTATATTGCTGCAGAAAGCTGTTGTGCACGAATTCTTTGGATGAAGAATCAGTTACTGGATTATGGGTTAATATACTATAAAATCCCTATTTATTGTGATAATCAATGTGCTATTTCTATGACAGGTAATCCAGTTCAACACTCCATGACAAAGCACATCAACATTATGTACCACTTCATAAGGGAACATGTGGATGAAGGTACCGTGGAATTGCACTTTGTTCCAATAGATCAACAACTAGCAGATATCTTCACAAAACCACTGTGTGAAGCTACTTTTACAAGATTGGTAAATGAACTTGGAATGGTTTCAGGTTCTTTCTCTAAGTCTTCTTAGTTTATGTTCTCTCTCATCAGATTTTATGATCAGTATTTACAGGTATTACTATCTCCGTGTATTCTGTGCTTAATTTGAAAACTGCTTAAGTACTGATTATTGTCTGATGAGAATTTCTAAACTCTGACAGTGATATGAATGTTTCTGTAACAATTCAATCCAATGAGGATAACTGTGCTAGATGCTGACCTAGTAGTCTTTAATATACTAAAGTCCCATGTTTGAAGTAATTGTTTATGTGGAAATCTTTTAACACAAGCAAATTCTGATATTGAGTTTAGTTAAGTTTACTTTGTCTATCTTATTACTAAGTCAAAAACTAGAATAATGCTTCTTATCTGTTAAGTTCTGATGTTAGTAAATCTGGTGAATGTACTAAGTGCTGATAAACCTCACTTATCAAAAGAAAAGGAAAAGAAAAAGAAATAAAAATCAGGTACTCCTTTGAGATCTAGAGCAAAAATGTGGAAGGGAAGACCCAAGTGCATTACTGGTATTAAGTAATATGCATCAGAAAAGCAAAATAAATATTTTCTTGGTGACTTTTCACACTCTATGATTACTGGAGAAATACTCTGATAATATCATAAATTCTGATAAGCAGTCGTGACTCACTTACACTGAGAAGCCACTGTAAAATGGAATTTCAAAAGATGCATAAAATGAGCACAAAACAGTTGAGGTGGATTCATGCATGAACTCATTCTAAAGTAGACTTCAGAATCATGACAGATTTTGAGCAAAGTTCTTAGTTATGCCTTATTTCTAAGATATACTGAAGTGAATCAGACTTTAATCTTTCTCTGATATTTAGCTTACTGCACACACATACACTCCATATGAATGGTGAAAATTACTGTGGTGATAAATGTTGTTTTAGATGAACGTTTAAGTGTCAGTTGCATAAATTCTAAGGACAAGTAATGATGGAAGTTCTGATGATTAAGTTCTGAAGAGACAAAATCAGAATTTGTGTGAAGAAATTACAGAAATAGGCATTCACCTTTCGAGTTAAGGAATCATGTTCTGATGACTGTTAAGTTCTGATATAAGTCTAAGTTCTGATATTAAATCATGATTCTTTACTTGACTTATTTGTGGTTAAAATCTGAAACAGTCTTATTCAAAATCAGAATATATTTGGGTTAGATATTAACAGTCAACATAATTTGGGTTAGTGGTACTCGTCTATGCACAGTAATTTTTACTTGTTTTGTGTGCGCATTAAATCCTGTTTTAAACTTCCAATGGCTGTTATTATTCTCATCAGTCTAGGGAGACGAGGTATAATTATTTTTACCTATAACCATTCAATTATCTTTGTGTCTCTTGGTATTCTATTGGTTATATAAACCAACACCTCACTCCAGCCAACCCATCTCTCATTTTCTCTCAAACTCATTTCTTTTTACTCATCAAAAATATGGTTCATTTCAACTTAGTTCTGAACTATGACACTTTCACTATCGAGTTGAGGTGTACTGAATGGCAGCAGGAGTGGCATGTCACTGCCATTCCTGATGAAATCTGGGACTCAATTCCCCAAGAGGTTCTCACAGACCTGTTGTTCTTCTATATGGACTATCATCGCCATCTTGAGCGTCTGGAAGAGGAAAGGAGAGAAGCTCTCCGACAGCAGGAGCGAATCATTCGTCTTGCTGTTCTCTTTGTTGAGAGTAGGAAGAAGAATAATTACAGCTATCTGTTTCTCTTCACCGTCAGCTTTGTCCGTTGTCTTAGACTAGGACTAAAGCTGTTGATGTTAGGATTTGTAGCTTAGGACAGTCTTGTACTTTTAAGCATGTAATTTAAATTTCATGAAATGTATTTGCTCAATATATTAATGAAATTTTATATTTTTACAAGATTTTGTCTCTGAGTCGTTTCATATTCTGATAATATTATAAATCCTGATACTAACCATATTCTGATGACCTTTTTAGCTCTGATACAAATCAAGTTCTGATTCTGACGTGGCAGTATTTATTTACTTGGTTTATTTATGGTCATTCTCTCATTGGTCATATTTTTTTTACAGAATATTGGTAAAGCAGTAATAATAATTTATTAAGTGAGAACAGTTTTAAAATTTAAAATAAAACTGAACGACCTTGATTAATGGGATTACTTGGTAAGTGGAACAGTTTTTTCTTGAAAAACTGCCTGTGATAAGTAATGATTACTGAATACCCGTGCCCATTAATTATCTTTTACTGCTGCATGTCTGACAGGTGTCTCAATGGTTACTTTTTCTACCGTGTATAAGTAAAAGAGAGAAAAGATTGTAAAATCTTTTATTTACTTTCATATTTTAACTCTCTCTTTTTACTTTTATTCTCTCTCATCTACTGACGATTTTTCATACAAACATTTTCTCAAACACATTACAGGCAATTTTCTTTCTCACGAATTCTCATGGCACCCAAGGACATAATTTTTTATGGAGCTACGTTTGTTCCTAATAACTTCTCTGATATTCTTAGCAAGTCAGAAGCCCCATCTGAACTTCACTTCATTCAGGACTTTCTTGCTAGTTCTGATATTGGGTATGCTCTGACTGAACCCGAAGCAGTCTCTGGTACTCAAGTCCTGGAGTTCTGGAGAAGCGGTGTAATAATGATGGTGGTGCTCAAGGGTCCCCAAGTATTATTTTTTATCAGGGGAGGATGAGTATATTGTGACTTTGTCTACAGTTCGACAAGCACTGCAGCTACCTGAGAACTGTGTTTATTCTACTGTTGAAGATCCAGTTCTTCAAAACATGATGGCCAATCTGAAATATGAGAGGACATTGGCAAAGCCGGGCCAGTTGAAGAGATCTTTCATATAGAGGGAATGGAGTTTCTTTATTGATTGCATAACCAAGGCTTTTGCAAACAAATATTCCAATTTTGAAGCAATTCCCATATTCAGCCAACAAATCGGGTATGCTCTCATAAATCAAACTGATTTTGACTATGCAAGTGCTGTCTTAGGTTTTATTGGGGACAGAATGAATGAAGATAGATCTACTGTTTATTTTTCTAGATTCTGTCAGCTTATCTATAGTTTCTGTTGTGATAATAAGCCCCAAAATGCTAGTGAATTAATTTCATCATTCAGAATAGCTAAAAGAGCTTTTATTGACTTATTATCTATTGATAATAAGAAGGTTGTGTTAAGACCTCTCTTAATTCCTTTATCTGTCAAACAAGCCTTAATAACCTATGATCCCATTAAATACACTGCACTATATCTTGATGTCCAACCGTCTGCACCTCATCCATCAGCACCTACCACTTCTACTCAACCACCTCAAACTTCTCAACCTCAACCTTCAGATCCTACAGTGCAGCCTTCATCTTCCAAACCTAAGAGGACTAAGAAAGTACCTCAGACACAACAGAAGAGAAGGAGATTTATTCTGCGAGATGAATTAGATGCTGAGGAACAGGTTCCTGTATCTGAACATGTTGTTCGAGAAGCTGAGAAGGTCTCTTCTCAGGTGGATGTTGATATTGGGAGTTCTAGGCCCCTAAAAGGCTTAGAAAGCGTAATTCTGATGATACAGCTCCTACAGTCTCCTTAAAAGCTAAAAGATTCAAAACATTGGCAAAAACACCTGAAGATTCTGGTAAAAGAATGGAAGCAGTAGCTAAGGAAGGGGGTCAGGAATCTTTGATCTCACAAGACCCTGTTGAAGCTCACAATTCTCCTAGTGCTGATCCAGACCTTCATGCAACTCATCAATCTCCAGTTCATGTTGATACCCAGGGGCCAAGTGATGACATTGACATTCATAACTTGGAAGTGCCTCAGGTTTTGAATCTAGAAGCTCCACCAACTCATGTCACTCCACCAACAACACCAATTCCTGATGCTGATTTTAATCCAGAATTGCCTACAACACCTTCTCTGCATCTAGATACTGAAGATCAGATTTTAGGTGAGCATCAGAATATGGCTGTTGATCCGAACTTAGTTGGAGATCAACACGTAGAGGATGAAGTTGAAGCCTCCATAGCCTCTCATACTGTTCTTTTATCAGAGGATGCTGAAGATGTTGACTCTGTAAGTTCTGATGCTGCAAATGTTGATGATACTGGTAATGCTGCTACAAATATAGATGCTGATGCAGCTGGTCCTTCTGGACATGCACCTCTACAAGCTCCTTCAAAAGCCGAGATAGTCAAAAAGTTTGTTACAGGGGGAGCACCAGTACCTTGGAGTGAAACTCCTAGAGGACAGGAGTGGACTAAGGACTGGAACACAGTTACCTTTGTTCCTTCTGAAAAGATTCTTGCTGATCACTTGGCCAAAGCTGATGAGATGCTAGTTAATGATGATTTCAAAACATAGCTAAGTTACTGCACTTAGTACAAGGCACCTTCAAGGTCAACAATCTGTAACTCAGGCCAAGGTGGACAAGATTCAAGAAACCTTAAATCAGCAAGATACAGTTGTCAAGTTGGACAAGAAAAGGTTTTTCCAACCTTCCTTTGACAAAATTACCAATATTGAGAAAACCCAAGAGAAGCAACAATCTCGAATTGATGAAATTTTGAAAAATCAAGCTTCTCAGCAAGATCAACTCAATGAGATCCAATCCTCAGTGGAATTGCTTGTCTCTCTTCTTTTACCTGCTGATGCCAAAAAGGGGGAGAAAGTAATTAAGTCCAAATGCAAACCTGTTAAGACACTGAAGGGAAAGGATGATGGTAATGACCCGGGAAACTCTGGAATGGGTGGAGGTCATGGTCAAGGTAAAGATCATTCATCAAGTAAAGCTGGAACTACAAGTCATAGAACAAGTTCTGATACTGGGAGAAGAATAACTTCTGATACTGGTAAAAGGATAAGTTCTGATGAACTTTTGGAACTTGATGAAGAAATTTCAAGACGGTTATTTCTGAAAGAAAATCCAGGAATGGACTTTGAGAGTCTAAAGGAAGAAGAAGCTAGACTTAAGTTAGAAAAAGTCATCTCCAAATCTGAAGCTTCTGTTGTTAAAAAGAAACTTCCTACGGCTAAGGGCATTGTGATAAAAGAAAGGGTAAATCCTGAGGCAACCAAGGCCAAATCACAATTGCAGATAGATCCAAGGTCCAAGGGCAAAGAAAAAGTTGGTGAACCTATAAAGGTTATGTGCCTCCTATGGATGAAGAAATTTCTGATGAAGATGCTAATCTTACTCTGACTTCAAGGAAGATTTCTCAAACAACCTCTGACATGGCTCAAGTTGTTCAGAGTCAAGATATAGTAAGTTCTGATATAACTATGAAACAAGCAACCTCTGACATAGCTCAAGTTGGCTTGATATTAGAAGATAAGTCAAAGGAAACCTCTGACATTGCTCATGTTAAATTCTCAAAGCTACTCCTACCGGGATTCACTAAAGCCAGACATACTCAACCTTTGAAGACTGCAGCAAGTGGTTTTGAAGCAAGAGTGGTTACTGGAAAAGAAGCAAGAGATAAATCTGGATTAGGTAGTGCTGATGAAAGAAGAATACAAAACACAACCAATGATCCAACTTCTTTGAGTGAACCAGGTGTTGGAGCAACTCTTGAATGATTGAATCAACTTGAATCTGTACAGATGGTTTACCATACCTTCTTGAAAGAACACATCTTGTTGTATTTCATGACAGATAGAAGGGTTTACCATATAAGACAAAATGCTATACCAGTGAAGTATTTTGAGGAACTAGAACATGTTTTATTCTTACTTCAAGTGAATGACAGATTAACAGAAAGTGCTGTAAATTATTTGAAGACTCAAATTCAGAGACAGAATAAGCTTTATTCTGTAAAGTCTGACAGCACATATTGTCCTAAGTACAGAGAACACAAGGGTGATATTGTTGATATGAAGCCTAATACTGCAAAGATCAGAATATATCTTGGTATTAAGGGACTTGAATTCAATCTAGAGTCTAACAAAGCCTATGTCATCAGACTAGATCAGGAGTTGAGAAAGTCAAAAATTAATGATCTCAGATATGCTATCTTCCAAACTGGTGAAGATACTGCAGAGCTTAAAGATGCTAAATGGAGGATGATTGATGAACTCAGATATGCTGAGAGATGTTTATTAAAGAACTATCTCAGAACAACTCCTGACATCGAAGAAATCAGAAAGTGAAGCCAAGTCAAGATCTACAACTGCTCAAATTCTGATGTGTGTACAGACTGAAGTTGTTATCAGAAGTTAAAGTTGGTAAAGCTTTAAGGACTGTAAGTTGTAGTTATCTAGTCAAATTCTCATGCATTTGTACTTAATGTTTTTGACATCATCAAATATATGTTAAACTTGTATATTATGCTAATTTACAAGTTGTGGGAGATTGTTAGATATATTTGATAATGTCATGTCTAATATGATTTTTGTTTAGTTTTCAGATCTTACTTAAACAGGACAAATCAGTACTTAACTGGATATCAGCACTTATACTAAAGACAGAACTTAAGTTATCAGTACTTAAGGTTCAGGAGATATTTATCAGGAGATAATATCAGGACTTAAAGGAAACTTTCAGATAAGGAAGGCGTCTGATTGAAAGGAAAGAAGATCAAGACAAACGCAAGAAGAGATATGCATGAAGAAGGAATTCTATGAAGAATAGAATACTTGGAAGAAAAGATATCTGATTGATATATTTTAGGAAGCAGAATTATATTCCATATCAATTAGCGATTATCTTGTAACTGTGTAGTATATAAACACAGATATAGGGTTTACATTATATGTGTTATCATTATCGAGAATAATATTCATTGTAACCCTAGCAGCTCTCGTGATAATTTGTTCATAACTGAGAGAGGACAGTTCTACATTGTAACAGAGTTTAATAAAGTTTGTTTTCTGTTACTTGTGTTCTTTGAATTCGATTTGATTGTGCTATACACTGTATTCAACCCCCCTTCTACAGTGTGTGTGACCTAACATACAACAAGATCAACAAATTCAAAAAACTATTTTATAGCTTCAACCATGGTTTCTTTTTCCAAGTTCTGGTTTTTTTGAACTTGAACTACTATTTCAACTTCCTTTTGAACTTAAGCAACTTTTTCTTTAGCGGTTTTCTTTTTGTCCCCCTCAGTTGGGTTATCCTTCTAAATCAGAGCAGGGTTTGATTGAGATTCAAGTCTCCGTTCAGTAGAATCAAGTCTCTGACCATGAATGTTAGCCAATTTTGATGTTGTGCCCTGAGTTATTTTTATCTGCGCCACTACTATGTCCAACTTCCAGTCGATCTTTTCTATCACATTCTTGTGCTTAAGTTTGAGATCAGTTGTGTCTTTTTCATGTTCCACTTGAATCCGCTGAATGTTGCATCGAATATATTCATCCCGTTGTTGAATCATTCCATGGAATTTTTCTTGATTTTCAATCAATATTGCTTCCATATCAGATTTGAGAATATATTGTAACATATCGAATTGTGGTGTTATTTTTATGGTGGGTGTCTCTCTAAGCTGCTCACCAAGTGTTTCTCTCTGCACTCTGTCACTCGGTTTAGGGTCAGGTGTGTCACTCAACCTCTCAAGCAGTGTTTCACTCCACTCAGAGCTCCTTAGAATAGATGTACCCACACGATAATTCACTGGAGCCATCCTTAAGGAGGTTACAAATGGTACAATGGGGTTTCACAAATCCCCGTCCTTTCCTAAGACAAGTTCCCTATCATCCGAAGATGATCCAGTCAGGGTTGGAATCCTTGTGGGAGTAATTGAGACTGTCACATTTGGAATCCGTACCTCAGTTCTCTCTGGTGTCGGTGAAGACACTTTCTTCTTAGGCTCACCAGATGAAACTGATTCATTTCCAATGGGTTGTTGACTTGCACCTATATTGTAATATCCCGACTCCATTTTATTTGAATAATATGTAATTTATGTATATTTGGATGAGCATTACTATACTTTTCCTTCTATAAAATCTATTATTATGAAATGTTGTTTTGCCTTGATATCAAGGCTCCCATAAATAAAAAATTTGACTAAGCGAAAGAGGTCTGATAGTTTTTATATACTTTCGGTCCCCCCAAAAAATATAATAATAATAATTATTATTATAATTATATATTATGGGTACCCAATAGAAAATTTTTGACTAAGGGATGGGTCTCAATTTTCATTAAGCCCCAAGATAAAATATTAAACTATATTCGACTCAATATTCATCGAGCCAAATATTAATCGAGCTTACCCAAATAGCCAAACTTCATTTTTAGTTAATAGGCAAATGCTTAACCTCAATATATAGTTGAGGTAGGAATCTTGTGCTCACATCTTTTCAATGTGGGACAAGTTTACCTTGTTATCAAATCAAATTGTGCATAAGTCTTGAGTTTTATAGAGAAACTAGAATGACATCTCTTATACCTTGTCAATGTGGGACTTAAAAGTGAAATTTAGTGAACTGTTTTATACATCCATTCTTCTAGTTTCACAAGAGTAAAGTCTTTGATTTTCATGTTAACTTATGCTTAAACTTTTTATTTTAATTAAGCCAAATAAAAGAATTTTTATTTAATTCAATTATATAGAACTTTGTAAGTTCTAGACCCAACTTTCCAATATGGGAAGGGGTGAGCTTTTTTTAATTTTTGAAACAAATAAGCCTACTAGTATTATATAAACTTGGGAGAAGATCTCTTTCAAAACCTTCTCGATGTGGGACTAAATGTAGTCCAAAATCAAGCCACTAATATTGGATTCGTAGCATAATATAGAAAGAGATATATAACATCTCTAATATCTTATCAATGTGGGACTTACTAAAGTCTTGTTAACCTTCAAGCCCCATCTTTTACTTGGTTATGAGAAATTTATTTATTTCTCTTTACATTAAAACTTCAAAACTGAATTAAATTAACTAAATTAAAGCCAAGTGAAAGCTCTAAACTTTCTTAAGCATAAAACTAAAACTAAGTTGTGTTTATATAGACATTGGAGGGAAGTTGGTTTCATTATCTTTTCAATGTGGTATAGAGGAGCTTGTATAAAGAATAGAAAAACTCACAACCCACATTGGAAAGATAAAAGAAGAAGACTGAGAATATAGAGTAAGAACCAAAGCTATATTTAAGAAAAATTTGCTGAACTTAGTAAGACATGCATCTCTTGTGAATCCTTTAACACTTGGACGTCTTGTTAGCTTTCATAAAAATTTCTTGTCTTTCTTACCTTGTCTTTGTACCACATCGAGAACATGATAGTATGTTCTCCTGAATATAACCAGTGACATAGTTACTAAGTCAATAAAATATGTGAGCTAAGGCAAGCACCACCCGCTTGCTTAGGTGCAAGCGTCGACCCAGCTCAACTATTTTTCTTAAAATCAATTCCATTGTACCACATCGAGCAAATATACAAGGAAAGTCATTCCTTTCCTAATATAAACACAACACATGTAACTTACTAAAAATAGGAAGCATAGCCTGCCATATTTGGTAAGAATGATAACCTATTATGATTTAATTATTTTAATTATATTATTAGTTTATTTAAGTATTTGTGATTATATTAGTAATAAGTAGAGACTAAATATAGGCGTGACCTAATAATAAATAAATAAATGTGTGAATATTTTAGGGAATAAAGTTGTTTGGACTTGAGATCTAATTTAGACTGGAACGTGGTGCACTGTAAGTATATACTGTACCCTTCATTGTGGATAATTTATGATGTTTTGGTGAATATTTTAGTGATGATTTATGATGATTTCTGATGAGACATGAGTATTCTTACATTGATTCTGTGAATTGTGATGGTTCTTTTGGAAAGTAAAGCTAAACCAATTGTTTAGCTGGCCGGGATCCCCACTAATAGAACTTGTGAACTTGTGAATTGAACGTGTTTGAATACTCATACTCATTTTTAATGTAAGGAAATATTTTGATGACTCTGATGAAATATTGATTTGGCTCATTAAGTTTTGTGAATAAAACTCAGTTGAACTGTGCGATATATGCTTACTGAGCTTTATGAGCTCATCCCTTTTTATGTACTAACTCTACAGGAAAGAATTTTGGAGAAGGATATTCAGGCAAGGGTAAAGATGTGATGAATTGAAGTACTAGATTTGGTTGGATTTACAAGTAGAAGTAGTATGTAATCGAAAGAAATATTTTAATATGGATTTTGTATTAGACTTGTATTCTGAACCTTTAGAGGCGTATGATATAAGACTTTTGATGTAAGGTTAAATATATATTTAAGTTATGTTGTGATGTTAAGCTTGAGATTATAGAGATATATTTTGGATTGTTTAGTAGAATGACATCCCCGGGTCGGGTTACTGAGGTCATCCAGGGCCGGGGGCGTCACATATATCAAGTCCCATATTCGCAGATGCATCCATGATTGTTTATCTTTGGGAGGTAGGTGATGTACTTTTAGTGGAATTAATAACAACACCCACTCCTAACACCTGTGAAGGCAAATGTTTTAGTGAAGGAACGACACCAACAGATGTCCCCATCAATGCTTCCGAAGTGTGTGCAACCTCACTTTATGCTATAAGAGTTGTGGATTAAGGTGGTGACACCCGTTCAGATGCCATGGCTGATTGAAGAATTTCAACAGATTCATCTTGTTGAGAAGATGAATCTAGTAACTGTTCATGTGCATTTTCACCATGTAATCCTTTTGGGAAGATGTAAGTGAACTTATAGATATCTCAAGGATTCTACTTTCTTCGGGAAGAGACAGAGCTACGGGTTCTCTCATTACATCATCTTTATTTACCCCAGTGTCTGCAGTTTCTCCCTCACTACTGATATAAAGTAATGGTTTCTTATGTACCAGGGGTTGTGGAGAGTGGAGAATTGTTTCAGTGTTTGGTTCTAAGGATGGGTTCTGGACATGTGGGAGTTCATATCCAGTATCCTCCCTAAAAGCTTCTGTGAGCAGTTATGTGAAAGATTATGTGTTCATGTCTATTTTTTGGAATTCAAACAAACAAGTAAAGGCATCAGAAGTATTACATAGGGAGAGAGATGGTATGTAGACATTTTCATCATGTTGTTGTTATACCATCACTGGCTCAGGGGCTTCTTATGGATTAATTTGTTCAGATTCAATTTTTGGCTGTTCAGATTCCACATTCTCAGCTTGAACAAATGCTTCTTACATTGCTATTCCTTCAGCATCCTCAGCTTGTTGAGCTTGGAAATCCTTATCTACAGCTTGAACTTGTTGTGCAGTTAGTAGATATGTAGCCCGTCGATGTTTAGTTAAAACTATATTGGCATTATTCCGATAGCTGGTACCATTGATGAGTATCATTATGATGTATGAATTTTGTATTGATGAATCATCAAGATTGATTTCTAGGAAAAACTGCCAGTTGTTCTGATATTAGAGTGAAATTTGAAGGAATCTTAAATAGATTATGTAGGGTACATTTATAGTAAGATGTTCTTGAATTCTTCGCATGATCAATCGTCCATAATTGATCTTTAGGTCGTGAGCGACAGAAACACCAAATTGTTGAACCATTGTAGCCAAACTTGCCCAGCCTCCTATCTTTGGTCCTAAGGAGTATGGCATTCCACTCCTTAGGTAAAGCATTCTTAGTGTATCTCCTTGGAATTTGTCCATTTTCTAATGTAGCATTAATTCATTGGAAGAAGGTAAGTAGCTCCACATTGGTAGGTGGCTCAACAAAAGCACATCTCTGGAAGTTGAGATATTCATTGAGATCATCTTTTGAAAGTCTAATTAGTTCATTACCCATTGTAAACGCAATGCCCAGATTATCTCCGTTGTTAGAAATATGAGAATGATATCGTACAAAATGAAGCAAATCAATATTTGATTTCATATTGGCAGTTAAAGTTGTACTAAGATGCGACTTCTGATTCAGATAACGTACCCAATAATAAAAATGTCCAAGTTTAGTATGATTACTATCTAAAATGGACAAATAATTTGTTTGCTTAATTAAAAAACTTTCACCTATTTTTAGAAAATGATTGGTAATGTATTTGTAATTAACTGTACGAAATTTTGTATCGACACAACTACACAATAACGAATTAACACGTAAAAACCAAACTTCACGAAATAACACCAAAATCAAATATGATAAATTACGTGAAATTTTCTATACAAAACCGAGATTAAAACAATTAAGCAATTACTGTTCAAAACAAAGCCTAAAGTTCGAATGGTCCAAAACTAGACCTCCAAAAGTACTCGGTCAAATTTAATGAAACTACAGTCCAAAGATAAAGTAAGTAATGAGCTTCACAAATCTAAGTTCAAAATAAAATTTGGGCAGAGTTTCAGTATAGTACAAGCCAATAAAAAAAATTCTTCTCTAAGTTCGTCAATTGTGTGTATATATCTGCTGCAAATCGACAATAGAGAAGATAACAGAAAAATTGTTAAGTCCTTGCATGGTAATCGAAAATAAAAAATAAAAAAAAAAGAAAAAAATGCTACTAATCGGCAGTTTTCATAACACTTTCCAATTTTCATAAATTCAAATCTCATTTTTGCTGCTAATCGACAATATAAAACGAGACGAATTTTGATTTATGGAAAAAGACTTGTCGATTTTCAGAAAATTGACTTGTCAATTTCCAGAAAATGACTTGTTGATTTTCAAAAAATTGACTTGTCGATTTTCAGAAAAAGACTTGTCGATTTTCAGAAAATTGACTTGTCGATTTTGAGAAAAAGACTTGTCGATTTTCAGTAAATTGACTTGTCGATTTTCAGAAAAGACTTTTTAATTTTCAACATTCAAACTTGTCGATTTCTAAAAATCTGACTTATCAAATTTCATGCATACTTACAAAAAGTGAATATTTTAATTTAAGAATAATTTGAAATGTTGAATTATTTAACAATTCACTGAATTTAATCAACTCACAATTTTTATCATAAAATCATAACACTTATCATTTACTTGATAATATCATAATTCTTGTGATTTAAATTGTGCATATGTTTAAATTACTCGTGATTTAATTATTGACAACTAAACCACTTTCAAATAAATTGAGAACATTCATGTGCTTAAATATTTATCAATTAGATAAAAGCAAATAAAAAACTGGAAAATAAATTCACAAGTGCTAAAAATATTGACATTAATTAACAAGTGAATTTATTTAAAATAAGTTGCAGTTCTTGACTTTTAATTAGATTAATTAAAAAGATTTAACATCCCAAGTTTACCAACCAACTTAGAGAAAGTGGATTCATCAAGCGTTTTTGTGATGTCTGCAATTTGATCCTATGTGTGTACAAAATATAATGCCACAGTACCATTTATGATATGCTCTATGATAAAATGATACCTGATATCAATGTGCTTAATTCTTGAATGTTGATTTGGGTTGTTGGATATTGCTATGGCACTAGTGTTGTCGCGGAATATTGGAATCTTTGACTTCAACAGCCCATAATCTCGGAGTTGGTTCCCATCCACAAGATTTGAGCACAACAGCTTCCAGCGGCTATGTATTCAGCTTCAGCAGTTGATGTAGATACTGAGTGCTGCTTCTTGTTATGCCATGAAACCAATCTTCTTCCAAGAAACTGACAGCTTCCTGAAGTACTTTTCCGATCAATCTTACAACCTGCAAAATCTGTATAGCCAACTAGGTCAAAACCAGTATCTTTAGGATACCAAATACCAAGATTTGGAGTTCCCTTAAGATACCAAAAAAATCTGTTTTACAGCTATAAGATGAGACTCCTTAGGGTCATATTGAAACCTAGCACATAAGCATGTTGTAAACATAATATCTGCTCTACTTGCAGTGAGATATAATAATGAGCCGATCATAACTCTATAGCTTGTGATGTCAACCTTCTTACCGATTTTGTCCTTAGTTGCTGTTGGCATTGGAGTATTTGTCGGAGTTGAATCTTACAGATTGTACTTCTTGAGAAGTTCTATGATGTACTTGAATTGACAAATGAATATTCCATCTTTCATTTGACTCACTTGTAATCCAAGGAAGCAGTTCAACTCTCTTATCATGCTCATTTCTTACTTACTTTGCATTAGCTTAGAAAATCTCTTGCAAAGAACATTATTAGTAGAGCCAAATATAATATCGTCAACATATACTTCCACTAATATCATATCAGTTTTATGTATTTTATGAAATAGAGTTTTATCTATAACACCTCTAGTAAAACCATTTTCAAGTAAAAATTTTGAGAGAGTGCCATACCATGTCCTTGGTGCTTACTTGAGACCATAAAGAGCCTTGAATAAGAAGTGCTCCAAAGTCCACCAAATTTGGATCTTCAAAACCTGGAGGTTTTTTCATAAACACTTCTTCTAACTCCCCATTCAGGAATGCACTCTTCATATTCATTTGATAAACTTTGAAGTCTGAATGTGCAGCAAATTCTAGAAACATCCTGATTACCTAAAGCCTAGCTACTGAAGCATATGTTTCATCATAATCTATATCCTCTTCTTGAGAGTAACCTTTAGCTACCAGTCTGACTTTTTTCTCGTTACAATGTCGTCTTCATCCAATTTATTTCTGAATACCCACTTAGTGCCAATCACTATTTTGCCTTTAGGTCAGGGTACCAACTTCCAAACTTTATGCCTTTCAAACTGATTGAGTTCTTCTTTCATAGAAATAACCTAATTTGGATCTTCAAGTGTCTCATCCACTTTCTTAGACTCCATTTCTGAAAGAAATCCTGGTAAGTGACATTCATTCTGTGTGGCACGTCTAGTTCTCAATCCTGTGTCAGGATTACCAACGATCAATCTAAAAGGATGGTCTCTGTTCCATACCCTTTGTCTTGGCAGATAAGATCTTGATGTTCCCCCTTGATCAACATTATATTGAGTACGAACTGTAGATCCTCTTCCTGCTCCCATGAGTTGCTTCCACCATAGCTTAATGATTCTGATATGTGTGGAGTGGTTCTGGTAGGTATGGCGCCCTCCAAACCCGGGTCAGAAGTTTGGGGTCCACAACACAAACACAATATATCAACCTGTATAAGAAATATTATTTATAAGGACCCTGCTTCACAAAACCACGGATCGCAACAGGTTAAAGTATGAAAACAAGCCACAACCTTAATTATTACATCGTACCAAATCCCAACTAATTTAACTTACAATTGATAATAAAATCATTCTTACAACCTTGCTATCTCACTACTGCCATAAGCTCCTGCTAGCTCGATCAATCATAATCTGGAATCCTAGCTTGAACATTGAACTGGGAAACCTTGCTATCAACCGTATCCTTCTTAACTGTAGAATATATAAAAAGATTCGCAAGAGTGAGCTAACTAGCTCAGCAAGTCATATTATCAATAACTGAGGTTAGACAATAATAAATGAGATGATTCAAAGGAATCAAGTTTCTTGTTAAACAACCAATAGAATTGGATATTCATTTTAAGTTTTTAAAACCAAGGTTAGGCTGCTGATCAGTCACGCACTAACCCCGAGCAAAACACACAGCACTGCTCTAACTACTGGATCCAAGGCACACATTGGCCTAACTTGACCATCGATATGGTCTGACCACGAATCTGGTCCATACAAAGAAAACTATCCAATTATAAAGCATTTCAATATGATAAACAATAGAGTTCAATAAAACCAGATCATAATCAATAACCATAAAACATTTGTAAAAGAGCATGGTAAAAGTTCATAGTTACCAAAAAGGGTATGTCAAAATACATAAAAGAAGTGGCCTCCAGCCGGTAGGATAATCGGGTATTAGATGAATAGTATTTTTCCAAAGTTTTAGTGCTTTGATATCACAAGGTATGGTTAAGTATAAAAGTTTTTGTATATATAAACAATTTTGTTCCAGTGTTTGGTATACGATGGATATATATTTGTGGAGTAGTATCGTATTTGTGTGGTTTAATATTTGGTAAACCCACAAGAAATGGTTCACAAAGAATAAGGCTTACGGCTCAAAGATCAAATGATGTGGCTCAGGTTCAAGGCTGGAGGATTCAAAGTATTTCCAATATAAAACAGAGCTATTTTGAATATTAACAATAGGTCACAAGAGAATTTAGAAATATTTGCAATAAATCTCGAGAAAGGTTTAGAAGTACTTGCCTTATTATAATTGATTCCAACCTCACTTGTACTTGTCTACGACTCTATTCAACCACCATTCATCTGTTTCTCCTATGCCTCGCTTCTAATCTCTGCTCACTTGCTGTATTTTATACATGTCAATTATATTTTCTGATCACCTGCTTCTCTTTCTTACGCCTTGCTTACTCTGCTAGGCATCATAAGTATCTATCAATATTCCACTCATACGATTCTGTTCAACACATACTTCTATCTACCCTTCGTTTCACCCAAATCCGATTAACGGATTGAAAGTTACGCCATAAACAGTAATCATCGAATATATAAACCGACAGTCAATCAACAAGTCACACATAATACATCACGTAATCAATGACATATCATTTATAAAGACATTTCGGGTCATAAATAGGCTTTCTGGTATTTAAAATGATTTTTAAAATATTTTTCAGAATTAAAACGGGTCGTTGGATCAATTTCGGAATAATAACCAGGGTTCGGTTGGCCAATTCTGGCTCCGAAACAATTTTAGAATAATTATCGAGCCTTGAAAATAATTTAGAATAATATTTTAAAGCTCGAAACTATTTTTCGAAATTTTTAAATCATTTTTAAATAATTAAATCTAATTAAATAATTAATTAAAAATCAATTAATAATTAATTAAATCAATTAATCAATTAATTTTCAAATTAATTGACTAATTAATCAATTAAAAATTAACTGAAATTAATTAAATAATTAATTCAGATTTATTTGTGAATTAAAAATAATTTTCGGAATTAAAATAATAATTTTTAGAATTTTCAGAAATTAAAAACGGATTTTTATAATAAAAATAAATAGGAAATATGATTTTTAAACATTTTTAAAACAAGAATCCAATTTTTGCAAAGTCTGGAAACTTCAGGGACTAAACTTCATCATCTACAAAACTACAGGGACTAAACTGCAATTTTGCAGTCCAGTCGCCGGAAAACACAGTGGTGGCCGGAGAACACGATTCCGGCCTCCTCACCTTGCCACAAGCTCCAGATCACATCTACGGATTACCAGGAACATAACCATGCAATCAAATCGATCTAGCAATCCCTGAGTTGGCCGGAATTTGGCCGTGAAGTTTGCCAGTTTCCGGCGAACTTCGGAAATATTCAAAACACAATTCCCTTCTCTACAGACCTCGTTGATTCATGAAACTTATACGACTGGATTGCAAATTTTACAGGAAACACAATCCACTATATCACAACATCAATCTATTCCAGAATAAGAAACCCCCAAATTTCAATTAAGAACATTCATACGGGTTATAAACCCTAATTTTGAAATTCGAAAATCAAACTCAAATTTGAACATGTTATTAGACTCCAAATCAGACGTATAATATACCAAAATTATCAGGAAAACAAGCTCTACAACATGCAATCATCAAATCATACAAACAATCATCTGAACAAAAATTCATATTTTTCATGAAAATAATTCGAAAATAATTAAATTTATAAAAAATCAACCTTTGATTCTGCAGTAAAACAGGTCCTGGAATCTGATAGTACTCCTTGAGACCTTCAAATTGGTTACTCCAACTTTCCAAACGGATTTCACTAACACCTTGAATTTGTGGTTTGATTCTCAGAAAGGTTTATGAATATATGATTTTTCTCTGTAAAAATTATATAATTATCTGTCTGCAAATGATTTTGATACGAAATAAAATACGGTAAAAGGCTATTTATAATTACGGAGAATTAGTATCCCGTTGGATCATTCCGGATATAAAACGGTACGTTTATTTATAAAAACTGATCCAAACGGTATCGGTTTTTGGGATAATTATCCAAATCAGTACAATTTGTACTGCGGTCTTGGTCTCAGCGCCTGGTTACACGTACTACGAGGTGATAATTGGGATAATTTAATAAAAAGCTCCCGTTTATCGAAAATACGGGTTTTATTGATTTACCGAAACGAATATTGTATCGCAAAAGTTGCGCCGGGACCCGCGCAGGACAAACCGTACGCCGGATCGAAAAAGTCGAAACACGGAAAATGCTCGGAATATTGCAATTAGGTTAGGAAGGAGTTCTCGGAAGAGTTTCGGGTTCTAAAAACGTAAAAACGGTTAACGGTGGTTGGTTCCCGTTTTCATAAAATAGGTTTTAAATACCCGGAACAAGAGTTTAAAAAAAATCCATATGATTCCTATAAATTCATAAATTAACATAAAAATAATTAGGAAGATATGACAATTATCTATATTTTATTTTGGACATAAAAAAATTGAAATACTCAATTAATAATATTTTTAAACATCCAAACATAATTAACACTTAACAAATAATTCACAAAATAGATACTGAACATACATACTAATTATTTATTAGCAAAAATAATTACACGATATATCCCGGATATTACATCCTTCCCCCCTTAAAAGGATTCTGTCCTCAGAATCTCCTAAGAAAACAAATAAGGGTACTTTTCTCTTATATCACTTTCTAACTCCGAGGTTGACTCTTCAACCTTTGGGTTTCTCTACAATACTCTTACTAACTTTACCACTTTATTTCTCAATACTTTCTCTCTTTCCTCTAGAATCTCTATCGGACTCTCTACATATGATAAATCTGCCTGAAGCTCTATTGGCTCATATTCTATTACATGCCTGGAGTCTGGATTATATTTCTTGAGCATCGATACGTGAAAAACATTGTGAATATGCTCCATGTGCGGGGGTAACGCCAACTTGTCAGCTACTTTACCAATGCGCTTTAGGATTTCAAAAGGTCTGACATATCTTGGGCTTAGCTTCCCTTTCTTCCCAAACCTCGTTAGTCCTTTCCACGGTGATACTTTCAATAATACCAAGCTTCCTTCTTCAAATTCCATGTCTTTTCTTGACTGGTCTGCATATTTCCTCTGACGATCTTGTGCGGCTATTAATCTCTTCTGGATAATTTCAACAACTTCCTTTGTCTGCTGCACCAATTCAGGTCCGAGTATTTTGCATTCTCCTACTTCGTCCCAATATACTGGAGATCTACATTTGCGTCCATAAAGGGCTTCATAAGGTGGCATCCCAATGCTGGCGTGATAACTGTTGTTATAAGCAAACTCTACCAGGGATAAATGCTCGTCCCAACTTCCTTTGAAATCAATAATATAAACACGTAGCATGTCCTCGATTGTTTGGATCGTTCCTTCACTCTAACTGTCCGTCTGCGGGTGGTAAGTCGTACTCATATTCAATCTTGTTCCTAAACATTCTTGAAAACTCTTCCAAAATCTCGAATTACATCTTGGATCTCGATCAGATACGATAGACACAAGAATTTCATGACGAACTACAATTTTCTTTCAGGCACCTATGGATCAACTTATCGAGCGAAAATCTTTCGTTTATAGGCAGAAAATGAGCTGACTTGGTAAATCTATCCACTATAAGCCAAATGGCATCATGATTAGTTTTTGTGCTTGGTAACCCCAACTATGAAATCCATGGTGATATGCTCCCACTTCCAAACTTCCAATGACTGTAGCAATCCACTTGATCTCTGATACTCTACTTTAACTCTGTTGACATATATAACATCTGCTAATTCATTCCACAATTCCCCACTTCATATCTAACCACCTATAATTTCCTTTAAATCTCTATACATCTTGGTACTCCCTGAATGGATTGAATACATCAAATTATGAGCTGCCTGTAAAATTTCATTCTTCAGTTCCATCACTGGTGGAATCCAAATTCTAGAAGAAATCCTAAGAATACCTTGATCGTCCTTTTTGCGTGCACTATTCTTCCCATACTAAATGATTTATATCCTGATCTACTACCTCTTCCTGACACTTCTTTATCTTTTCTAACAATCCCGACTGAAAAGTTATACTTATATATTCTCACTCCTTTTTGGATCATGCACTCTGACTTCCAATTCCAACTTCTAGAATTTCATAGATAATTCTTCTGGTACAGTCTCTATGTTCATTCTCTCTCCTTCTTGCTCATCTCTTTCCACTACATTTGCTTTTCCTAGAGAGTTCATACTTCAACTCTTGTGGTCCGTATATATCTCACATCTTTCTCTATACTTATAATATTTCCCAATCTTTCAAAATGAATATTATTGTTGCTTTTAATTCCCAGTTATGAGTAGGGTACTTCTGCTCATAAGGTTTCGGTTGTCTGGATGCATATGCAATAACTTTATTGTTTTGCGTCAACACACATCCTATTCCCTTACGAGAAGTATCACTATAAACTACCAAATCCCCCTGATGCTTTCAAAGTGATAAAATAGGTGTTGTAACCATTCTTTCATTTAACTCCGCAAAGCTTTCTTCACCCTTCTCCATTTCATATAACCTTCTTGCTTTTCCTGGTTAACTTCATCTCTAATATTACAACTTTCAAGAAATCTTGCACAAATTTCCAATAATAACTGGCCCATGATAAAACTTCTTACTTTTGTTGGTGCTTCTGGTCTTTCTTCATTCATACTATCTTTAATTAATTTTTTTTTTCTAGCTGAATCCCCTTTTGTCTCCTCCTTACTGACTGTCTATACTAAGAATTATACCTCCTGCCATTAAAGTTTTCATCTGGTAAACTCTTTTTATACCACTTCTTTCTTCTTTGACTCCTCAGCTATCATTGTATAGGTTGCATGGTTCTTCTTAATTAACGCAAGTATATCTTATCCAAATTCTTCCTTCAAAATTCTACTCATCAAATTTAAATATCACTGGTATATCAGTTCATCCCACTAACATTTCTAGAATTTTATAACAACAGTACTGAGTTCTGAAAATCATCTTTGATATGTCCATAAGTTCAATCTTCACTTGGTAATATACCCAGTCTTAAATCAATCTTATAAAAATACCTTGCTTCGTTCATTTAGTTAAACAAATCATTGGTTTTGAGGTAACAGATATCTGCTCTTGAGAGTAAACTTGTTGAGCTTTTGCTAACACATAATCTCACCCTTCCATCTTTCTTATTAACACATCGTGCCGGTGCACTTTAAGGGGGTACGCTAGGTCCAGTTGCTTTTTCTTTTAATCATCTCATGCATTTGCTCTGGTAACTTCTTCATTTTATCTGGTGCCATTCTGCGCGGGGCTTTGAACACTGGCTTCATTTCACGTACTAAATCAATCATAAACACATTTTCTTTATCTAAAGGAAATATTGGTAACTCATCTGGAAATATGTCTTGATACTGTAAAATCTTCAAGTTCGGTCTGTTCCTAACTCTTATTTATAATCGCCATAGCACTTATATTTTGGTCACTGTAATCTTAAATTATTTTTAACAAATTCTTTACTTTCCTTTGTCCTTTAAACTTCTTCATGTTCTCCTTTGGCGTCTCCAGAACTATCTTCCGTCACGACGGTTTAACTGGGCATCACACTTGAATAGTTAATCCACTCCTTATAATAATATCAAATCTTATTATCTCAAATGATATCAATTCTTCACATCTTAATGCCAGAAATATCGATTCCGTCATTGGTACTTACATATTTAATGACTGCACGTTCTTAATTTGCTAGTCCTTTAGTCCTAAACTTATTGATTCGACAGGATAATTCATCTTATCAATAAAACCTTGAGAAATATATGATCAAGTTGCTCCCATATCTTTTAATACTTTAACGCATAAGGTATCCGCAATAATCTTCCACGTCATCACATCCATATTCTAAATAACATATCGCAAATTCTCGTTCTCGGAGACGTATCCCTTATTGAAGTAGATTCCCTTAACTGTTAATGCATCCCGGGCTAGGGACAGTGATTTGTAATTTTCACCATATGCCCTTGTTTCCTTCCCATGCATGTGAGGTAGATGAGACTTTGCCCGCTGAGTGTATAATACGTTAACTTTTTTTTTTTTTGAAAAACTCTCGCAAGGAACAATGGTACAACGAAACAAATAGAAGGATTCACAATTTTAATAAACTTAGAGTTGAAAAGAAAGAAGAAGTAATGATTTGAATATGAATGAGACAACCACATTAGTACTGAAGATGGCCAGTCTTTTATACCGTGTGGCATACAGCACATGATTAGGTGGCGTCCCACCCGACTCTTTGTCATTCCGACAAAGTGTTTCATCATAACACTGTTTGTCCCAATCAGAAAGCAAAACCCGAGGGGAACAATTAAATTTGAAAGGAATGCAAAATTCTCCGTTTTGATGTTATCAGAAAGAATTTATTAAGAAAAGGAGTTCATACATTTTTAGGAATTAAAAAGGAATATACGCTGTAATGTTGAGGACAAGAATGATACCATTGATCACCATCCACATTTCACTTGTATTCATCTTTCGAGTTTGATTGATCATATCCCAATTGAATCATATAATAACTTTAGAAGTATGCTAAAATGCCTTCGTAACTAAGCATTATGGTAGATTCTTACTTGTTAAGTCTCGCATCTGTAACGTCGTACCTACACGTATAATACTTTAACAATTTGATCATAATGGCGTTCTTATCAGATAACCTTGAGTTTCCTCTTTCTAATTTGGAATAACCGTAAATCATTCAACATAACGATCATTTTATTAATAATATTCTTCCGTTAGAAGAGTCTGGAAATTTTCCCAATCTTCTTCGGTCATGCTCAGGCTTCCGTTTAATCAATGAATTCTTCGAACTCTGATAATCCCAGTAATTGGATGAATAGTTATTCCATACGCTGGTTTTGTTGTTAGTCTTATCAAACAATATTTGTACCTTCATGTTAGGAATAACCAACATCCTCATAATCGCAGATTACTTCGTCCTCTGAATTAACAATACTAAATCTAAAATAATATCCTTCCAGCTAATCCGAGCCTTTTGACAAACAAGAAACTCAAGTAGTAACTTGACAACCGATGTTTAAAACTTATTTTATTCGAAAAGGCTTTTAGAAATGTTGTGAGGAAAAATCTTTTTCGAAAACTTGTTAAAAAAATTTTGAAAATTTTGAAAATCTTGAAAATCACACCTCTGGTTGTCCTCACTATATGAGTTGGTTGTTGTCCTTCTTATGACCAAATACCAAATTAAAGAACGATCACTCAAAGGTCCATTCACTTCCATTTATCTCCTCTCCTTCATTGGGGTCTATTAATTTCCGTAATCAATTAAAACTTCCGCTGTCGTTGCACGTTATCTTATTTGTAGCTTCACATTAAGGCTCCCATACTGGTAGTACCCCCGTTAACCACTTTGCAATCATTAAGTGGAACAGACTATCACATAGTCAACAAGTCAGCTAATATCACATCATTACAACATCATTAATTTCAAGAAATATTCAGATCCCTAATCTCCTCTAACCCTCTTTCTTCAACACTTATCTACTCCATTCCACAAGCTAGTCATGAGTGGCCTAATTACTAATAGCTTCTTTTAACCGGATACAGCCATCCTCCAGAACACTTGAATCTTCTTTCTAAACTCCTTCTCACCTTAATTTATATCTCAATACTCACCGTTTACTGCCGCTATCGCATCCCTTCTCGCAAACACTGTTGTTTCGGTAGAAAGGTTTTTAAACTAAGGATGTAGAATATGGTGTATAATAGACAGAAAAGATACATTCATAGTTGAATGTTCAAAAGAACAAGAATAAGCAAATGAAGGTTCTTGAATAGGTAGTCTCATATCGAGAGATGATAGAATAGCGTTGAATAACTTGGAGAGGCGTAACTGTCATAACAGAAAGTAATACCATTAATACTGATGGAGAACAAGGCGCAAATCGAATCTGGGAGAAGATGACGATCCTTAAACGGAAGGCTCCAAATGATCAGTTGATGCAGGGAAATAAGGATCTGCCATTGCCGTTGCCTGGATATCACGTCGCGAGTTAAGAATCCCGAATCGCAACACGAACCGTGCCGGAGACCTACTATACAGTCGCACTCAACCTCACGATGGCTTATCTTTCTATTTCCTATTCCTAATCCTAACCCTCTACCCAATCCCGACAATCTAGGCTTGTTTCAGTGACTTATAACCTGTAGCTCTGATACCAACATGTGGCGCCCTCCAAACCCGGGTCAGAAGTTTGGGGTCCACAACACAAACACAATATATCAACTTGTATAAGAAATATTATTTATAAGGACCCTGCTTCACAAAACCACGGATCGCAACAGGTTAAAGTATGAAAACAAGCCACAACCTTAATTATTACATTGTACCAAATCCCAACTAATTTAACTTACAATTGATAATAAAATCATTCTTACAACCTTGCTATCTCACTACTGCCATAAGCTCCTGCTAGCTCGATCAATCATAATCTGGAATCCTAGCTTGAACATTGAACTGGGAAACCTTGCTATCAACCGTATCCTTCTTAACTGTAGAATATATAAAAAGATTCGCAAGAGTGAGCTAACTAGCTCAGCAAGTCATATTATCAATAACTGAGGTTAGACAATAATAAATGAGATGATTCAAAGGAATCAAGTTTCTTGTTAAACAACCAATAGAATTGGATATTCATTTTAAGTTTTTAAAACCAAGGTTAGGCTGCTGATCAGTCATGCACTAACCCCGAGCAAAGCACACAGCACTGCTCTAACTACTGGATCCAAGGCACACATTGGCCTAACTTGACCATCGATATGGTCTGACCACGAATCTGGTCCATACAAAGAAAACTATCCAATTATAAAGCATTTCAATATGATAAACAATAGAGTTCAATAAAACCAGATCATAATCAATAACCATAAAACATTTGTAAAAGAGCATGGTAAAAGTTCATAGTTACCAAAAAGGGTATGTCAAAATACATAAAAGAAGTGGCCTCCAGCCGGTAGGATAATCGGGTATTAGATGAATAGTGTTTTTCCAAAGTTTTAGTGCTTTGATATCACAAGGTATGGTTAAGTATAAAAGTTTTTGTATATATAAACAATTTTGTTCCAGTGTTTGGTATATGATGGATATATATTTGTGGAGTAGTATCATATTTGTGTGGTTTAATATTTGGTAAACCCACAAGAAATGGTTCACAAAGAATAAGGCTTACGGCTCAAAGATCAAATGATGTGGCTCAGGTTCAAGGCTGGAGGATTCAAAGTATTTCCAATATAAAACAGAGCTATTTTGAATATTAACAATAGGTCACAAGAGAATTTAGAAATATTTGCAATAAATCTCGAGAAAGGTTTAGAAGTACTTGCCTTATCATAATTGATTCCAACCTCACTTGTACTTGTCTACGACTCTATTCAACCACCATTCATCTGTTTCTCCTATGCCTCGCTTCTAATCTCTGCTCACTTGCTGTATTTTCTACATGTCAATTATATTTTCTGATCACCTGCTTCTCTTTCTTACGCCTTGCTTACTCTGCTAGGCATCATAAGTATCTATCAATATTCCACTCATATGATTCTGTTCAACACATACTTCTATCTACCCTTCGTTTCACCCAAACCGATTAACGGATTGAAAGTTACGCCATAAACAGTAATCATCGAATATATAAACCGACAGTCAATCAACAAGTCACACATAATACATCACGTAATCAATGACATATCATTTATAAAGACATTTCGGGTCATAAATAGGCTTTCTGGTATTTAAAATGATTTTTAAAATATTTTTCGGAATTAAAATGGGTCGTTGGATCAATTTCGGATTAATAACCAGGGTTCGGTTGGCCAATTCTGGCTCCGAAACAATTTTAGAATAATTATCGAGACTTGAAAATAATTTAGAATAATATTTTAAAGCTCGAAACTATTTTTCGAAATTTTTAAATCATTTTTAAATAATTAAATCTAATTAAATAATTAATTAAAAATCAATTAATAATTAATTAAATCAGTTAATCAATTAATTTTCGAATTAATTGACTAATTAATCAATTAAAAATTAACAGAAATTAATTAACTAATTAATTCAGATTTATTTGTGAATTAAAAATAATTTTCGGAATTAAAATAATAATTTTTAGAATTTTCAGAAATTAAAAACGTATTTTTATAATAAAAATAAATAGGAAATATGATTTTAAAAATTTTTAAAACAGGAATCCAATTTTTGCAAAGTCTGAAAACTTCAGGGACTAAACTTCATCATCTACAAAACTACAGGGACTAAACTGCAATTTTGCAGTTCAGTCGCCGGAAAACACAGGGGTGGCCGGAGAACACGATTTCGGCCTCTTCACCTTGCCACAAGCTCCAGATCACATCTACGGATTACCAGGAACATAACCATGCAATCAAATCGATCTAGCAATCCCTGAGTTGGCCGGAATTTGGCCGTGAAGTTTGCCAGTTTCCGGCGAACTTCGGAAATATTCAAAACACAATTCCCTTCTCTACAGACCTCATTGATTCATGAAACTTATACGACTGGATTGCAAATTTTACAGGGAACACAATCCACTATATCACAACATCAATCTATTCCAGAATAAGAAACCCCCAAATTTCAATTAAGAACATTCATACGGGTTATAAACCCTAATTTTGAAATTCGAAAATCAAACTCAAATTTGAACATGTTATTAGACTCCAAATCAGACGTATAATATACCAAAATCATCAGGAAAACAAGCTCTACAACATGCAATCATCAAATCATACAAACAATCATCCGAACAAAAATTCATATTTTTCATGAAAATAATTCGAAAATAATTAAATTTATAAAAAATCAACCTTTGATTCTGCAGTAAAACAGGTCCTGGAATCTGATAGTACTCCTTGAGACCTTCAAATTGGTTACTCCAACTTTCCAAACGGATTTCACTAACACCTTGAATTTGTGGTTTGATTCTCAGAAAGGTTTATGAATATATGATTTTTCTCTGTAAAAATTATATAATTATCTGTCTGCAAATGATTTTGATACGAAATAAAATACGGTAAAAGGCTATTTATAATTACGGAGAATTAGTATCCCGTTGGATCATTCCGGATATAAAACGGTACGTTTATTAATAAAAACTGATCCAAACGGTATCGGTTTTCAGGATAATTATCCAAATCAGTACAATTTGTACTGCGGTCTTGGTCTCAGCGCCTGGTTACACGTACTACGAGGTGATAATTGGGATAGTTTAATAAAAAGCTCCCGTTTATCGAAAATACGGGTTTTATTGATTTACCGAAACGAATATTGTATCGAAAATGTTGCGCCGGGACCTGCGCAGGACAAACCGTACGCCGGATCGAAAAAGTCGAAACACGGAAAATGCTCGGAATATTGCAATTAGGTTAAGAAGGAGTTCTCGGAAGAGTTTCGGGTTCTAAAAACGTAAAAATGGTTAACGGTGGTTGGTTCCCGTTTTCATAAAATAGGTTTTAAATACCCGGAACAAGAGTTTAAAAAAAATCCATATGATTCCTATAAATTCATAAATTAACATAAAAATAATTAGGAAGATATGACAATTATCTATATTTTATTTTGGACATAAAAAAATTGAAATACTCAATTAATAATATTTTTAAACATCCAAACATATTTAACACTTAACAAATAATTCATAAAATAGATACTGAACATACATACTAATTATTTATTAGCAAAAATAATTACACGATATATCCCGGATATTACAGTAGGGCTTTTATATGATATGCATTACAACCACTGCCACCACTTGATTCAGGATCATTATTTCCATTTACAGTAGGTATAACACGAGCAACCTCATGTTCATCTTTATATAAAGGATCATCTGAAAGGTTCTCAAATTCCAAAGATTCAGAATCCTTTTCTCTTTGCAGACTTGAAAACTTGGTGTCGTCCGACGTTATATTAAGGCTTTCAATCACCTTTTGATCAACAATCCCATAAACCCTGTATGCTTTAGCTTCCAGAGAGTATCCAAGAAATATGCCTTCTTCTGCTTTAACATCAAAAATTTCCAGATGCTCATTTCCTTCTTTAAGCACAAAGCATTTAGCACCAAACACATGAAAGTATTTCAATGCTAGTCTTTTGTCAGCCATGATCTTATAAGGAGTCTTATAATGATATTTATTAATCATGGTACGATTTTAAGTATAATACGTTGTGTTGACTATTTCAGCCTAGAAGTAGGTAGGAAGTCTTGATTCACTTACCATAGTCCTTGTTGCATCAACCAAAGTGCGATTCTTCCATTCTACCACTCCATTTTGGTGTGGGTTCTTGGTGCTGAATACTGTCTCAAAATACCTTTCTCTGTACAGAATTCATCAAGAACTGCATTTTTGAATTCTGTTCCATTAACTAGATCTGATCTTCCTTATAGGTAGTTTCACTTCCATCTCAATTTTCTTTATATAATAAACAATCATATGTGGTGTTTCATCCTTTGATTGTAAGAAAAACACCCATGTGTACTTTGAGTATTCATCGACTATCACTAAAATATATTTCTTTCTTGATAGTGACAGCACATTCAACGGACCAGATAATTCCATGTGAATTAACTGAAGAGGTTCATTTATGCTTGTTATTTTCCTGCTTTTGTGTTATGCTTTTTTTGACTTCCCTTTTTCACATGCTTAACAGAGACTTTCTTGACAGAATTCCATATGTGGTAAAACTCTCACCAACTCCCTCTTTACTAGGGAGTTCATTATCTTGAAATTTAAGTGTGAGAGCTTCGTGTGCCATAATAAACTTTGTTCTAACGAAGCTTTCCTGTAGAAACACATCATCACCCCATCATATATAGAACTCAAGTTAGTTAGGAACATATTACCTTTTTCTTACTTCATGTGAAGCAAGCTTCTCATCTTTCTAGTTTGGGATCAAACACCTTTTTTTTCTTAAGTCAACATTTTATCCCCTGTCACAAAATTGACTGATGCTTAGAAGATTGTGCTTTAATCTTTTCACAAGAGAGATGTTTTTAATGATGACATTCTCAATTTCCAAATTTTCATATCTCGTAGTAAATCATTTGAAAGGCATATGTCATAGCCTACTCGTTTATTCGAGTATTTAACTCAACTCAAATAAGAATGTAATAAGTAAATAGTGGATCAATCATCAGAGAGATCTCACAAAGTAACATCTGTCAAAGAATAAAGAAACATTGTTCATCTGCAGACTTGAAGATTCACTGGAAGAAGTTCAAGAATTTGATCATGCCTCAGTGATATAAATCAAGATCGTGGATTTAATCAAGTGACAGAGATCTCGTCAAGGTATCATTTATTACAAGGATTCAATCAGAACAACAAAGTCAAGACATGAAGAAACGTCACGAAAGTTAGTCACTCATGAACCAGACAGTACATCGAGTGTCAGCATTGAAGTGACGGAATTGATTCATAAGTCTCAGTGACTTTCAGAAGATTGACAGAAGAATGGTTGCTGCTCAGGGTTAGTATTAATTCTCCATTAGTTAATTAAGTCATATAATTTAATTAAGAAAATAAATTATATCTGCAAGGATTAATTTATTAATTAATTGAATTAAATTGATTAATTAATTTAGAATTAATATTAAGGAATTACAGAATTTTAATTGGTTTAAAATCTATTTAAATTGAAACAAGGCAAACTGATTGTATTAGTATGACAATCGGTATGACAATCAATAGTCATACCGAAAGTCATGCTAATTCATTAATTGTCTTGTTAGAATTTTTATTAGATTAAAAATCTGTTATTAATCTTTGCAAGACAATCTGAATTGTACTTATGTAACAATCGGTATGACAATCAATTGTCATACCGAAAGTCCTGCTGGTTCAAAGGATTGTCATTGCAGTTCATTTGCATTCGGCTGTTTACTTAAAAAGAAACAAAAGAAGCAGAAGAAAAGATCATCCAAAAAACTCAGCAAAAACAGAACATACAGAAGAACAAAAGAGAAAAAGAAGCAGAAAAATATTACATCTATTCTGCAACTTCAAGATCAATTTCTAGATTGTAAAGTTATATCCAATCAACTAGAAATACTTATCTTGTTCTTGTGTATCAATCTAGCGGATTAAAATCCCTAGAACTTAATCTCAAATCGCTTTTAGCATTTGATCTTTTAATTACAAAAATAGAAAAAGTTCATGTCGAATTTATTCTAAATTTGTAATAATTGATTTGAGATTAATCCCTTGTAACCGATACCGTAGTTGTAACACCTTTCAAGTTTAATAAAAGTTTTATTTAACTTGAATTTTGTTTCACAATTTTATTCCGCATTTTATTCGACTAAACGGTATTGTTTGCATTCAACCCCCCCTTCTACAAACAAATTGGGACCTAACAATTGGTATCAGAGCCTTCTGATTAACGTACAAATCTAGATCCTAGACTTTTGTGTTTCTTTCACTTCTTGAATTTTTTATTCACTCAAAAAATTCATAATGACTACACAAAAAGTTGGAACCGTTAAAATTCCACTTTTCGATAAAGAAAATTATGTTATGTGGAAGAAGAAGATGCTACTGTTTTTACAGGTTGCTAATCCCAAATATTTGCAAGTGTTGAAGAAGGGTCCAAAAATACCTATGGTTATTGAACCAGAGGTAATAGAAAATGATGTGGTGATCACCAAAGCGAGAACTTATGTGAAGGATCCTGAGGACTTCTCTCCTGCTGAAATAGAAGAAGCTTCCCTGGATGCTAGCCTTCAATTAATCTTAGTAGATTCCCTTAATCCCCTAATGAATAGACATGTGATGAATTGTAAAGATTCCAAACATATCTGGGAAACTATTGAGATTATTAATGAAGGCACAGAGGAAGTTAGGGAGAACAAACTAGAAATCCTAACCTCTGAGTATGAATACTTTAAATCCAATCCAGGAGAAGGAATCACTGGAGTGTTTGAGAGGTACAATGCATTGATCAACAACCTGAACATTAATGGTAAATACTATTCCATCAGGGAGGTCAACAAAAAGTTCCTTTTGACACTGCCAACTCATCTCGAACATAGAATCACTGCCATAAGAGAAGCAAGAGATCTGAGTGAGATTTCTTTGGAAAGGCTCTATGGTGTGTTAAAGACTTATGAGTTGGAGCAGATTCAGCAGAAGGAAGTTTACGGGAAAGGAAGAGTGGTCAGCACGTCTACTGCTCTAGTAGCTGATGAACAGCAACAACAACCACTATATCAACAACAATCTCAACAGTCAGATAGAATGGTACAGTCTTCCAAGGTTGAAGATAATGTGATAGTAGCAGAATTTGATTCTCCTACTACAAATCAATCAGGAGATGATTATTATTCCTTGGAAGAACTGGAGCAATTGGAGGATGAGTCAATGGCCCTGATTGTCAAGAGATTCTCAAATGTCAGATTCAAAAGGAATCCCAAGTTCAAGTACAAGTCCAACTACAACAGATTCCAGAAAGGTGGATCTTCATCCTCTAACACCAGCAGTGGTGGGTATAAAACAGGGATGGTTGATCGAAGCACCATTCGATGCTTCAACTGTAATGAGTTGGGACACTTTGCCACAGAATGCAGGAAGCCAAAACAAGCAAGGAAGAACTCTTACGATTCTAATCAGAAGAGTAAATCTGAAAGGGCGTACCTGGCAAAGGGAAGAAGCTGGGATGATACTGACAGTGAAGATGAAGAAGTTGGGAATCTTGCTCTCATGGCTAGTGATGCAAGCACCTCATCATCAAGAAAAGAGGTAAAACTTTCTGATGCTGAAATGGTTTATCATCTAAGAGGTAACTTAGATTGTGCTCGTCGTGATAATGAATTGTTAAATCAACAAATCAAAGACCTTGAGAAAGAAGTCAATGAATTAAGACTTGTGCACATTAATCAAGATAAACTTAAAGATCAAGTATCTTTTCTAGAGAATAGAGTTGACTGTTATAGACAACTCGAAACTATTCTCAAAGACAAGATCACCGGTCTTGAGGCTAAGGTTAAAGCTTACTTTAATTCTTGTTCGAAGTCCAAAGAGTTTTACAATAAGCAAGCTGTTAATCAAACACACGGAATAGGTTATGATTACAATGCTGCTATTGGAAAATTAGGCATAAACTCCCCTCCTCATGTATGTGCTAAAGGCAGGGAAGTACCACATGTGCTTAAGGGTGTTGATGAACCCCTCTATAAGGAATCAATTGCTGAACCATTTGATGAGACCTCTTTTATTATTCAAGAAGAAATCCGTGCTGAAGATAATGCTAATGGGAAAGCTGTCTCCAAGACAAGTGTGTCAAAAGTTCCAGTCAAGGTTGTGAAAGCAACTGAGACTAACTCAGACACACATGAGTTGGATAACACAAATGCCATGTCTACCATGCATAAGTTGCCTATTGTTAATCCTTCTCATAAAGCATGTGGTGTTCCTGATTGTATGTCTTGTGCTTTTAATCTGTTGTTTGCTTATTTTAATGGTAAGCATGTTTCTAATGATAAGACTACTCCTCGTCAGCATGTGAATAATAGAAAGCATGATAGGTCTAAGACTGCTAGTCCTCCTAAAGCTAGAAAGGAGACATTTGTGCCTAAGCCTAAACATAAATTTGATAAGGCTGTTTTAAAGGTCAAATGTTCAGTCATTGAGAATGTTGAGAATAGTGAAATTAAGAATGTTGTTTTGCCTGATAAAGGCCAATTTTACAAGTATGCCGGACCCAGCCAAGCTTGGGTTCCGAAGAAGTTCTAATCCATTTGTATTGCAGGGCATTAAACAGGTACAACCGGTAGTGTGGATTCTTGACAGCGGATCGTCAAGACATATGACCGGAGATAGAGCCCTGCTATCAAATGTGGTTGAGAAAGCTGGCCCAGTGGTTACCTTTGGAGATAACAGCAAAGGTTTAACGGAGGGATATGGCTGTTTGCAAGCTGGAAATGTTATCATTGAAAATGTATATCTTGTGCAAGGACTTGAACACAATCTGCTTAGCGTTAGTCAGTTCTGTGACAACGGCTACAATGTTTTATTCGACAAGCTGAAGTGTCAGATTCTGCACAAGAAAAGTGAAAAACCCTCCTTAATGGGAATCCGGAAAGGAAATCTGTTCGTAGCTGACATGAACTCTGGAAGCAATCTTGAAGTCAATTGTTTCTATGCAAAGGCATCGTCAGATGAGAGTTGGCTATGGCACAAGAGACTTTCCCATCTCAATTTCAAAACAATGAATTCTCTTGTCAAAAGAGAATTGGTAAGAGGTCTGCCTCAGCTGGAATTCTCTCCAGAAGGACTATGTGAGGCTTGCCAGAAAGGAAAGTCAAAGAAAGCAAGTCACAAAGGCACTGACACATCTTCCATAACTGGTGTTCTGCAATTATTGCACATGGATTTATTTGGTCCAGTTAATATCCTTTCTATGTCAAAGAAGTGTTACTGTCTTGTGATAGTTGATGACTATTCCAAGTATACGTGGGTTTTATTTCTTCACTCTAAGGATGAAACACCACAAGTTGTGATTGATCATATCAAGATGATTGAGTTAGATTCTAACGTCCCTGTTAGAGCAATAAGGTCAGATAATGGAACAGAATTCAAGAATGCACTTCTCAATGGATTCTGTACAGACAAAGGGATTACCAGACAATTTTCAGCTCCTAGAACCCCTCAGCAAAATGGAGTGGTAGAAAGGAAGAATCGTACATTGATTGAAGCTGCAAGAACGATGTTAAATGAATCAGGTCTTCCAATGTACTTTTGGGCTGAAGCTGTCAATATTGCATGTTATACTCAGAATCGAACTCTAATCAACAAAGACTTCATGAAAACTCCTTATGAGATTTTGAATGAACGGAAACCTTCTATCAAATACTTTCATGTATTTGGTGCCAGATGCTTCGTGCTCAAGGATGGAGATGATCGTCGTGGTAAGTTCGAGGCAAAGGCATATGAGGGTATTTTTGTTGGATATGGAAGAAGATCATATAGAGTGTATATCATTGATCAACACAAAGTAACTGAAAGTGTCAATGTTACATTTGATGACACTAAACTCCCTAATATCCAAACTGAAGATCCTTCTGAGAAACTGAAGTTTGATGATACGTCAGATTCAGAGTCAGAACATGGTCAAGAACCTGAGGTTGTTGCTGGTGAAGAACCTGTTAATCCTGATGATACTCAAGGTAATAGTGATGGAAACTCTGGAAACAATGGAGATACCACTGCTACTGACGGAGAATCTTCAAGTCAACATGGCAACAACTCAGGGGGAGATGCTGAAGGATCATCTAGTAGGACACAACATCACAATGAATTTCAAGGCGAATCATCAAGATCAAATCTTCCAAGACAGACTGTCTGGAATAAAGCTCACCCTTTTGAGTTGATTATTGGTGATCCAGATGTTGGAGTCAGAACTAGACGTGCTACTCAAAATGAGTGTCTGTTCTCAGGATTTCTTTCTGAGATGGAACCTAAGAAAATTGAAGAAGCACTGACTGATCCAGATTGGGTGATTGCTATGCAAGATGAACTCAATCAGTTTGAAAGTCAACAAGTCTGGAAACTGGTACCTAGGCCTGTACACAAGAAAGTTGTTGGTACTAGGTGGGTATTCAGGAATAAACTAGATGAAGATGGTGTGGTTACAAGAAACAAGGCAAGACTGGTAGCTAAAGGGTATTCTCAAGCTGAAGGTATTGATTATGATGAAACCTATGCTCCAGTGGCTAGACTTGAGGCCATCAGGATATTTCTGGCATTCGCAGCATTTTCTAACTTTAAAGTTTATCAAATGGATGTCAAGAGCGCCTTTCTGAATGGAAAGCTGGATGAAGAGGTATATGTAGAGCAACCTCCTGGTTTTGAAGATCCAGATCATATGGATTTTGTCTTCTTTCTTTTCAAGGCTATCTATGGGCTAAAACAGTCTCCAAGAAAATGGTATGACACTCTCTCTGAATTTCTTATTGAAAATAGCTTTATTAGAGGTGTCATAGACAAAACTCTCTTTTCAAAAAAACATAAGAATGATACTATATTAGTCCAAGTCTATGTGGATGATATAATATTTGGGTCTACTAATGATAATCTCTGTAAGAGATTTGCTAAGTTAATGCACAGCAAGTTTGAAATGAGCATGATGGGAGAGCTGAAGTTCTTTCTTGGATTACAAGTAAATCAAAGGTTAGATGGAACATTTATTTGTCAATCCAAGTATCTCAAGGAACTCCTCAAAAAGTACAATCTAGAGGATTCTGCATCAGCAAGGACTCCATCAACTACAGCTGTCAAGCTTGGACCATGTGAAAACTCCATTAAGGTAGATGTCACAAGCTACAGAGGTATGATTGGCTCGTTACTCTATCTTACTGCAACTAGACCAGATATTATGTATGCTACATGTTTATGTGCAAGGTTCCAAGCGGATCCTAGAGATATTCATCTCGTTGCTGTTAAACGAATCTTAAGATATCTTAAGGGAACACCAAATCTAGGTATTTGGTACCCTAAAGAATCTGGTTTTAACCTTGTCGGATATACAGATTCAGATTATGCAGGAAGTGTTGTTGATAGGAAAAGCACCTCAGGAAGTTGTCAATTCCTAGGAAGCAGGCTAGTCTCATGGTACAGCAAGAAACAGCAAACAGTTTCCAACTCAATGGCCGAGGCTGAATATATTGCTGCTGGAAGCTGCTGTGCTCAGATCTTGTGGATTAGGAACCAACTACGAGACTATGGCTCTGTATTGAACAAGATTCCTATTTTATGTGACAACACAAGTGCAATAGCCATCACCAACAACCCTGTGCAGCACTCGAGGACAAAGCACATTGACATCAGGTATCATTTTATTAGAGAGCACGTCATGAATGGTACTGTTGAACTATTTTTTGTTCCAACAGAAGAACAAATAGCAGATATTTTCACTAAACCACTTGACGAATCCACATTTACCGGATTAGTTGGTAAATTGGGCATGTTGAATAGTTTTAGTGATTAATTTAGTTAATATCTGGAATCTGTTCTTGAATGAATTTACAAATGAATTTTTCATAAATGAAAAATTCATCTGCAAATTTATTTTATCATTTTATCATATTTCTTGCTTATTTCTATGTAATATATATTATCTTATCTATTTTTATTTTCCCTATTTGTTAATTTAAAATATCTCAGAATATTTTATTTCCTCTAAAAATATTTTTCTATGAATTTTATTTGCTAAAATTCAATAGAAATCTATTTTTGAAATAAAAATAATAAATTCTGATATATTATCTTTGTTTCTGTAAAAATTTTAAGTGTTTATTTCAGTTTTACTATCTTGTAATATAGTTTCAGTATTCAAATAGAAGTCTGTTCCTTTTATTTTGTTTTTCTACTGCAATGACAATCGGCAAGACAATTGAATTGTCTTGCTGAAAATCATTTCAGTACTTATATATATATATATACTTATTTTCATATTAATTCTGTGTTTATTGCTGGTATGACAATCGGCAAGACAATTGAAATTGTCTTGCTGAAAGTCATTTCAGTGTAAATTATGTTAATTATGTTCTTCAGTATAGTTTTATACTGGCAAGACAATCGGTATGACTATTGGATTGTCTTGCCAGTTATAAACCATATAGATAATTATTTTCATTTTATCATTATACTGGTATGACAATCGGTATGACTATCGAATTGTCATACCAGTTATAATTTTAATATTTATTCTGTTATTTCTTTTCCTTCTTTTTGCCTGGTATGACAATCGGTATGACAATCCCGGATTGTCATACCAGCTGTTATATAAAGGCTTTTGCTGTTTTGTTTTAAACCATTTCAACATAACAGTTCATTTAAAAAAAATTTTGAACAGTTTTTCTCCCTAATTTTTCTCTCTTCTCTCTCTTCGAACCAAATCAACAATCTGTCTTCTTCCTTGCTCGAGTTTTTACTCAGCACACAAAATCATCACTTTGTGATATATACATACAAGTATATATATAAAGAGATGCTGTTGAATTTTTCTTAAATAAAAATTATTATAAAAAACGCAAAATCAAATAAAAATCAGTTTGCCCCTTCAAATTCCAGTTGTGTTATTGAATTTGAACCTTTTATTTTAATTTTAATTTCTGATTTGTGTCTTTTGGTTTGTCAAAACTGTGTTTGTGAGTTAAGAATTTTAACGAGATACATTTCTGTCTAAATTTTTCGATTATAATTAATTTAATTCGAATTATTAAATTAATTTAATTAATTCGAATTTTCTTAATATTATTCTTAAAATTCTGAAAAGCTTGTGTCTTATTATTATTTTATAAAATGGCTCTCAATTTCCAAATTGTCGCGCATAATCAGGTTGGTTATTTTAATCCGGAAAAATGTGATGTTGAAAAATTTAAGCCATGGATTAGATTTTTAAATGACCATTCGATTGTTAGCTCTGCTATTAAATCAAATGTGATTTTAAACGTCGATCTACTTAGACTGATTTGCACAACTTCTACTGTGGCCGATGATTCAAAATCTTTTTCATTCACCATCGCAAACACACAGTATGTGGTTGATGAAACAGTCGTCAATCGTGCGTTAAATTTTCCACTAGACAATTTCTGTAATTTACCCTCTGAAAATGATATCACAAATTTTTTCAATGCTATTCACTATCAGGGGGTGATCAATTTAACCAAACTTTCTAAATCAAATTTGGTGTCTGAATGGGATATATTCTTCGATACACTTTCCAAAGTGTTTGCCAACTGCACAAAATCTAATTTTCATAACATTACTTCCACCCTGCAGTATATTGGTCTTGCGGTTGTTTTCAATCAAAGGATCAATTTTGGCAAACTACTTTTTCCCATTCTCTTGAGACGTCTAACTTCTGCTTTACGTGATCATTCTACAAATCGTAGGGTATCATGTTACTATGCTCGTTTTCTTATGCTTATAGCAGATCATCTACTCACCCCTGAACACAAAGCACTTTTTGCTAACTCTGCTGTAACCGAACCCCCACCAGTTAGCAAAAAGATTTACACTCGCCAAGACACAACCTTCAAATTTATGCAAGTTCCAGTACTTGTATCTGCTTTCATGGCCAATTATATTCCCTTACCTATTTTTAATCTTCCCGGCCATGAACAGCAACCTCAACCTCCAGTGGTTCAAGCCACCCAGGCTCTTCCATTACAGGTAGTAACTCCTCACTCTCACTCTCTTCCTACTTCTGTTGTAAGACCCTCAGTGGTTGATAGGGCTGACCATGAAGTTGTAGAACCACAGCTTCAATCCCAGGTCATAGAGCCAAACACAGAGTCTCATTCTATCTCAACCTCTCCCCCACTGTCTAAAATGTTACCCAGAAGATTACTAGGAAGTAGTACATTGTCAAATATGAGTGAAAGCTCAGCTCTGCCTCCTCCTAAGAAAAGAAAAACCTATTCTGAGGCATCTGAAAGCCCATCCTTGTCCTCCCAACAGGACATGGACTTTGAAATGGCCAATGAACAGTTACTAGAGGCATTCTCTCAACAGGATGCATCTATTGAAATTCGCCATAGGGCCATGGCATCTTGTACTGAGTCAAGCACAATTCCATTACTCACAATGGAACCATACACCTCCCCAGATCATACTCAGGACACACAGCGAGGAGTGCACGTAGAGTCGGTTACAGTGCCTGCCATAGTTACGGCAGAAGAGCAGTCACATGCTTCAGAGGGAAAATCTGACTCTCCGCCATCTTTAATAGAGTCATTTTCTCCCCTCCCAGATCCAACACCTCTGGCTCCCTTATGGGATTCTCCACTCGCAGATTTATCTGGAGAAAGTGGAGGGCAACTCGGTCAATCTATCCCTGAAGCAATTCAGACATCTATTCCAAAAGATTTGATAGTATTGACTGAGGATCGGGACTCGCGAATTCCCATTGCACCACCACTGACCTCTCTTGAAGAGGCTAGGGTGATTTTTAATGCAGGTACACAAGAACAGCAACTGGAAGACTCCTCACGAGCAATCATATTGAGAGAAACACATGCACGTGAGATGAGTGAACCAAACACGAGTGAAATTCAGGTGAGAGCACACACAGACACTGTCAACCTGTTAGCTCAGATTGCTGCCCTAAAAGAAGAACTTGCTAAAAGCCAAGCTGAAGCTCAAGCATTCAAAGCACAAGTGGTTGAACGGTCTTCTTCTTCCACCTCTGTCAACAATTAGCTTGCAATCATAAGGAATGACATCTCAGATTTAAAGACTACTGTAATACCAAAGCTCAATTCTATTCAGGACACTCCAAATTTATCAGCTGATGACATATCCAACTTCTGCTCCCTACATACAAGAATGACTTCTCTTGAAGACCTCGTTGAGATGAATCATTTACTGGACAACTCAAGATTTCTAAAGATAGAGACGGGCATGGAACATCTAAATGAAGGGATGAAGCACTTATATTACATGATCAAGAATTCTCATTGCCCTAATGAAGAACAAAGAGCTTATTTTGAAGGACCGTCTGGTGGAGGATCAGGCTCTGGAAGTGGTGGAGGTTTCAAAGGAAAGTCAGCAGAGGATCCCTCAACTAAGGGGGAGAAGAAAGGGAGTAGTACCAAAGGGAAAGAAAAAGATACTTCTGCTGGAGATAAAGGAAAGGCTGATGATGCCTACTACAGTGGAGAACAGGATGACTTCGATATTTTTGACATTCCCACTGAACCAGTTCAGGAAGATAAAGATGGGTTATTTGAAGCTGAAGAAGAAAGTGATTTTGAAGATTGGGAAGAAGAAGATACAGTGGATCCTAGGTTTGAGAAAGAATTTCAGAAAGAGCAGTCAGAGATGCAAAGAAAAGAAGCTGAACTCAAGAAGGTCTCACAGATCATTGACAGGAGAAAAGACATACAAAGAACAGAAACTCTTCAAAAGCAACGTCTTCATGACATTAAAGCTCAAGAAAGGAGAAGAGATGTCAGACTAAAGATTGGTGAAAAGTGGGATGAAGCTAGGAGAGTACTCGATATGCCTCAGCTATGCACTAACAATGATAGGCAGTTCTTACATCTTCTTGACAAGCTGGAAATCTCAAATCCTAACAATGACATGTACATGAATGCTATCAAGACTGAAGTCTCAAGGATCACAGCTGCTTTTGATAGATCCCTAAATGAGATGAGCATTTTTGTATACTGTCAGAGTGAAGGATCATTCAAGGTGTCACTTCATCTATTTGAGAATCGTTCGTTGTCAGAGATTTGGGTTCTTTTAAACAAAGTCAAAAGAAGCTCAGAATTGAATGAAGTTCTTCGGGAAAGGCTTAAAGAGTTTGCCAGCAGGGCTAGTCCTCAAGTGGTCAACAATCCTCATCAGGTGAGATTCTTTAAGTCTGATTGTCTTCAAATCTGTCAGCTAGATGTACAATCTCTTAAAGACTACTCAGCTAAGCATCTGGTCTGGATGGAACATCATTTGAGAACTGCTGGATATTCATCCATGTTGAAGACTCAAGCTGCTGACTTGATTCAAGCTTATTGTGAAAAGAATGTTAAAAGGTACAATCAACTCAAGAATAAGTTGAAGTCAGTTGGAGTTCAACCAGTCAGACCTGCAAGCTTCACTTCAGAAAAAGATCGTGTCTTTGACAAGGAATTGCTTCAAGATTTAGAAGAAGGTGAAGTCAGAAGAGAAGACAACTAAAGTCAATTAGCTCAAAACTCAATGTAATATGATTAGAGCGTTATGAATCAAGATAGACTAATGTAGTTATATGTTCAGGCTAGAGGAACATCTATCTTGTATTCACTTGTAAATTTCATTTGGAATCTGGAAAATGTTAAATATAATCCAGAACTTTTCTGCTATTTACTTTACATTACTGTTTATATCTTTTTCTTATTTGTTAGTTGAGTTATCCTCTAGGTATTTGTTGTTATTGTCTAACAAGCAAATAGGGGGAGATTGAAAGGCATATGTCATAGCCTACTCGTTTATTCGAGTATTTAACTCAACTCAAATAAGAATGTAATAAGTAAATAGTGGATCAATCATCAGAGAGATCTCACAAAGTAACATCTGTCAAAGAATAAAGAAACATTGTTCATCTGCAGACTTGAAGATTCACTGGAAGAAGTTCAAGAATTTGATCATGCCTCAGTGATATAAATCAAGATCGTGGATTTAATCAAGTGACAGAGATCTCGTCAAGGTATCATTTATTACAAGGATTCAATCAGAACAACAAAGTCAAGACATGAAGAAACGTCACGAAAGTTAGTCACTCATGAACCAGAAAGTACATCGAGTGTCAGCATTGAAGTGACGGAATTGATTCATAAGTCTCAGTGACTTTCAGAAGATTGACAGAAGAATGGTTGCTGCTCAGGGTTAGTATTAATTCTCCATTAGTTAATTAAGTCATATAATTTAATTAAGAAAATAAATTATATCTGCAAGGATTAATTATTAATTAATTGAATTAAATTGATTAATTAATTTAGAATTAATATTAAGGAATTACAGAATTTTAATTGGTTTAAAATCTATTTAAATTGAAACAAGGCAAACTGATTGTATTAGTATGACAATCGGTATGACAATCAATAGTCATACCGAAAGTCATGCTAATTCATTAATTGTCTTGTTAGAATTTTTATTAGATTAAAAATCTGTTATTAATCTTTGCAAGACAATCTGAATTGTACTTATGTAACAATCGGTATGACAATCAATTGTCATACCGAAAGTCATGCTGGTTCAAAGGATTGTCATTGCAGTTCATTTGCATTCGGCTGTTTACTTAAAAAGAAACAAAAGAAGCAGAAGAAAAGATCATCCAAAAAACTCAGCAAAAACAGAACATACAGAAGAACAAAAGAGAAAAAGAAGCAGAAAAATATTACATCTATTCTGCAACTTCAAGATCAATTTCTAGATTGTAAAGTTATATCCAATCAACTAGAAATACTTATCTTGTTCTTGTGTATCAATCTAGCGGATTAAAATCCCTAGAACTTAATCTCAAATCGCTTTTAGCATTTGATCTTTTAATTACAAAAATAGAAAAAGTTCATGTCGAATTTATTCTAAATTTGTAATAATTGATTTGAGATTAATCCCTTGTAACCGATACCGTAGTTGTAACACCTTTCAAGTTTAATAAAAGTTTTATTTAACTTGAATTTTGTTTCACAATTTTATTCCGCATTTTATTCGACTAAACGGTATTGTTTGCATTCAACCCCCCCTTCTACAAACAAATTGGGACCTAACATCATTTGTTGTCATCTCCAAAGGTAACTATAGGGATAGATTTATCAACCACATCTGTGAGCAGGGACTTTTCATCTGTCATATGTCTAGAACACCCGATGTCCAGAATCCAAATGACCTTTTCCTTTAGTATCTTACCCTGTAAACACATATTGATTAAGAAGACTTTGGTACCCCAAGCTTGCTTGGGTCATGAAGGTTTAGGGGTAGAAACATGATCAACGTTTGATGTGACCTTAACAGGCTTAACTTTCACTTTGACTATTTCCTTCTCAGTTTTAGTCTTGACATCTATGTTGTCATACTTACAGACAGGAGTAACCTTCCCAGCTTTAGGAGGTACTATAGTCTTTGCCTGTATGTGCTCATTACTCATGCTTGTCTTAGTGTCAGTGCAAGTGCTACCAATTGTATGAAAAGCTATAAAATACTCATATATTGTAACAAATGCACATGACATACAACCAGCTATGCCACATGACTCATAAAAACTAGGCATGTTAGGCATGTTAGGCATGACATGCATTTAGGAAATGCAACATATTCTACTTTAACCTTAGCGCATGTATTGGTAAGGTGTGCAGCAGAATTACAATTATTACCCAATTTTCTAGATGCAGATGAGGAAGATGCAAAATTAAACTTCTTATTCACACCTACCTTGCCATTCATGTTCTTATTAGACTTAACATTAACACTCTCATCAGCCTTAGAGTCATATATGGTTTCTGATTTCTTAAGTGTGTCTTGATCCTTGTTTATCCACCTTATTACCTTGGTCATTTTTGGGTTTCCCCTTTCTAACTGAAATCTTAGGGGTCTTAGGAGATTCCTCTATCTTCTTCTCCTCCTTATCCTTAGCAATCAATTCCTCATTGATTAATAAACTCACTTTATCTAAAGGTTCTGAAACAGGTTCAGTGAACAGTGGAGATATATCATCCTTAATAACATATGGTACCTTTTCAGGGATAAAGTCAGTTGTCTTTGATGCACCAACATATTTCTTACCTGCTAAATTAGAATTGTCAAGTCATATTGATGTCTTAGACTTAAATCTTTGACTATCTATTATCTTCTTCTGAGTCAGAGCTGCATTTTTAAAGGTATGTAATTTCTTTTCTAGATCACTAATTTGGGTTCTAAGAATGGCCTCTATATCTGTGTTGTACTTAACCTTATTTTCTAGGTACTAATTCTTCTTCTTAAGGACTTCTAAGGAAACTACAAGCAATTCTAGTTCTTCATTCCTCAATGTCAGACTCTCAACTTTAAAAACTAACTTATCATTTTCAAGTTTATATGCAAGCATTCTTGTATGAACATTATACAATTCTAAAGTAAGTTCATGCACAGTATATTTGTATTCAGATTCATACATATCAATAGTGGTAAGTTAAAGAACCTGAGATGATTGTAGTGATTCCTCTGTAGAGTCTGTCATAAGAGCTAGATTTACATACTCTTCCTCTTCATCTGAATCAGTATTATCCCATCTTTTTCCTTCAGCAATGTATACTCTTCCTTTCTTCTTAACCACATATGCATCATCTTCTGTTTAACCTTCTCATTCTTTTTATTCAGATTATCATAAGTTTCTTTACTTTCATAGAAATCCTTTTCTTTTGTTGCCGTGGGCGTTCTGCATTAAGATGTGAAGTGCCCCAATTCATTGCAGTTGTAACATCTTGTTTTGCTTTTGTCCATCCAGCTTGACTTGTATCCTCCTCTATAGCTTGACCCTGATGAGTAACTTCCTTAATGAAATCTGTCAGATTAACCCCTTGACATGTAGTTGGGCTTTCTTCTAAATCTAACATGACTGAATTTTGAAGTCATGTAAGCCATTGATTTATCTTCCAATTCTTCAAGTTCCTCTTGAGTATAAAACTCATTTTCCTTTTCCGACTCACCTTGAGCAATTTCAGCTACCACAATTTCCTTGATTATTGAGGAGGGTGCAACATTAAGCTCTGAAGTTTCAGGTTTACGAGCAACAAGTGCAATGGTTTTTGCAAGTGCATTCCTCTTGCTATCAACAAAACCAAGGCCATGGATTATAACTCTTCGTTCTCGTTCTAATTCACGGGTCCTTAATTTTCAATAAATCACATCCAGGGCATAGTAATAAAGTCAACCCTCTCTTTGATGGATGTGTTTTTTTGTTCCAAGTGAACTAGTAGAGTCAGCATGAACTTTCTGTTAGACTCACACATCGGTTTTGACCACTTTTTCTATACAAATTTTCTTTTTGACTATGATTCAATTAAATAATTGAGTTTTGACCATAATTTTATAAATAATTAATATTTTGATTTTCCAAAAATTTGGACATGATAATCTATGACATATAATTTTGTATTGATAGAAATTTCCTTCATAATTACATTTAAAAAAAATTACGGTCAAAATTGAATCAATTTGAACTGGATTATAGTCAATAAAGATATTGAATAGCAATAGAGAACATATTGTTTTTCATATGTACATATTCTGAGCTGCAATGTTCGAAAAAAAACAATAGTTTTGGCAAGGGTTACTGAAATCTCCATGCTTCTGGCGAAAATTATAAAATAACCTTTTTTAAAAAATACAGAGAATTTGTTTTCAGAATAGTTTTTTATAAATTTTACCAAATAATTGTTACCCGTACCAATCACAAACATACCCTATTAAAAATTTCTTGACCAGATAATGTTTTGTTCGATTACTTTACAAAAATTATAATTGAATTGAATTTGTTCTTTTTGATTTTTTTTCTTTCTTTGACGTCAAACTTTTTTAGTTAAAGCTTGGTCGATATTGTTTCTGATTTATATTTGCGCAGCCCTGCGACATGGACATGCATGTTGCTTAAGAGGCAAACATTGGCAAAGCTGAGAGCTACATTACATCAGTTTCAAACAGTTTGGTGCAGACAGGTTTGAGCCATACCCGATAGGTTTTGAGGAAAGGCCCGACACTTGATAGCATCGTTCACGGGCTATATTAACAAGGCGTTAGAGATCGTCATGACATGGTTAGCAGGGTCGCCGGTACCATCGTATGCTTTGATGGTGGCCATCTTAAACTTTCTTGATATATATGAGCATTTATTATCTCTTTAGTGAATGGTGGGTTCAGATCATCAGGATCTCCTAGGGGTATCAAATCATTTGGATCAGCCCTTGGAGCAACAGCCCTTCTTGGTGTTGGACCATCCAGGTCTATGATTGGAGGAACATCTCTTTGCTTCACGGAAAGTGGAGGTTTTAGGTTCAGGTGCGCCTCCATGTCGTGTTTCATCCTTTGGATCCCAACTTCATGAGCCCTGATCATTTCTTGTACATCTTGTGGAATCGTCCCTTGAGTGCTCCTTGGTCGCTGGTTGGCATTAGGCATTGGTTCTTTACCCACACGCCTCCTCCTTGGAGCGACCTCGTTCTCCGATAATTCAGAGTCTCTATCGGAGTAAGGTCCAGAGAATTCTCGGTCCTCAGGGCTGGGAGCCAAGCCACGTATGTATTGGGGTGTCCGCCCTTGTCCTTCACTCCGATTAGAGTGTCCACTTTCTCAAAACTCGGGGTATAGAGACATCCCATATGGAGGGTTAGTGGTCATGATCGTTGAGTACTCATAACCAACGGGTTGAGGGTTCATAGGTTCATGTAGCTGCTGAAATTGGGGATTCGTCCCTTGAGGAGCCGGGGGATTAGTCCCTTTTGGCTGAGCCTCGGTTGCCCCTACCGGGTTTCCTCTTTGGGTGGAGGCATAGGTTGAGTGCGGTGGTATCTCTACTACTGATGCGATTGTTCGTGAAGGGACAGGGTTGTCTGTTCCACTATTATTTCGGCTCCGTGTGTTAACCATGATTGTTGTAGTCTTCTCACAGACGGCGCCAAATATCGTGGAACAAAAATTAGGGTGCGTTAGTAACTAATGCTAGGGTTTGTGAGCTTCGAGATTTAATGGTTGTTCTCGCATTCGGGACTGTCTGTCCTTACAAGATGCCTACGTATCTCTGTGTTGTAGAAAATTAAGCCAAAAATGTTGTTCTATATTGAAGGGTAGAGCCCTTTATATAGAGGCGAGTCTAGGGTTAGACTTGTGTTGGGAGACCTGGTGGACAAGTCTCCAACTTAGATGGTAATTAGGACTTCTGTAAGGTAAGGAATTCCAGAACCTTCCTTGTAGGAGTTTGTGTTCGTTTTGGACACATGTTTCTGCTCTTCAAGTCGTATTGGGCTTAGTCCGTGGACATCTCATATTTGTGGACTTTGACGACCTCCGCTAGTGGGCCTTGACTAGCTGGACCGTCTCTAGCATGTTATGAGCCTAGACCAGCCTCGTCAGTATTGGGTTTTGGACAAAAATTTCAAGTGTAATTTATGTGACATTTAATGTGTATTTAGGATATATTTTCTATCCATATCATATAGTACAGCCTTTTTTCCTGTACAAATTTTCTTTTTGACCATGATCCAGTTAAATTAATTGAGTTTTAACCTCAATTTTGTAAATAATTAATATTTGATTTTCCAAAAATTTGGACATGATAATCTGTGACATATAATTTCATATTGATTGAAAATTCCTTCATAATTACATTTAAAAAAATTATGGTCAAAATTGGATCAATTTTAACTATATTATAGTCAAGAAAGATACTAGAGCAACCCTGGTCACCAATTAGTTAAAATTGCCAGGTCTATTATCTAAAATTTTAATCACTCCAACGGGCTTTTTTATTAGCTAAAATTAAACCTATCAGGATTTAGTCTTCCAAATTTGTTGATCATCTTCTCATTAGCTATATCAATTCCACATCATCTCTCCCGCCATTCTTGTGATGTTTTATACCTAAAAATGATTGAACCCCAACCTGTGTATATGCATTTATTATTTTTAATAATTATTACATAATTATTTTTTTATTTGATTTTACGTAATGTTATCTGTAAAATATTTATCAAAAAAACTATAAAAAAATTCATTGTTAACTAAATTTATAAATTACTTATATAATTATTTTACTATAACATTTTATAAAATACTAATAAAATAATATGATAAATTAAATTCAGTTAAATATTTTATAAAATATAAATTTAATGTTTGTTAAGCAATTTTATCATGTTTAAAATATTACAATAATATCATCAAATATGTGTTTATTAAATATATTTTTTTATTTTCACTTAAATTAAATTAAAAAGTATTTAACTTTATTTTTTTCTTTAGTAACTTTTTTAACCGGTGAAATTTAAAAATAACAGTTTTTTAAATATAGCTAATTATTATAGTTAATACCGATGAAACACAATTCCTCATAGGTTCAGTAAATTTTAGATTATATTTATTTTTTACTCATATAGCTATGGAGATACTCTTAAATAGCAACTGTGAACATTTTTTTTCATATGTTAGAAAAAACAATATTTTTGGAAAGGGTTACTGAAATCTCCATGCTTCTGGAAAAAATTATAAAATAACCTTTTAAAAAAAATAGAGGGAATTTATTTTCAGAATATTTTTTTATGAAATTTACCAAATAATTGTTACCCGTACCAATCCCAAACATACCCTATTAAAATTTCTTGACCAGGCAATATTTTCTTCGATTACTTTACAAATATTACAATTGAATTGAATTTGTTCTTTTTGATTTGTTTGTTTTCTCTGATGTCAAAATTTTTTAGTTTAAGCTGGTCGAAATTGTTTTTGATTTATATTTGCGCACCCCCGCGACATGGACATGTTGCTTAAGAGGCAAACATTGGCAAAGCTGAGAGTCATTACACCAGTTTCAAACAGTTTGGTGCAGATTTGTTTTGTGAAAGAGCCGTCAAGCCCAACCCTCCTCTCTTCCTTCTCTGTTTGGCTTAGCAGTCTGGCACACATGCACACTCACACGTATGTGTTTGCACATCCATTTCACCAACTTGTTCCCTTCACTTCTAATCTAGACTTCCATGTTTCATTTTCATCAGCTTCTTTCCTTACCAAACTCAAGACTCTTGCTTGCCACCTGATAAATCTCTTCAAACTACTAAATTTTAAAAGAAAAAGAGCCATGCATTGTAATTTACGCCAAGTCTTGGCTCTTATGGACCTCACTATTATAAACATTCTGCAAATAATTCCTAAAGAATTTGGATGATCATTAATCAACTTGATGGGTAAGCAAGATTTTCCAAAGAGTCCACGTCCTGATAAGCCGAATTCAAGTCCAGCATTTGTGTCAAAGGAGTATCAGTTTAGGCCTGCAGAACTGCAAAATAGTGGTGAACCATTTCTAGGCAGGAGATTGTCAGGAGGGGAATATAAATGGAGCAGAGATACTCTGTTCCATAGTTTAAAGAATGATTCTGTGAAATTTGGAGCTTGCAAAGGTGGTTATGCTGGGAAGAGGAATGCTATCTGGCTTAGGAAAAATGTTGGGACCATCTTATTAACTTTGGGATTGATGAGTTTTCTTTTTCTTTTGGATTCAATCATGGTCTCCATTTTTAATCCTTCTGCTGTTTACTATAATTCTGCTCCAGGTGAATCTCATGTTACAAAGGTATGGTGATACTGTCTTGAATAATTTCTTTGCTCTATTTATTATTATCCCCTAACTAAAGATGCTGGTGTAATCTAAGTGGATACTCCTGTTCTTATTTAAATCAAATGTTAAAGGTTTCGAGTTTAGTCGAGCCATGTGTATCCACTATCCAACGATTAACCGAAAAGAGGTGTCACTATTTTTTCTGAAATGTTAATTTGTGGTATAGTAATGGTTTAGTGTGCTATAGTTTTTTAAGCTAGTCAAATATTAATTAAACCAAGTCCAAGCCCTGTTATGGTTGATTCTCCTCTCCCAAACAGAATGCATATTTCATGGCTCATAAGAAGGGTCATTATGTTTATTGTTTACTTTCATCTTTGACAGCATTTTATATGTTAAGCCACTTCCCAAGATCTTTGAGTCTGAATATTTAGTATCATATCTAGCTATCTTGAATTTATTCATCTGATTTGCTGCACACAGACACACACACTGCTGTGTTAATTGGTAAGCATGATTTTGGAAACATATGGGCTTGTAGAGGAGTTTGTTATTGAGACGACAAATGTGGTTTCGACTTTTTGTTTGGTTGATTGTTTCAACAATTGTGTTGATGTCTATTCTCTTTCGCAATGATTCCATTCTGTTTTCCATTTTTTATCCTACAATACTTGAGAGTTCTTCAGCTCCAAGCCTATCATTTGAGCCTGAGGTAAGATCTCCTGTTCTTTTAGATGTGCCTCTGATGTATAAATGTCTTTTTTTTTTATAATTTTGAAAATCTTATGGTGATATAGAACAATTAGTACGTGAAATTGTAAGACATACAACCTGCTTTCTTCATCTTCTCTATGTGCTTTGTACTTTTTCATTTCATATATCAATAAGCAACTCTGCAAACACCTGTTAAAAAGGCTAACATGCAAGCCTTGCCGATCACAGTGTTCTCAAATTTTCATGTATATTAGGAGAGTAAGATTAACTATGGTACCAAAGAGAAAGCTCCTGTACGAATGTATGACCATCTCCTAAATTTGGCTTATAGTGCTCACGCAGAGGTAAACGATTAGCTCCTTCTATCTAATTTACGTATCAATCAAAACATGTGCATAACATACCGTAAGAATAATGATTCGAACTTTTCGTGTTGATATGGTGTCTCTCTTTGCCACAGAGACAGTTTAAGCAACACCCAACAACGTTCTGGCAAGAACCTCCAAAGGCATCACAATGGAAACCTTGTGCTGATAGAAAGAGTGCAAAAGGTACCAAAAGTAAATCATGCTTCTGAGCTTTTCTGGACCTTGAATTTGTTGATTGTTTCTTTATTCAACATCGTAACAATCATAATGTTGCTCTTATTTGATAGTTACCTGTCTGATCTTAAATGTGTAGGGCAACCTAGGAACAACACTGGGTTTATCTTGGTCAGTGCAAATGGAGGTCTAAATCAACAACGAGTTGCTGTGAGTATAGGTTTTTATTACGTATTACTACATGGCTTTGAATAAAGTTTAAATTTATTGGTTGGCTTTTTAAATTACTTGTCAAGACTAAATATAATGTGTAATATCAAGCCAATATCTGACGACACGACGAAGGCTTCAGCCTTCAACAAACAGTAGTTTAAGGTTAACGCTTTCAGCCCTCGGTAGTGGACTGATCTGCTAGACTGCTACTCTCCTTGTCAGCCACATTAATGAAAAAGTAACAGTGCAACCTTGTCCCTGCAGGTATGCAATGCTGTTGCTGTGGCAACTTTACTGAATGCAACCTTAGTTATCCCCAAGTTCCTCTTTAGCAATGTTTGGAATGACCCCAGGTCTGCAACTACATCTATTATATTTAAAATCTGTACTAAATCATGTGTAACACAATCTTTTGATCTTAATGTAACTATCTTAGTCACTGGGATGGACATTTTGAGGAGTTGGTTAGTCAATTGTTATGGTACATTCTATAAATATATGTGGATTGTGGATGCTTGTACATTTTCATGCTATATTAGTAAAAATTTACATGGCCTTTATACACTTGGACTGCAGCCAGTTTAGTGATATCTATCAAGAGGAACATTTCATGAATTCACTGAAGGATGAAGTGAACATTGTGAAGGAGACCCCTTCTCATCTGCATTCTCTAGACCTGGAAGCAACTGGTAGTCTAGTATGGAATGCCTCTGTTCAACTTTATTTTTGATGAACTATATGCGCCATGCAAGAATTTGACTAGAATCTTTCAGCTTATTTTTAGATTACTGATGCGGATATTCCCAAAGAAGCAACAGTCCTGGATTATCTTAAAATAGTTTTACCTCCTCTTCTGAAGAATGGAGTAGTTCACTTCCTTGGATTCGGAAACCGGCTAGGCTTTGACCCACTGCCATCTGAACTTCAGGTTGAGAGCATTGCTATATGATGTGTTTATATTTAGTGTAGGTAACGTATGTTTAAAATTACCATTACATCAAGCTAAAATCATGAAATTAGATAGTAATGCCATTTTTTTTGACATGTAGTCCTTTCATGTGGATAATTGAGGTTTACAAATATATTGCAGAAACTAAGATGCAAGTGTAACTTCCATGCCCTAAAATTTGTGCCTAAAATACAAGAAGCTGGCTCTCTGATAATTAAAAGGATAAGAAAGACAGATGTTTCTACAAACTTGCTAGACAAGCAAGTACTCGGTAACTTCATCTCGAATGCTCCTTCAGAAGAGCATAGTTCTGAAGGTAGCCCTTTGAAATATCTCGCTTTGCACTTGAGATTTGAAATTGACATGGTCGCATATTCACTATGTGAATTCGGAGGTGGAGAAAAAGAAAGAAAAGAACTGCAATCTTACAGAGAAATCCATTTTCCTTTGCTCGTTGAGAGGCTGAAACTTTCCAAGTGCGTGCTAAAAAGCTCACATTATTTAAGTTTGGCACATAATATTCCAGTTTCCTAATTCATGCTCTTTTGTGTCCATTTCTGCAGGCCTGCTTCTCCAGAAGAGTTGAGGAGAACAGGAAAATGTCCTCTGACACCAGAAGAAGCAGCACTTGTTCTTGCTGGTCTCAGTTTCAAGCGTGACACTATCGTATACCTTGCAGGTTCTCAAATATATGGAGGCCAATCAAGATTACAGCCTCTAACTAGCCTATACCCAAATGTGGTCACAAAGGAAGATTTTCTCACGCCAAATGAACTTGCACCTTTTAAGAATTTTTCATCCCAGGTACCAAACTATCCAGCTTCCTAAATCTTCTATATTGTCATGCAGTTCTTATAAAACTAATGCCCAAGAGTTATTCGCTGTAATTGCAGCTGGCAGCCCTAGACTTTATAGCTTGTGCTACTGCAGATGTATTTGCAATGACAGATTCAGGAAGTCAGTTATCATCACTCGTATCTGGTTTCCGAACATATTTTGGTGCTGGCCATGCTCCAACCTTAAGGCCTAGCAAGAACAGGCTTGCAACGATTATGTTGGAGAATGGAACCATATCGTGGAATCGTTTTGAAGAGAGAGTAAGGAAGATGATTGAGGAGGGTCAAAGAGTTCGATTGAGAAGTTTTGGTCGAAGCATTTATCGACAACCTAGGTGTAGAGAATGCATGTGCAAGTCTCATTAATAGGTATGCATATAATGTATTCCGTAAGTTTTTGAAGAATTAGTCCCCCCCTACCAGCACTAAGGCATACTAAATTGCAGAAAAGATGTCAAATCTGTTTTGGTAATGGTTGATGGGTGTCGTTGGGAATTTTGATTGAACTGAATTATTTTTGTCTCATATGGTTTGTTTACTCAATGTAGTCATTCAATTATAGGCGAAGGTGTAAGCGAGATACTTGCAAAGTTAGCATACATTTCATATTCACATTACATTTGTAAGATGCACGCTCCATTCTTGAAAAGAGTAAAAAGTTAATACAAGATAGCCGACGAATTGAAGGAGAATTCTACTCAACAAAGTAACAAATTGTAGTCCCAAATTCAGATATGTTCTTCGCTGGTTAACCAGCAAAGCACACACCATGAACCATGTAGATTTTGCAGGCAATTTAAAAATAACCCATCAACTCTACTGTCAATTTTCCACCAAGAGAACTGCTCACATGCTCTCTGACCTATGTATATGCATACATGTATGAATTATGTATAAAGTTATCCATGATTTTTATTCAACTGGGGTGTCTTCTATTTAATAGTTATACAGTGCATATCTCAGTTTGTCATGTATACCAAATGCAAACAAAACTGCAGCAACAAAGATATCTATAACAATCAACATCTGCCATATAATTTTGGGCACCCTACAATGTCATTGTTTCAAGGTCCACAAGGGTTACTTGAACCAATTGCATGCATCAATGTCAAATTAATCAACTTCTTCCATATATGTTAGAGCACACCACTATGTCACCTTGCAGCTCCACTAGGTTACTTAAGTTGAACCACTTGCATTGTATCACTATCAAATCAACTCCATTTTCTAAACATTATCTCAACATTAACAAGATACAACAGAGATTAAAATAGTTTTAAGCTCTTAAATTATAGAATTAACACTTCTAAATTTATACCGTAACACGAATTGTTCTACAAAACATGTAACCGTGACATAATAATTAACATAGGCTATGGTCTTTCAAGGCAGATTTGTACTTGAAAACCTGGGTAAATCTTCAGCAAAAAATTCTCAACTCGAAAAGTATTTGATGCTTTTGAAAGCTTTTGTAACGTAAAAACAGGAATATTCGATCCGTGTGAAGAATGAAGTACAATAAGAGGGAAAAAGGTGATAAAGCAAAACTAAAACACTCATAGTACAAACAAACCAAGGGAGAAAGTAACATAAAGGGGTTGATAATAGCAAAAACTTTGACTAAAGACAAGCAATTAGTGGGATTTATCCTCTCTGTCTTCTCTTCTTTCTTTGCCCCCCCAAAGCCTCAACTGACAGAACCCCCATACCCACACAAACTTTCCCACTCCCCTTCTGTCTACCCTTGCCTTTGTAGATAAGATTAATTTATACTGTATGTACAACACCTTGTTGTTCTTGAGTGTGTGTGACCCAAACATTTCCAAACCTAAGAAAAATGAAAGCCAACAAACTGCAAACATCGCATTTTCAAAATGTGACTAACATTATGTACTCTGAAAGTTAAGAAGAACAAGATATAAGTGAACACCTAAAATCAAATGAAAGACTTTAACTTAAAACTTAATCAATCACAGGGTGTATGTCTTTTAGTAAACCCACAACTTGTTGCATTGTTGGTCTTTTCCTAGGAGACTCTGCTGTACACAAATACCCAACTCGGAGACTCTCCACCATCTCATTCACTGCCTCATTTCTGAGTTTTAGCCTCGAGTCCAACGCATTTACTCCCTTCCCCTCTCTAACTAACTTCCTCATCCACTCAACCGTCTCCTCGGAACCTGGTCGACCCGTTAACAACTCCACTAACACCATACCAAAACTATACACGTCAGCCTCGGCTGATCCACTAACTCGGTCTTCACTTATTCCAAAATCAGTAATTCGGGGTTCCAACTCGTCCGATAGTAATATATTAGATGTAACAAGATGTCCATGCACCACGGGCTTAGACTGCCCGTGGTGAAGGTAGGCGAGCCCACGGGCAATCCCTACGGCAATGCGGTGGCGCGTGCGCCACTCCATTATTTTTGGAGATAAAACGTGGGACCGGTATTCGATATCGTTTCGATGGTCCCACGTGTCAGTGCTCCAATCCTCCAGGTCAGGTTCCCCTGCAGGTAACTCCTCGTGAAGCCATTGATGAAGGTCACCGTTTACCATGAACTCATACAATGCTAACTTCTCCTTGCCTGCATCAACAAATTGAAATTAATATTCGAATGTTTACCAAATTATTACAAATATTCAAATTAAAATCTTGAAAATACAAAAAAGATTTGAACAAAATGAGAGGCATGACTTGTCAATTTTGAGTTGCAGCAAAACTGAAAACTCATGATGAAAAATTTACGTAGGCATGTAAAATTTACATTACTACTACTAGTATAAGTTGTCACTCTCATGCATAATAGTACCCGTGAACCTCATAAATATGGTAGGTCAACTGCATAAAATCTGTCCTAAAAACTGTTGAAACATACATAAATGCACACTATACAAAACATTGAAATAAATAGACACAAATTTAAATTTACCTGCAATGCAGTAACCAGAGATAGGCAGTAGATTTGGGTGTTTAAGCTTTGAGATTTCTTCAAACATGAGCTTAGCTTTATCATGATTAATGTTCCTGGCATGCTCTAGTACTTTTATTGCCACGTGGAGGTCACCTGGCAACACAGCACTGTAGACTGGCCCACACCTACCCTCAGCAAGCAATGACTCTTTTCCAAAATGTGAAGTAGCAGCTATCAAGTCTTTGAATGTGAGGTAATTCATTAATGGCTTCTCAAACATCACTACTGGTGCTGAAGATGGTTCTTTTAAATCAGCAACCCAAGATGTTCCAGACTCTGTTTCAAATGAAAATGGCCCTGATTTTTCTATCTTGAATGGTGTTTGGATAGGTTTAGAGATGGCCCATTTGTTCATTTTGGCTAATTTTCTCTTTCTGTACATGCAACATAAGCATACAAACATGGCCAAGGCTAGAGTTGATGATGATGCAACTGTTGTTGCTAAAATGAAATGGTTCTTCTTGGGTTTAGATTTTGCTTTTGTTCTTGTTTTCGGTTTTGGTTTTGGGATATGGTAGATGGTTGTTTGATTTTTGGGTTTTTTGATAGGTTGGGCTGAGATAGGATGAGATTTGACATGAAGATTTTGATTGTTTTTAGCAGTGTTGTTGAATTTTCCAGCATTAGTAAAAGCTAAAGGACCAAAGCTTTGAACTTTATCTTTGGATATATGACCAGTGAAATTGTTGAATGAGATATTCAAGAATTTGAGGCCATTAAAAGAGGGAAAATCAGATGGAAATGTACCATTTAAATGGTTTCTTGAAATATCCAAGTATTTCAAAGAATGAAGAACTGAAATAGGTTTTAAATTTCCTGAAATGTTACAACTTGATATATCAAGATATTGAAGTTTGGTTAGATTCTTGAAGCCAAAAGGCAAGATTTGAAGGTCATTATGAGACAGGTCAAGACTTGTGAGGTTTGGAAAAATAGACAAACGAGCTAAATTTGTAAACCTGTTTTGTGACAAATTCAAGACTTGAATTGATGAGAGGCGACTTGAATTAAAACTAGGTTTGGACCCAATGGTGCCTCCTAGTCTGTTCTTGGAGAGATTGATAACAACCAAGGTAGGCATAGACCAAAACCAACCTGGAACAGAGCCTTTGAGTGTATTATTGGAGAGGTCAAGTGTGTGAAGATGAGTCAAGTTTCTGAAAAATCTCCAAGAAAGTGAGCCAGTTAAGTTTCTTGAAGAGAGACTTATGTTTGAGATATGTGGGTTTGTGCAGTTCAAATCATTGGACTTGAACCAAGATGAGTTGAATCCATTGACAGAACTGAAGGCCTTGATTACTAATATTTGGTCTGTGGTGTTGCATGAAGATTCCACAAGTGCTACAAATGAGATGAAAATGATTAACTTGTAAATTATCTTCATCCTTTGAGTAAGAAAGTGTATACTTTGTTTAAGTACTGGTAATTGTTTGGACTCCCATGGCAGTTGCAGCTGAAAAGGCAGAGATTGAAGTGTATGTATAGTAGTGGAGGAGAAAGTGGTTTAAAAGGAGAGAGCTTGAAAATGAAATGGAGTTGGAGAGGATATGTGTATCGGTTTGTCAAAACTCAAATAAATGAGTATCGACTCCGACTGTGGATTGTGCCTTGTTGGTTGTTCTTTTGCTAAAAGTTGGTTCTTTTAAATTTAGGATATTTACGTACATGACTATTATTCCAATTTTATTTATTTTATGAATAAGGGCCATTTTCCCTTGAATAATATTAAAATATTATTCCAATTTTATTCATTTTCATTCCAAATAAATTTTATTTATTTTATGAATAAATGAATCTCATTTATTTTATCTTTAGGAATAAAAAATTGAATAGACTTTCTTTATTTATTTGTAAAGTATTTAAATATCAAGCTTTCCTTTGTTTCATATTATAAATAGTTTTTTAATTTTTTTAAGGATATTGAACTTTCTCCGGTCGATTAATTGTACGAAAAAAATATACTCTGTTCATTTCAATATAACTGTCTATTTTTTAAAAAAAATTGGGCATATTAGAAAATTCTAACATTGGTAATATAATATATTAGTATTCACATTTATTGCATTGACTATATTATAATATAGAATTAGTTTTGTAAATAGAAATTAATAATACAATAATTGCATGTGGTGTAGATTTGATCTTCAAAATATACACTCAACTCTATAATTTAAAAAGTGACATTAAAAGTATAAATATATAATCATTTTAAGATATATTTTTTTTAAAAAAATAATATAAATAGTTATTTTAAAACAAAGAAATAATAATGAAATAATATCCCAATTTTATAATGGGACAAAGTCAGTGGAAGTGAGGCTCGTTTAATGCAGAAGATAGGAGTGTTTAATTGGTAGGTTATATTACCTCACATTAAGGGAACAAAACTATAAATAGAACAAGGAGTATTTATGGTGCATGGAATATACAAGCCAGACTCCATTTAATTGAATCGGAAAAAACAGACACATGGTCCCGTAAACACATACACTTCGTCTAATTTTTATTCAAGTCTGGGACGAAATTTAAATTTTAAACGATGAATAGCTGAACAGCTCCGCATTCTCGAGTGTCAGTACTCCCTCCGTTGATTTCGAGACGTTTATAATTTACACGCATTTCGAGATTTTTATAAAATATAGTTTCGTAATATTTTTTTTAGTTTTTTTTTGAATAAAAATTTAAATATAAAACTTTTATACAGAAAAAAAATATAATGGAGTTATACTTTAAAGGAGCATTGAAAAGCGTGCCAAAAGTGATGTAGAAAATTCAATAGGACATATGGAGTAGTAAACTAGAGTAGAGCTACGGAGGACTCGGTTTTTTGTTGGAATGAAGACAAATATATTAAAAGCTGCACGTACTTGAAGAACTTTACTTGACTTTGGCCATCTCCAAGAGTGGCTTACTGACCTAAATTTGGATCGATTTCGGCCCAAATCTCCTAACAGTGGCCTATTAATGTAACGCCCCCAAATCCGGGGTTAGAGGATTTGATCGTTACTATGAAACCTCATTTCAAATTAACATGTTGAATCAATAAATAAATGTCAGCAACTGAAATATAGCATCTGTGACCCCAAACTACACCAAGATCTTTTCAGATTATAGTTCTACAAAAAAGAATTCCAAATTTCACAAATAAAATTTTCACTTTCTTTTAAAACTCTTTTCAACAATTCCGAAACTCAAACTTAACCTACTAGTATAACTTCGAAAAGAAGTATACTAGACCAACGATTCAATACATAACTAATACATGTATATATATACAACATTATACAATAGAACTTACTCAAGTCCGCAAACTCTGGACCAACCATCTTCCAAAAGTTTTTTCTATGCTTTCTCGAATTATGCAGCTAAACAACATCGGTTAATCCTCACTGGAAGGTTAAATTTAAAAATAGGCAAGTATGAGCGAAATAAATGTTCAGCAAGTTCATTATAGCATATATATTGTCTTTTTGATATAAAACGGGCACCTGCACTAGTGCAGAATATTTAAAATCTTAATTGCTGAATCTGAAAATTTTAATGAAGGAATCCCAGAATTTGTTCCTTAAATGCATAAAAAAATCTTTTTGATATTTTTGAGCGAAATGTTTCAGCAATACTTTGAATCTTGACGAGAATAAAACTCGCAAAACAGTGTTTACGGAAATATCGTAAACAACAATAACATGAAATAGTGATTATGGACTGAATCATAAACTTTATTCAAAATCGAACTCTTGATATTAATACTATTATTGTTGTCATATCAAATTAGATATCAATACTAACTTAGATGCTCACAACATACCAGTACTGAAGTATTGAAGTCAACATCAATCATATATATTATTAGTCCCTTAACAATGTGACAAGAATTACAGAAGGGGGGTTGAATGGAATTCTTGAAACTTTTTCTTGAAATAAAATGTTCTAACTCAAATATAAATATAAGTGTATTGATTAGCACAATGCGGAATAAAACTTAAGTGAATCAAAACACAAGTAATTAAAAATAAGAGTTTTTAAAAATTTTCTGGTGGATTTGAATGATTCCACCAGAGATATATATTATATATCGAGAGAACCCTGTGTGCAGGAATGCTCACAGCTGCTTATAAATATTGAACTGCTGAGAATACAGAGAAATGCTAAAAATTCTGCTTACAAATGTTTCTCTTGTTGTCTCTCAGATTATTGCTTCTATTTGCTACTTCTTGGTTTATATATCACCAAGATTACAAAGTAATAAGACAAGATAATAAAACAAAAACTATCTAATCTATTACAATGCTACTTCATTACTCTATTCCAGCATCTTTGAATATCTTCATTATAGCATGGAAATGGTAATGCTTCTTTGTTCTCGAAAACCCAGTTGAATAGGCTACCACATTCCATTTGCATCCACTCGACGCATGTGGCTGTGTTGTCACTGTCAACTGATGTTTGAATTCTTCATCCGTCGGGTTCACGATCATCCGTCGAGATTGATCATCCGTCGAGATTGATCATCCGTCAAGATATTGATCATCCGTCGACTTCATTGTAGATTATCCGTCGGGTAGCAAACTGGCACTTGACTTCATTTCACTTATGCAGAATTACAAGACATCATCTATGTACAATTAATCAACCTATTCTGCATATCTAATTAAAGTCAACATGACTTGAATACTACTTACATAATTTATACAATGGTGAATGCAGAAATGTGCTACAGACTCATTATTACATAAGCTACTCACTCGATGGATAAATAAGTCATCATCCGTCGGGACTATATTGAGTTATCCGTCGGGACTATAATTCTTATCCGTCGAGTGCTACATTACTTCACTAAGTAAAATCTACTAAGGTGTTTTGTTCATGAAATCATCAAGTACACAACATATGCACAACAATCTCCCCTAATTTATGTCTACTGGAATTGTAGCCATAAATTAAGAGATACTTAATGATAACAAAACACCCTAAACATACAACTTTAAAAGAAAGTAGATAATACTGAAAAGTGCTTCAAATAACAAAATGTACAAAGTTTTGCTCGCAGTCATTTTCAAGATGCTCCTCTAGCCTGAGCAAATTTATCTAGTTTTTTGAAGGTCTGGATCTTCTTCCAAGCTTTCTGTTGTTTTCGTCAATCTGATTTTGGAGCTGCCTGTGGAATTCCAGTTCATCAGATTCTGAGAGATTTAGCTTTCCTTGCATTTCCAAAAGAGTCTCATTGCTAGAGATGCTCAATTGGTCTTCTAATCCGAAGAATCTTCTCACACCTTTGTCATCTATGAACTCCATCAGCCAGTAGGGCCTTAGATGCACTCTTCTCCCTGTGTATGGGATGATTAGAGTCTTTGGGAGTGCATCTTTAGCTCTAGCACTCCTTAGTTCTTCAATCTTCTTCAATACTAGTCTTCTTGCAGTGACATTGAACCCAAAGTTCTTCTTGAAGGATGAATAAACTTTAATCAGTACAGTTTGGCTCTCTTGAAGAATCCTGTGAAGTGGCCACTGAATCTCCTTTCCTCCTTTGTACTTGAACACTAACCTTTCAGGTAGGTTTCTGTATGCATCAATACCTCTTACTTCATCTAGTTCATTCAGATAGAGATTTAGATCAGAAAATTCTTTGATGTCACACAAGTACAGATAGTCTCCCCTATTGACTTTGGGCTGAGCTTTGACTATAGATTTGGATTTGAGAGGTGACAGCTTCACTTTCTTGACTGCTCTTGACTTTGTCCTTTTTGGCTTGCTAAGGATTGGTAGATTGAAGTCTGGAATTGGTATGTTCTCCCATTCTATTGGCTCATCCTTGGGCACAATGGATTCACCATGAATATTCCTGTAAAGATCCACCACCCTTATGTCTTCAAATACCACAGAGGGCTTTGTTGCTTGAGATGTAGCTGGTGTGGATTTCTTAGGAAATTGATCTTCCAATTCCTTGTCAACAATATCCAGTCTCCTTTTAGTTCTTTTAGCCAATTCTTTCTTTCTTGGAGATTTCTTCTGTTCTTCAACTTGCTTCCTTGATTCAGTAGCTTCAGATGATTGAGAGGGAATTTGTTGTGATGAACTTACAGCATGTAGCTTGGCCAAGATAGCAATCTGCTCTTTCTTCTATTTAGCCTTTTTAGCATCTAGAGCAGCCTGCTTCTTTTCCTGCTTCAATCTAGCTTTTTCTTCTCTCTTTGCTTGAGCAAATTGAGGGTGTCCAGCCACCACACAAATTTCTTTCTCATTTCTGAAAATCTTAGCAATCCTCCTTTTAGAAGCTGAATCAACTGGATCTTTATAGAAGGCAATTGATCTTGACAGAAGCTTCTTCTCATCAGGCTTGGGTGTCTCATACACAGTGTCTAAGGGGTTCTTCAAGGATGATTTTGAGTAGTTTGCCCTTGGTTTAAGAATCATTTCAGCCTTTGGAGACTTGATGCAGGAAGATTGTCCTCTTTCCAGATAGTTCATGCTTATCTCATTCACACTAATTTGCTTGACTTGAGAGTGATGGATGGCTGACTTAACTGGCTCCTTGACAAGTTCAAACTTCTTCTGTATCTCCTCATCAATCTTCTCCCAGTTGACCAAACTCAACTTTTCCTTCTCAGCAACTTTCAAGTTGGCTGCTGCTGCTTGAATCAGATCTATACCATCTATGACTGGTGGCTTTGAGATAGTAATTGAAGGCACAATTACTTTACTGATTTGTATATGAAGCTTCTCCCCCTCACTTGGTCCTTTCTCCCCCTTTTTGTTATCATCAAGTTGAGTTGTGGAGGGGGTTTGAGCTGCCACCAGTTTTTGCAGTAGATCAGTCTGTTGGGCTTGATGGAGATGAATGGCAGTCAAAGATGCTTGTAACGCCCCCAAATCCGGGGTCAGGGGATTTGGTCGTCACGATGAAACCTCAATCCAAAATAACCTGTTAAATCAAATAATAAATGCCAGCGGAAGATATTTAACATAAATGACCCCAACTAATCCAAGATCTTTTAAGGTTACAGTTCTAGAAACAAGATATCCAAATTCCACAAATAAATTTTTCTCTTTCTTTTAAATCTCTTTTCAACAAATCTCAACTCAAAACTAAACCCACTAGTATAACTTCGAAATGAAGTATACTAGGCCCAAATAAAATACAAAACTATAATATAATATAATATAAACAACTTTAAACAATAAAACTTACACTAGCCCACAAACCCTGGATCAACCACCTTCCAAAAGCTTCTTCTTTGCTTCCTCGAATTACGCGGCTAAACAGCAAGCTAATCCTCACTGGAGGTTAAATTTAAAAACAGGCAAGTATGAGCGAAAGAAATGCTCAGCAAGTTCATTATAGTAAATATCGGGTCATTTTGATAAAAAAAACTAACATCTGCATCAGTGCAGATCATTTAGAAATCATAATTGCTGAATCATAAAATTTTAGTTGAGGAATCCCAGAATTGATTCCTTAATTGTATTCAAAAACCCTTTTTATATTTTCCAGCGACGTGCTTCAGCAATACTTTGAATCATAACGAGAATAAAACTCGTAAAACAGTGTTTACGGAAATATCGTAAACCACAATAACATGAAACAATGATTATGGATTGAATCATAAACTTTACTCAAAACCGAACTCTTGAAATTAATACTTATTTTGTTGTGATATCAAATTAGATATAAATACGAACTTTGATGCTCACAACATTCCATACTGAAGTCAACATCAATCATCTATACTAATACCACCTTTGATATTTAACAACAACGTAAGTATCAGCAAAAATAAGAAACTGAATCAAAACCACAATTCACTTTAATCCAAAACAGAATCAGTATTTTTAATCCAAAACAGAATCAGTACTTTTAATCCAAAACAGAATCAGTTAATAAATCATTTATTCTATGAATATCAAAACAATATCATAATTTAGATTAGGATCATCCTCCGACGGACGTACTATCACATGCTGATCAGCCCGTGTGATAGCACAAGGTCATGATTCATAGAAACGTGACCCCAAAAACACGAGTACTCAAACAAAAAGGCATAACTAGCCTGTGGCAAAATGGTGTCATAATATTTCATATGGCACTTAGAAATAGCCCTCCGCTGGACCGTCCGTCCCGGTCACTTACGCAATTATGATCCAATCTTAAAACCTTTTATTGAAATGGGGTCATAATAACCGACACCCGAAATAATTTTATTCCCCCAATTCTTGGGTAGAAATATTCGCAACCAAATCACTTTTCTCAAAATCCAAAACATTTGTAAATCCGATAATTGGATAAGTAAAATTACTTAGCTACTCTGAATATAGAATAGCGGAAGAATACTTGCATAAACAGAATTATTTAATTCAGCGATATGTAAAACATTTATCTATTCCGAACTGAGAATAGGGAAAGCAATACTTGCATAATAAGCTTCAAAATAAATATCACTTGAACAATAAGTGATGATAGGGATACTTGCGTAATATGAATCGAATTAAACGTCACTTGAATGATAAGTGAGGTTAGGGTACTTGCCTTTGAGATTTTTAGCAGTTAGTCACACTCGTAACATCGCATCTATTCTGACATTCTGTCTCAAGACATCACCATCTTTCTTTTCAACACTTCACCGATATGCTGCTCCTGCGATTGCTAGAAGCCAGGTACCCAATACCATTCCATCTCATTCCTTATCCAACGTCTTGTCCCGATCAACTCGAGAGATCCGCATCTATAATTAAAAGATATAACTTTAATCGTCTAAACGATAACCACTCGACGAACTACGTGTCAAAAACCTATCGTCTACCCATATGATAGCCCACACATAATTATATCAGCCAAACACAGGAATCTTGACCCACCTATGCACATAATTCACATAGCACGTAAGTACATAATCCACGTATCATATAATTCATATCACATATGACTCAGTTCGTCTAAAGGTTCGACTTGGTACACTTAAAACTGAAATCAGGTCAAAAATATGATTTTTCGATCAATAATCGACTCAAATTGATTCGTAAAACAAGCGACCTTTCGAAACAAAAGGATTTGGGTCTCGAAAGTATTTTTAATGAAAGCAGAATATTTTTCTGAGTCTGTACGCGTTCGTTTCGTATTAAACGGACGAACGATTGATTTATTATGAATTTTTGAACATTTTTTTCAGAATTAAAACGATCTCCGAATCATTTAATAATTAAATAATAGGGCTCAAACACCCTAAAATAATTTTATAAGATTTATCGAGCCTGGAAAATAATTTAAAATAATATTTTAAAGCTCGAAACTATTTTTCACAATTTTTAAATCAATTTTAAGTAATTAAATCTAATTAAATAATCAATTAAAATTAATTAATAACTAATTAAATTAATTAATCAATTAACATTTAAATTAATTGACTAATTAAATAATTAATTATTCACTAAAATTAATTAATTAAATAATTTGGATTTATTTTTGAATTAAAATAAATTTTCAGAATTAAAATAATGATTTTTAAAATAGAAATGAATTTTTAGAAATTAAAAATAGAATTTTTGAATTATAATAAAACAGAAAATGCAGAAACACTTTCAAAATAGGATTTTGGGAAAATTAAGATCAAAACCGGGTTATATCCCGGGTCGAAACTGACCCGACCGGGTCGTTCAAGAACAGGCCGGCCGGTGCAGATTCCGGCGGCCGGGAACAAACTCCGGCGACCCTAATCCAGGTGATTTACGAATCGTCTGACTCAATTCTTACTACTGTTCAGTTCCAGTCTACTACAGCAACAACAACAACGATTTGACGTATCAAAATCATCCCCGCGACTCCGTTTCCGGCGAGAATCGCCATTAACGCCGGCGGTTTCTTCGAGTTTTCCGGCAAAAACTCGAATTCACTCAATCCTTAACCAAACACGATGATTCCAGTGTCAAAATAACGCCAAGAACGATTACAATCTACTCAGGTCATCATACACAATCAAAACCCACTAAATCATAAACCCCCAAAAATTCGAATATTACCCTAAAAATCGTTTTTAAAATTAACAACTCTTGAAACGATTTGATGATATAAAATGATAGAGAATCATCTGTGATTCATTTTGGTTATTCATACTTGTGATTTGGTGTTCAATAACGCCTTCAAAATTGACTTTGATTTTCAGAATTTCTCAAGAACACCAAGAACACATATTCAAGAAAATTTTCAGAAAATCAAACCTTAATTTCTATATGATATTGAACTCAGTTTTTGACGTATAATATACCAAATTGACCAGAAAAACATGCTCTACAACATGGAAGCATCAAATCACATCAACAACATCAAGAACAAAAATTCATCATTTAATTATCAAATAATTCGAATATAAACAATTAAATAAGAAAATTACTGTGATTTCTGGAAAGAAACTGATGATTGATTCAGAAAGAAGATTCCGAGAGCTTCGTTTTGATATGCTGCACGCCCGAATCGGAGTTCGATAACGCCTTCGTTCGTGTGTTTGATTCTCGGGAACGTATCAGTTTTCTCGGGTTTTTCTCTGTATTTACGGTGTTTTAACCGGTTGCAAATGAATAAACGGAATAAACGAAATAAGAAATAGGCTATTTATATTTATGGAATATTGGATCGTTCTGGATCGTTTTGGATCGTTTTGGATCATTAAATTAGTTGCTTAGCCGCTAAGTAACTGCAATAACGATCCGATTCAATATCAAAATTGGATAATTATCAAAACCGAGCTTTTTATAAAACATTATATACGAACATCACGTAAAAATATCCCGTCTCTCGAGAATACGGGTTTTATTGATTACCGGAATAACTATCGTATCGAAAATCTTGCGCCGGGCCGCATACGGGTTAAACCGTAATCCGAATCGAAAAAGTCAAAACACGGAAAATGTCCGGAATTACCAGATTAGGTTAGGAAGGAGTTTTCGGAAGAGTTTCGGGTTGTAAAAACGCAAAAACGATTGAAGTCGGACGATTCCCGGCTTTATAAAATAATTTTGGTAATTATTCAGAAAATATTTAATAATACATAAATCATTATAAAATCATATAACACTCCAAAAATTACCAGAAAAATATCACAATTATCTATATTTTATTCTGGACATATAAAAATTCAAATACTCAAATAATATCACGTATAAACACCCAAACATCAATTCCACTTATCAGATAATTCACCAAAATTCACATAAAATCACATAAATAATTCCAAATAATAATAATGATAATATTTGAAAATATGGGATATTACAATGCTTCCATAGCTGACACTCTTGTATCCAAGGATTCTATCTTGGTTGCAAGATCAGAGTTTTTTCTTAATTGTCTCTTAATGTCAATCATTGCAGTGTCTGGAAGTTTAGAGTCTATTTTATCTGAAATGGCCTTCTTCATCTCCTCAATATCACCCTTCATGGTGTTCACATCTCTAGCATGCTGGAAGCCCTGGATTTGCTGAAGTTGCAGGGAGGCTAGATGTGCTTGAAGGAGCTTCTTGGTGCTAGAATTGGTAGTTGTTTGAAGAGCAGTGTGAGTTTAATTAATTAACTGGATCAGGGTTGTCTTGAAGTAATGTTCATCACAGTGCTTTGAGAACGCCCATGATGGCATACCCGACCTTGAGCTTGAGCCTACTTCTCCCCCTATGTCCATTGCTTCATCTTCACTATCCCCACTCCCATCTCCAAAGAAATCAGTTGAACCCCCAGTCTCATAGTCCACATCACCAGCTGTAGAAGGTAAAGCTGTGATGGCATCCTTAGCCCTTTGCATAGACTGGGTGGTATGTACCAGATTGAGCATCCTTTCTGCATTGTCATTGTCCTGTTCAGCTAGAATTTGATAAGCTGGAACATGATGAGTAAATGCCTCAGCATCAAGAGAAGTAGAATCTATAACAGCTTTAGGATGTTGAGATAGTCCTTCCCTGTCTGCATCCTGGGCATTCATTGACTCACTAGCAATGACATTCATCCTTATTGCTCCAGTACCTGCATTTCTCTCATTTTCTCTCTTTTGTTGCATCAGGGTCTCACCCTGGCTCCCCACCCTCACACCCTCACCTTCACCTACTAAGGTGGGACTCCTCTCATTCCCTTTTTCCAATCCTGAAGAAATGGATTGCATATTTTCACTCATTTCCTCTCCTTTTTCCTGGGAGCAACCCAGACTCTCACTCAAAACACTCTTCTCTCTCAATCCTAAGAGTGACTGTACAACCACTAAATCTTCTACACTTGAAAGAATTGAAGTTTGAAGCTGTGCAAAGATACTCGACGGATGAGTGATATCCATCGAGTGAGTGGTTTTGCTATCCGACGGATAACTGCTATTAGGCTTATCCGTTGGGATACAATCACTACTCGACGGATGAGCAATATCCGTCGAGAGAGTAGAAATGAATGAGCTGGGAAAAGAAACTATTGTTGACTCTGTGCTGATTGAAGATATTTTAAGCACAGATGACACAACAGTTCCTGAAAGAATTGCCAAGTGAGCCAACAAATCATCTAAAAGATGATGCTCACTTGCACTAGATTTTGGCTTCCCCAACAGAGTTAAAGAAGGGGAATCAGGAATTGATGTGTTTATCATATCCACATCCAGAGAATTTGTTGGTGAGTATGGTGTTTGAGGTGCTTCTATAACTAGAGATTTTGGCTGTGACTCCACATTTATTGGAGCCACATCAAGCTGAATTTGTGAAGGTGCAGTGACTGTGTCTTTAGCACCAGTTTGCACAGTGTGTGTGCCTTGTGCATCCCCAGAGGTTTTTGATTTCTTCTTTCTGGCATAAGTTTGGGGTGAGCTTGTGTCCCTAACCCTCTTGGCCTGTGCTCTTGGTTGAGAGCTTTGTTCAATAGCTACATCCTTTTGGGAGGATGCAGCTAGAAATGAGCTTTTGCCCTTTTTAAGCACTGCAGTTTGTTGGGAAACTGCAGTGTGGCTAGGCTGGGATTCACTCAACTCTCCAACCTTATTCTTATGGTTTCTTTTATGTTCACCCCTTCCCTCACCTAACTTACCCTCCTTCACACTCCCCTCTTTGGCTTTAGTGGATTTTTCAACTGGCACCTTTTGGGAGATCAGAGGGGGCTTTCTTTGATTTGGATTTTGAAATAATAGTAGGTTTGGAAGCTTTGGTAGGCAACTGTTTGGTCATTGGCACAGTTGCCATAACTACTCTTGAACTCAAAGAAATTGATGATGTTGGAATAGTTGTAGGGATGGATGAACTTACCTCACTTACCTGAGGTGCTTGCATTACAGGAAAGTAGAACATTGGCACATCCTTGTGATGATTGGCCCTGTTCAAATCTGCAATGAGCCTTCTCTCTTGAACCCAATAATCCAGTTTGTTGTTTGGGTTCTCAAGCACAATCTCTTCACAGAGGTGGTTAGCTAATAACATAAGAAATCTAGCATAATACACATTTTTACCTCTTTTATTTAACTCTCCTAATTTAAAACCTAGCTCAAACAAGACAAGATCACTGAAATTATAAAATTTATTTGTAACTAGCATGTATAGCATGTTAAGCATGGAAATATTCACTGAATCAAAATTACTAATTTTTCCTGAGAAAACCTTTGTAACTACATCACACAAGAAACTCCACTCTTTCCTAAGACCCATTCTCCTAATATCACTCAGTTTAGAAGTAGGAAGTGCATAGTGCATGGAATTGAGCATATTGACTATATCAGTGTCAGTGTGTGGTGAAATCACATTATTATCAGGAATTTTGAAACATGCTTTTATCACATCACTATTTATACAGAATTCTTTACCTTTGATGGTTAGAGTGATGGTCTTATCTGTAGAGTTATAGGTAGCAGTGGTCCACATCTCTTCAACAACTTCACAGAAGATTATGGGTGATTCCAGCATGGCATAATTGAGCTTGCAATTCTTCACAAAGTCCATCATCTTGTGATAGTCATCCGATTGCTGAATACCCTTGTTCACTAATGCAGTGAAATTGTTCTTCTCGTAAATGAACCCAGTTTGAGACATAATCTTTACAACAGGTGCCATTGTTAGAGAATAAGAGCTTGAAGAGAAAGAGAGTAAGTGCTTTGAGAGAGAATGAAATTAGAGCAGTTGAATTGAGAATAATAAAAGAAAAGCAATTGCAATGAAATAAGCTTTTATACTATCTCAAAAATAACTGATAAAAATAATAAAGTAAAATAAAGTGACCAATAGAAATTGCCTAAAATAGCCGTTTAAAAATAAACTGTAAAAATTCCACCCATTATCCGTCGTGTTATGCTTACAAACTGTAAGTATACTCGATGGATAATGTACAGGGAATTAACGGCTGAGATTAAGACAATTCGACGGATGAGGATAAACTATTATCCGTCGAGACATAAAATATTCCAGAAAAGTAATTAATTTTTATTAGCAAATTGTATTTCGACGGATGACCAAACTCGATGGATAAGGGTCATCCGTCGAGATGTAAATTTTGACTTAGCCAAAATTTCATCCAAGACTGAAAAATCAATTAAATTTCTGGCTGCATTTCAACTTGCAAATAAATTCAGATAGATTTAAGAGTAATTAAGCATACCTAACTCACTTACCAACCTTGAAAAGGTGGATTCATCCAGTGGCTTGGTAAAGATATCTACAAGCTGCTTCTCACTGGGAACAAAATGTAGTTCCACAGTACCATTCATTACATGTTCCCTTATGAAATGGTACTTGATATCTATGTGCTTTATCCTTGAATGTTGTACTGGATTTTCAGTGATGGCAATTGCACTTGTGTTATCACAGAAAATAGGAATCCTCTCAACTTGCAAACCATAGTCTAGCAATTGATTTCTCATCCATAAAATATGTGCACAGCAATTGCCAGCAGCAATATATTCAGCTTCAGCTGTAGAAGTAGAAACTGAATTTTGCTTTTTACTGAACCAGGACACAAGCTTGTTTCCTAGAAATTGAAAGGTTCATGTTGTACTCTTTCTATCAATTCTACAACCTGCATAATCTGCATCTGGATAACCAGTTAGATCAAAACCAGAATCTCTAGGGTACCAAATACCAAGGTTTGGTGTTCCCTTGAGATATCCGAAAATTCTCTTAATAGCTATCAAGTGAGATTCTCTAGGATCAGCCTGAAATCTAGCACATAAACATGTAGCAAACATTATATCTGGCCTACTAGCTGTTAAGTACAGAAGTGAGCCAACCATGCCTCTATAACTTGAAATATCCACAGACTTTTCAGTAATGTTTAATTCAAGCTTAGTTGCAGTGGCCATGGGAGTTTTTGCAGATGTGCAATCCATTAGATCAAATTTCTTTAAAAGATCAAAAATATATTTAGTTTGACTAATGAATATTCCATCACTAACTTGCTTAACTTGTAAACCAAGAAAGTAAGTTAGTTCTCCCATCATACTCATTTCATACTTACTTTGCATCAATTTGGCAAACTTTTTGCAAAGCTTCTCATCTGTAGAGCCAAAAATAATATCATCTACATAAATTTGAACAAGTATACTAGAGCCATTAACATTTCTGAAAAATAAATTTTTATCTACAGTACCTCTTGTGAAGTGATTTTCCAAAATGAACTTTGATAAAGTGTCATACCAGGCTCTAGGTGCTTGCTACAGTCCATAAAGTGCTTTCAAAAGATAATAGACATGTTCTGGAAAATTTGGATCTTCAAAACCAGGAGGTTGACTGACATAAACTTCTTCCTCCAAATCTCCATTCAGAAAGGCACTTTTGACATCCATTTGATAGACTTTGAAATTGGCATGGGCTGCATAGGCTAAGAAGATTCTGATGGCTTCAAGTCTTGCAACAGGAGCAAATGTTTCATCAAAATCTATTCCTTCTTGCTGACAATAGCCCTTAGCAACCAATCTAGCTTTGTTCCTGACAACTATGCCATTTTCATCCATCTTATTTCTGAATACCCACTTGGTGTCTATTGGATTCTTTCCTTTAGGCTTGGACACCAGATTCCATACATTATTCCTTTCAAATTGGTTTAGCTCCTCCTGTATAGCCAAAATCCAATCAGGATCCAACAAAGCTTCTTCTACCTTCTTTGGTTCTTCCTTGGAAAGAAAGCTGATGTATAGACATTCTTCCTGAGTTGCTCTTCTTGTTTGAACTCTAGAAGAAACATTACCAATGATAAGCTCAAAGGGGTGATCTTTTGTCCATTTACTTTGTTGAGGTAGATTAGCTCTAGATGAAGAAACCTCATTGTTGTCTTGATGTGTGATTGAGTTTTGATTGTTAGAAACTCCCCCTGAGTTTGTGGATCTTTGATTTGAGAAAGGGAAACTTTCTATAGGTGATCTATCTTGACTTCCTGCTCCTTTTGATAACCCGACGGATGGTGAATTTTGAGTACCGACGGATGAAGCTGGTTGTCTCCCGACGGATAACACAGATTGCCTCCCGACGGATGAAGCATTCTGCAACTGGACAGATGTTGAGTTTTGTGCTTCATTGGTAGTAAATTTACCTGCATTATCCTTAGATACTGTTTCTTGATCACTTTCATCATCACTTTCATCACTAACCATCTCCACATTGTCGAATTTGAGGCTCTCATGGTAATCTCCATCTTTCAGTCCTTCAATCTTTTTATCATCAAACACAACATATATTGATTCCACAACAATGTTGGTTCTTAGATTGTAGACTCTATATGATTTACCAACAGCATATCCAACAAAAATTCCTTCATCTGCTTTAGCATCAAACTTCCCATTTTGATCAGTTTGATTTCTCAGAATATAGCATTTGCAACCAAAGACATGAAGAAAGTTTAGAGTTGGCTTCTTGTTCTTGAACAATTAATAGGGAGTCATGCATCTTGCTTGATTAACCAGAGAAATATTCTGAGTGTAACATGCAGTATTTACAGCTTCAGCCCAGAAATATGTTGGTAACTTAGATTCTTCAAGTATTGTCCTTGCAGCTTCAATAAGTGATCTATTCTTCCTTTCCACTACTCCATTCTGTTGTGGAGTCTTTGTTGTTGAAAACTCATGCAGAATCCCATTTTCCTCACAAAATGCTCTCATGACAGAATTCTTGAACTCAGTTCCATTGTCACTCCTGATTCTTCTAACCTTGAAATCAGGATGATTATTGACTTGCCTTATGTGATTGATGATGATTTCACTAGCCTCATCTTTAGACTTTAGGAAATATGTCCAAGAGAATTTGAGAAATCATCTACAATTACTAGGCAAAATCTTTTCCTTGAGATGGACAACACATTGACTGGTCCAAACAAATCCATGTGAAGCAGTTGCAGAGGCTCTTCAATTGTTGAATCAAGTTTCTTCCTGAATGATGCTTTAATCTGCTTCCCTTTTTGGCAGGCATCACACAGTCCATCCTTAGAAAACTCCACTAGAGGAATGCCTATGACCAGTTCTTTCTTTACTAGTTCATTCATGGTCTTGAAGTTTAAATGGGATAGCTTCTTCTGCCATAGCCAACTTTCATCCTGACTTGCTTTACTGAGAAGACAAGTTACAGATTCTGCATTAGATGAGTTGAAATCATCTAGGTACACATTTCCTTTTCTCACACCAGTGAGAACCACTTCGTTGCTTCTTTTATTAGTCACAACACAGGCTTCTGAGTTGAAGGTTACTAAATTGCCTTTATCACAAAGCTGGATGATACTCAACAGATTGTGTTTGAGACCATCCACTAAAGCAACCTCCTCAATGATGACATTGTCCTTTGAAATCAAGCCATATCCCATAGTATAACCCTTGCTGTCATCTCCAAAAGTAATACTTAGGCCAGCTCTCTCCTCAAACTCTGTGAGCAGGATAGAATCACCAGTCATGTGTCTTGAACAACCACTATCCAAGTACCAAAGATTCTTTCTGTTTCCCTGCACACATCAAAATCAAATCAAGTTAATTTTGGTACCCAAGTTTCCTTGGGTCCTGCCTTGTTAGCTTTCTTTTTCTGTTTCTTAGGCTTCATCTCATTTGGCTTAGGGATTTCAGATTCCTCCTTAGTCATTTGAGTTGGGCCTTTGAAACCATTCATTGCAACAGAATTGTCATGCATATTATGACTAACTGGAAATTGCATGCTATGTGTAAACATGTTATTCCAGTAAGGCATGCTAAATGGCATTTGTGGCATACTATATGCAGCATAATAAGGATTAGGTGCAAATGGCATATTAGCAAACTGTGCATTCATGTTCTGTGTAGATATATCATTAACATGCATGGGAGGCATGGCATTCATGTTAGAAAATTGAGGTTGCACATACATGGAAGTAGGCATGGCAGATTTGCAATTAACAGACAGATGATTTACACTACCACACTTGACACAGATTTTTCTAGGAGCATATTTATCAGGTGTGTAGTTATTCTGTTTGTTAATCCCTATTTTACCATTCCTATTGTTTTTCTTTTTAGTCTCTGTTTTTACCTCAATCTTTTCAAGTCTGTCACTTAACTGTTTGACAGTCATGTGACCAACATTAGCCTTTTTCCCTTTCTTAACTTGACTCGACTCTCCTGAAACAAAGTTCTGGGAAACAGACCCATACTTCTCATTCAGCTTAACTAGTTTGGCTTTACTGATGGGATTGCTCACAGCCGACGGATGATGATTTTCATCATTCGACGGATAACACTTTTTGTTATCCGACGGATGATCCTCATCATCCGTCGAGTCTACATCTGTTAGCAGTCCATCTACCAAATTAGGTTCTAGTTTCTCTTTGTTCTTTTTCCAGGCTTCATCACAGAAGGACTCGATTCCTTGAACTTTGGTGATTTGAGCATGGATATCCCTGGATGTTTTCCATGCCTTAATCACCTCTTGTTCACGCTCGAGCTGCTTCTTCAAAATTTCTTCCTTATTCAAGGACTCAGTTAATTCCTTCTTGGCAATCTTACACTCAATTTTTAATTTCTCAAAATCAATAAACTGAGACTCAAGCACATTATTCCTCTCACTCAAAAATAAATTATTTTCTTTGATTTTAGCATTTTCTTTAGTAAGAGACTTAAGTGTAACACACAAATGATATAACTCTATAGACATGTCTTTAATGGCATCATTACACTCAGCTTTAGATAAATGTGCAAGGTTTGTAGTAATTACCTGATTGCTTGAGGAACTTGTTTCTGTCTCATCAGACTTGGCCATTAGGGATAGATTGACATAGCTGACATCTTCATCTTCATCCAGACCATCTGCTGCATAGTCATTTTCTTGTGTTATGAAAGCCCTTTCCTTTTGTTTGAGCAACTCAAAGTATTTTTGCTTATTATCCACTGGCTCAAACTTTTTCTTACTGGAATCTGACTTCCTACACTCACTGGCAAAATGCCCTGCCAAGCCACATTTGAAACATTTGAATTTTGATTTATCCACCATGTTTCTATTTGGCTTGGCTGCTCCAAAGTTCTTCTTGAACTTGAGCTTGGCAAATCTCCTGGAAAGAAAAGCTAGGTGCTCATCAATGTCCTCCATGTCATCTTGGCTCAATGAACCTTCACTTTCTACTGCAAGCCCCTTGCCCTTGTTCTCACAGACCCTTGAAGTTGATTCAACATCTTCCATCTTCACTTCCTTCTCCTTTTCCAACTCAGCAACTAGTGCAATGGATCCTCCTTTCTTCTTTCCTCTCTCCATCATTTCATCCTCCTCTATTTCAAGCTCATAGGTTTTCAGGATGCCATACAGTCTCTCCAAAGTAAACTCCTTATAATCTTGTGAGTTTCTTAATGAGACTGTCATTGGTTTCCATTCCTTTGGAAGAGATCTATGGAATTTCAGATTAGAATCTTTAGTTTGATAGACCCTTCCATGCAACTTTAGAGCATTTAGTATTTTCTGAAACCTACTAAAGATATCAGTGAGTGACTCAATTTCTTCATTATGGAAATGCTCATATTGCTGAATCAGGAGCTGCATCTTGTTTTCTCTAACTTGCTCAGTGCCATCACAGATGATCTGTATTGTATCCCAAACTTCCTTGGCAGTTTTGCAGTTGACAATGTTGTCAAACATATCTCCATCAACTCCATTAAATAGGATATTCATGGCCTTTTTATCCTTCCTGACTTGTTCAATGTCAAGATCAGACCATTCATGCCTTGGCTTGGGGACTGATGGCTCGTTTTCTGTTGCAGCTCTCATTGGAACATGAGGGCCTCTTTCTATGCAGTCCACATAGGCCTCATCTTGAGAAAGTATATGAAGATGCATCTTTACCTTCCAATGATGGTAATTATCTTTATCCAGAAAAGGAATCTTGACTCCAACATCCTTCTTGTTCATCTTGCTGTATTGTTTTGATCTTTAAACTCTTTGTAAGTTAAGAGCTTGCTCTGATATCAATTGTTAGTCCCTTAACAATGTGACAAGAATTACAGAAGGGGGGTTGAATGGAATTCTTGAAACTTTTTCTTGAAATAAAATGTTCTAACTCAAATATAAATATAAGTGTATTGATTAGCACAATGCGGAATAAAACTTAAGTGAATCAAAACACAAGTAATTAAAAACAAGAGTCTTTAATAACTTTCTGGTGGATTTGAATGATTCCACCAGAGATATATATTATATATCGAGAGAACCCTGTGTGCAGGAATGCTCACAGCTGCTTACAAATATTGAACTGCTGAGAATACAGAGAAATGCTAAGAATTCTGCTTACAAATGTTTCTCTTGTTGTCTCTCAGATTATTGCTTCTATTTGCGACTTCTTGGTTTATATATCACCAAGATTACAAAGTAATAAGACAAGATAATAAAACAAAAACTATCTAATCTATTACAATGCTACTTCATTACTCTATTCCAGCATCTTTGAATATCTTTATAATAGCATGGAAATGGTAATGCTTCTTTGTTCTCGAAAACCCTGTTGAATAGGCTAGCACATTCCATTTGCATTCACTCGACGCATGTGACTGTGTTGTCACTGTCAACTTATGTTTGAATTCTTCATCCATCGGGTTCATGATCATCCATCGAGATTGATCATCCGTCGAGATATTGATCATCCGTCGACTTCATTGTAGGTTATCCATCGGGTAGCAAACTGACACTTGACTTCATTTCACTTATGCAGAATTACAAGACATCATCTATGTACAATTAATCAACCTATTCTGCATATCTAATTAAAGTCAACATGACTTGAATACTACTTACAGAATTTATACAATGGTGAATGCAGAAATGTGCTATAGACTCATTATTACATAAGCTACTCACTCGATGGATAAATAAGTCATCATTCGTCGGGACTATATTGAGTTATTCGTCGGGACTATAATTCTTATCCGTCGAGTGCTGCATTATTTCACTAAGTAAAATCTACTAAGGTGTTTTGTTCATGAAATCATCAAGTACACAACATATGCACAAAATATATCAATACCACTTTTGATATTAACAACAATTTAAATATCAATATCAATCAGAAACTGTATCAAAACTGCATTTCACCTTTTTATTCAAAACAGAAACACTGGATAAATCATTTATTATATGATTATCAAAAATAATATAATAATTTAGAGTGGAATCTTTCTCCGATGGACGTACTATCTCATGTTGATCAGCCCGTGTGATAGCACTGGATCATGATTCGAATAAAAAGGCAATATATCTGCATGTGGCATAGTTTGAATTATAAATATTTCATAAAATATATGGCCCTCCGTTAGACCGTCCGCCCCGGTCACTAACGCATTCATCCAATATTAGAACCTTTTATTAAAAGGGATCATAATAATCGACACCCTTATAAATTTTATTCCCCCATTCACTTGGGCAGGAATACTTGCAACAAAATCATCTTTCTCAAAATCCAAAATATTTATAAATCCATTAATTTGATAAGTAAAAACACTTAACTATTATGAACATAGAATAGCAGAAAAGTACTTGCATAATAAGCATTTAATTCAGCGGTATGTAAAACATTTATCTATTCTGAACTGAGAATAGGAAAGCAATACTTGCATAATCATAAATAGTTGCATATGTAAAGTATTGAACTATTCTGGAATTAGAATAGCGTAGAAAACTTTCCTTTGGATTTTAGCAGTTATTCACACTCGGAGCAACGCAATTATCTCAGTGTGGCATCTCAAGACGTCACCGTCTTTCCTTTCGACAATTCACTGATGTGCTACTCTTGCGATTGCTAGAAGCCAGATATCCAATACCATTCCATTTCATTCTTCCCAATCTCTGGTCCTGATCAACTCGAATGATCTGCATCTATAATTAAAATATACAACTTTAATCATCTAAACGATAATTACTCGATGAACTGCGCGTCAAAACCTATCGTCAAACCATACGATAGCCCACACATAAAGAAAACAGTCAAACACAAGACTCTTGACTCACATACGCACATAATTCACACAACTCATGTATCACATAATTCATATAACACATGATTCGGTTCGTTAAAACATTCGACTCGGTACTTTTAGAATTGAATTCGAGTCAAAAATATGATTTACTGATCAATAACCAACTCAAAATGACTCGTAAAACAAGAGACCTTTAGAAACAAAAGAATTTGGGCCTCAAAAGTATTTTTATTGGAAGCGGGATATCTTTCTGAGTCTAGACGCGTTCGTTTCGTATTAAACGGACGAGCAGTTTATTTATTACGAATAAAATACGAATAAATCAATTAATAATAATATTAATTGATTACTAAATACTCTAATATAATTTTTAAAAGCTCAAAATATTTTTTTACGAATTATTTGGCTTAATTATAAATAATTATATTTTATTTAACTATTTATAAATAAAATTAATTAATTAAATGAATTAATTAATTAAATCAAAAATAATTAAATCAAATAAATTATAAATGATTAAATAAAATTTAGATTTTTGAAAATAATAAAGAAAATAATTTTTGGAATTAAAATAATTTAGTTAATTATTTAAAAATAATTAACCAAATTAATTTTTTGAATTAAAAATAAATTTTTTGGAATTAAAATTGGAATTTTTGAATTATTTTTAAAATAAATCTGCATAAACAGATTTTTGAATTGGGTCAGGGTTTTAGAGGATCGAAGGGCAGAGTCTGGAGGTGTCACCGGAAAAAAGGAGAAGACGACCGGCGACTTGCCGGTTCTGTAAATTGTCCAGTTTTCCGGTCGAGTTCCGGCGGCTTCTTACAAGTCAAATACCACCCCAAAATGCAACAGTTCCTCCCGATTTTTATACCAAAACGATCCTATTGATTCCTACGATACCAGAATTAGCAACAACCATCACAAAAAACCAACAAAACCCCAACTCCGATCGAAATCCTTGAAAAACGTCGGCAACAATCCGGCGAAACTCGAACTAGTTCGTTCCTCGACTAAAATCAACAATTTATACACCAAATTAAAGCTCAGAAAACCTATATTAATATCCATAATCAAATTCAACAACCTGCACATATATAACTCGGAAAGATCAAAATAAAAACTAAAAAAAACTCAAAACTCGAGTATACAATCCGGTGATAGAATGATGCAAATAGGTATATAAATAGACTCCGCAGATCATGATAACGCTTATTCTAGCGTCAAAACCATTCAACAATCAATAGAAATTAAAACCCCAATTTTGACCAAGAACCCTAAATATTCGAATTGAAATTAACCGATCGTCGAAACGATTTGATGGTATAATCAAGTAGAGCATGGAAATCCAAGTGTTTTGGTTACTCATACTTCGAATTCTAACACTCCTATCACCTCCAATTTAGGGTTTCATCTTCAAAGCCGAAGAACACCCCCAAAAACTGATTTTTTGGATTTTTCTATTTTTTTCTATTTTTGGATAATTATGAAAAATAAAACAGAAATTTAACTATTTATATTTTCTGAAAAATATATACCCAAAAATAAATTAAGGATGTTTTCATCCCTTAATTAAAATAATTAGGCCCAAAATAATAATTATGGGGAATAATTTTTAATCGAATAAATATAAAATTTATGCCAAAATTTCTCAAAAATTATGAATAATCTAAAAACACGAAAATAATGGAATTTTGAAATATGCATGATTTTATAAAAATAAAAATATGAAATTTGTGGGCTTTGACGTCCCGGTGGGATCACACCCCGTTAATTTTTGAGAAACCGATACGTTACCTAAATTAACAGAAAATCCCGAAAATACATAAAATGCATGCAAACGCACATTAAACGAGATAAAACCAGTACCACGATAAAGATGCTAATAAACACGTGTCCAAATTGTGGATCGATTCATATAAATGCATTTTAAACACGTAACGAGTATTTGAAAAATATTCTAGTCCTTACAGGACCACACATAAATCCACTGCATGTTAAATCATGGTAAGACACATTTTTAAATAATATTAAACACATAATAATTCATTTAACACGCAACAAAATAGCTGTTAAATATTATTTTTAATATTTTTAAACCTTACCCCATGCCCGGGTGAACACGGTTAAAATACCAAATAATATTTCTGACACAGATAAAATATTGAGGCGAGTAAAATATCCGCTCGATCCCCAAGACTAGAAAATATTCTCAATTTTACCGATATTGATAAAACGATCGGCTTTCACATAAAATTTTGAAATAGTAAAAGCATTTAAATCCTTTTTAAAATACTAATGAAAGTTGATACCAACTATCAATTAGCATATTAAGCATTTATTGACACAAACTCATTAATCAGGAATAAAATATCTACAATTTTATTCCTTTTAGACCAGATAATCACATAAACATATTCAAATAATAATAATAATTTATGAAAAATACGGGATATCACAATTACCTTGTTCCAATTTAGGCCTGTGAATAGTGCCGACCTTAATTTAGGCTGACACTATTTACCGGCCTAAATCTTTTTAATAATAAAATATTAACTTTTTATGTTTTATATATTTGTTAATTTCTTGATTGAATGTTATTATATATATGTATTAAGTAGATTTTAATTACATTTTTTAAATTTTCACTTTTTTATAAAATAGTTATTTAACAAAAATATATTAAACACAATGAATTATTTTAATTCAAATGAGTTGGGTTTTATGGAGTTATAATATTTTTGGAGTCCTTGGAGACTTACTTAAACACCGTTGGATTAACGGTTTAATCAATAGTTTTGATTAAATGAAACTAATTTTATTTTTTATAAAAAATGTATTTTATGTTGGGGCAGTTTTCTGCATACCCATCAATTTCGATAGAAAATCCCGCGCTCATCATAGTCAACTAGACGGTTACAATTTAAAAATATATCCACCAACCCATTATACAGCTTCTTCTTGGAGATGGAAAGAGAGTGCATAACTAATTTCTTTGTGGATCAAAATTGAATTGCAGAACTGGACCAGGCATGAGCGAAGGTATTACATTAATTCATGTACACACTTAATTGCAATATCCCCTTCACATACTGCACCTTTATATTGTTAATCCAATTCACTTTAATTTGATTAATGTACTTCTAATTGAGTTTAGTGAGACTTAATAAATGCATTAGTTTGTTTAATTTTGAAAACCAAGATTGTTAAACATTCTTTTGTTTGGGTGCAAAAAAGTATTGCACCTTTATACGTAATTGATTATGTATTGTAGTTTGAGTTTAGCAAAGTTTTAGTCTTGCGGTACTTTTTTTGGACATATGGGAAAGTTTGGTGTTTAGTTTTCTCTAAGTGATGTTTTACGATTTTGCAATTTGATCTCTGTCTGCTTTAATTTTTTTTTTTAGTTTTAAGATACACTATTTTCATTCCGGTATACTATATTTTTGGATTTGTGTTATGTAATGTAGCATAATTCGGTATAAATATGTTGGATGTCTTAGTATAAATCCATTTTTATCACATAAATTATGCATTAGTTCTATGCATAAAAATTATAGACTAACACTTGTATACTCTTTCCATTACAGGGCGTGGGAGGAGTGGGAGATTAATTAAAAGTCCTTGGTTGTACAGAGGGCCAAAGAAAAAGCATGAATACATTGACTTAAGTTCATGATCAAGCAAAAAATTGTTCAAAGATCTAATAAGGTGTCCATGTACCCCAGTAATCGTGACATTAATGCATGTGTATTCGGTAAGAATATAGTTGCAGGAAACAATACAGATGCTCTGGATAAAATAGACGTGGGAGGAGAAAGAAAAATCTTTAGACATGAGCAAAATTTTGACTTGAGCGATGGAGATGATGGTTTTGTTATCCCGGGTGAAATATTTGACAATAGATGTAAATCAGTTCCATCAGATGATAATATTAGGGGCAGTAAGTTGACGCTGACAGGAACAATGATGAAGACTGATATGAACAGACGTATAAATGAGGTCCCCGAAGGCATACGTGGACTTAAATCAAAAAGTAGAAAAAGGATGAGGGGAGGGGAGGTACTTTCAATTCATCTCTAATATGTTGCAGAAATGATAAATTGCATGCTGTTACAAATCTAATTAAGCTTCAATGTTCTAACTTAATAAAATTTTGATATGATGCGGAACACTAATCAAAGAAGTTTGTGTATAATAAACACGTAAGATCAAATTAGTGGGGTACACTTACATGCAGTGAAAAAGAAAGATAAGGCAAGTTCTTCAAAAATTTGTACTACTATTATTTTAAAATAAATAGAAGTATTTTTTTTAAAATTGTATTGTATATAAATTAATGTATTTTTTTTATTTGGTGGATAAACAGGTTGAAGCAAGTACTAATGTTAGGAAGAGAAGTTTGTTTTCAAAAAGAGCAAAGGAGGTTGTAGGATGGAAGGCAAATAGCATTACACCAAAGACAAACCAGAAGAAAAAAAGGTAAGGATATATAAGCAGTATATTCAAAAGAAGTTCTCTCCATATATAATGAGAGATGTTATAGGAAATTTGTCAAAATCACAAGTGGAATGGGTGAAATCAACGGGATTTGGTGAGTTATTGCATTTTCGAATGAAGCATTATGCATGCAATCTTGGTTATAATATTGCTGAGTCATTCGATGGTAAATCTTGTTCAGAGTTAAGCTAAAAGTTGGGGTTATTAAAATAGATGATCGGGTCGTGCATAGTGTTATGGGTTTGCCAATTGGGGATGCAATATTTATATGCAATGAGGATAGCGCAATATGTGACATTTGGGCTGAACAGTTTTCTGGTTTTGTAAGTTCCCAAATTTCACCAGTGATGGTTAGAGACAAGATACTTAAAAATCACCAAGCATATACGAACTTCAAGTGGAATTTCCTGGTCATGCTTTATAATTTCTTCATCGAATCAAATCAAAATCTATTTCTAAAGAGAGATATACTAAGATTTTCTAGAAATATTGAAAATTGTGGAAAATATAACTGGTGTCAGATTCTAGTTGAGAAGTTAAAAAGACACATACTTATTGGGCTGCAAATACAAAGAGGCATTTTGTAGAACCATTGGCTTTTCTGATTGTAAGTTACAGTTGTTTGAAATTGTATACATGGTGTATGTTAAATGGTAGTAATATGATAATAATAGTTATTTGTCTTTTTAGTATTTGTATGTGTGCAAAATACGGAATAGTGACACTGTTCGTGTTCCTACAACCTATTCAACTTACCGTGCTTGGTCAGACATGCTTGTTAGATATATTTGTAATGTCATGTCTAATGATGATTTGTGTTTAGTTTTCATATCTTACTTAACAGGACAAATCAGGACTTAACTGGAAATCAGTACTTATACTGAAGTCAGGACTTAAGATATCAGAACTTAAGTTATCAGAACTTAAGTTATCAGAAGATATTTATCAGGAGATAATATCAGGACTTAAGGAGACTTTCAGATAAGGAAGGTGGCTGATTGAAAGGAAAGAAGATCAAGACAAACATAAGAAGAGATATGCATGGACAAGAATTCTATGAAGAATAGAATACTTGGAAGAAAAGATAACTGATTGATATATATTAGGAAGCAGAATTATATTCGATATCAATTAGAAGATTATCTTGTAACTGTGTAGTATATAAACACAGACATAGGGTTTACACTATATGTATTATCTTAATCGAAAATATTATTCTTTTGTAACCCTAGCAGCTCTCGTGATAATTTGTTCATCACTGAGAGAGAACGGTTCTTTGTAACAGAGTTTATTGTGTAGAATAAAATCTGTGTTTTGTTACTTGAGTTCTTATATTCGATTTGATTATAGTAAACACTGTATTCAACCCCCTTCTACAGTGTGTGTGACCTAACAAGTGGTATCAGAGCAGATCTGTTAACACACCAACAGTTTAAGATCCAAAAACAATTATGTCTGAAGAAACTCCAACCAAGCCCACCAAAACTGAAGAAACTCCAAAAACCATAACCCACAGTCGATATGAGACTATTAGGGTTCCAATACTGAAACCTTCTAAGTATCCCACATGGAAGGTAATGATGTCTATGTTTCTGGAAGCTACGATTCCAGAATACCTTGACAGAATTAATGAAGGACCATATAAGCCAACCAGGCTCTCTGTTGTAGTTGCAGATCAGCCAGCACAGACTGTACCAAAGGAGAAAAGTGAATATACAGCTGAAGATATCTCATCTATTACAAAGGATGCAAAGGTAAGACATTTGCTGCATAGTGCCATTGATAATGTCATGTCAAATAGGGTAATTAACTGCAAGACTACAAAGGAGATATGGGATGCCCTGGAGACAAGATGCTAGGGAACTGATTCAATTAAGAAGAACAAGAAGACTATACTCACTCAAGAGTATGAGCACTTTGACTCAAAACCTGATGAATCATTAAATGGTTTATATGACAGATTTGTCAAACTCTTGAATGATCTGTCACTGGTGGATAAGGAATATGATCTTGAAGATACTAATCTTAAATTCCTTTTAGCTCTTCCTGAAAGTTGGGACTTGAAGGCAACTACTATAAGAGACAACTATGCTCTTGATGAAACTACTCTTGATGAAATTTTAAGGAATGCTCAAGACTCATGAACTTGAGATGGAACAAAGAAGCAAGAGGAATGGGAGAAAGTCAAGGACAGTTGCTCTTAAGGCTGAGGAGGAATCCCCTAAAGTGGCTGTCTCAAAGAAAGGCAAAGGAAAGACTCTCATCACAAAGTCTGATACTGAGTCATCAAGTTCTGATAGTGATGAGGATTCAGAAACTGAAAGTCTATCTAAGATGGATGCTGATGAAGAGATGATGAAATTGTGTGCTCTTATGGTGAAGGGTATCACAAAGATAGCTTACAGGAAATTCAGAAGGGGAAAGAAGTTTTCCAGGAAAAGTGGAAGTTCTGATAAGAAGGGATTCAGAAAATCTGAAGGCAAAGGAGGAAAGTCTGACAGAGGAGATTACTCAAATGTCAAATGCTACAACTGTGGTGAGAAAGGCCACATATCTCCTGATTGCAAGAAAGTGAAGAGTGACAAAGGCAAGGCACTTATCACAAAGAAGAAAAGCTGGACAGACACTTCAGATTCTGAAAGTGAGGTGAACTATGCCTTGATAGCAAATACTGATAGCAGTTCTGAAGCTGCTGAGTTAAAGGTACCTCAAACAACTTATGCTTTTCATACTGATGATATTACTGAGTTGAAAAGATATCTTAAAACCATGTTCATTAGTTATAGAGATCAAACTTTAACATATGAAAGATTAACTTCTGAAAATCTTGCTTTTAAAAAGAGGAATGATTATTTAAAAAAAGAGTTAGTTATGTTCCATCAAACTCAAAAAGATAGAGATGATGCTTTCTATGTTAGAGATGAAGTGCTTAAAATGAATGAATCTCTAAAAACTGAGTTAGAAAAGGAAAGAGAGATTATCAGGACTTGGACTAACTCTGGCAGAACAACTCAGAATTTGTTAAGTAGTGGAAACTGGAAAGAGGGCTTAGGTTATGGAGATGATAATAATAATAAAGGAACTGTAGAAATTGAGCCTATAGTTGTTAAACAAAAGCCAAAGGTAAATCCTATTAAGTTTGTAGCTGTAAAGTCTGATATTGATAAATCAGAAGTTAAAGAGAAAATAACTTCTGACAAACCAAAACAGGATAAGCCAACTGAAGTTAACATAGGCTTAATGACAAAGAAGCAGCTTAAGCATAAGCTGAAAGATGTTAAGAATGTAAGCAAGGTAAAGCCACCTAAGAAAAATAGGAATGGAAAGGAAGGTGTGAATAAAAGCAATAATTTTAAGCCTGTTCCTAATGCTCCTAGAAAGAAATGTTATAACTGTGGAAATTCTAACCATCTGGCTTCTTTTTGCAGGAAGAATAAGAACATAAACTCCTTACCTTCAAAATCAGGAGTTAAGAGTCAGTATGTTAGATATAGGCCACAAAATCCTTATTTTCATTGTGGTAGTTTATGGCATTCCATTTATGTTAGATATATTTGATAATGTCATGTCTAAAGATGATTTGTGTTTAGTTTTCAGATCTTAATTAACAGGACAAATCAGTACTTAACTGGAAATCAGCACTTATACTGAAGACAGAACTTAAGTTATCAAAACTTAAGTTATCAGAAGATATTTATCAGAAGATAATATCTAGACTTAAGATGACTTTCAGATAAAGCAGGCGGCTGATTGAAAGGAAAGAAGATCAAGACAAACGCAAGAAGACATATGCATGAAGAAAGAATTCTATGAAGAATAGAATACTTGGAAGAAAAGATAACAAGTTGATATATTTTAGGAAGCAGAATTATATTCCATATCAATTAGAACTTATCTTGTAACTGTGTAGTATATAAACACAGACATAGGGTTTACACTATAAGTGTTATCATTATCAAAGTTATTTTTCTTTGTAACCCTAGCAGCTCTCGTGATAATTTGTTCATCACTGAGAGAGAACAGTTCTTTATAACAGAGTTTATTTTGTTGAATAAAATTTGTGTTCTGTTACTTGAGTTCTCAAATTCGATTTGATTGTAGTAAACACTGTATTCAACCCCCTTCTACAGTGTGTGTGACCTAACAAGTGGTATCAGAGCTATCTGTTAACACATATACAGTTTAAGATCAAAAAACAATCATGTCTGAAGAAGAAACTCCAACCAAGCCTACCAAAACTGAAGAACCTCCAAAAACCATAACCCATAGTCGATATGAGACTATAAGAGTTCCCATGTTGAAACCTTTTGAGTATTCCATACGGAAAGTGAAGATGGCTATGTTTCTGGAAGCTACAGATCCAGAATATCTCGACATGATTTATGAAGGACCACATATACCAACCAAACTCTCTGTGGAAGTTGTAGGTCAGCCAACAAAGTCTGTACCAAAAGAAAAAAGTGATTACACTGCTGAAGATATCTCATCGATTGCAAAAGATGCAAAGGTAAGACACTTGCTGCATAGTGCCATTGATAATGTCATGTCAAATAGGGTAATTCAATGCAAGACTGCAAAAGAGATATGGATGACTATACTCACTCAAGTGTATGAGCACTTTGACTCAAAGCCTGATGAGTCATTAACTGATTTATATAACAGATTTGTTAAACTCTTGAATGATTTGTCACTAGTTGACAAAGAGTATGGTATTGAATCTTAAATTCCTATTAGCTCTTCCTGAAAGATGGGATATAAAGGCCACAATAATAAGAGACAACTATAATCTTGAAGAAATAACTCTTGATGAAATTTATGGGATGCTCAAGACTTATGAACTTGAGATGGAACAAAGAAGCAAGAGGAATGGAAGAAAGTCAAGGACAATTGCTTTTGTGGCTGAGGAGGAAATTCCTAAAGAAGCTGCCTCAAAGAAAGGCAAGGGAAAAGCTCTCATCACAAAGTCTGATACTGAGTCATCAAGTTCTAATAGTGATGATGACTCAGATATTGAAAGTATACCTGAAATCGACCCTGATGAAGAGATGATGAAGCTGTGTGCTCTTATGGTGAAAGGAATCACAAAGATTGCATACAGGAAAATCAGGAGAGTAAAGAAGTTTTCCAGGAAAGGTGCAAGTTCTGATAAGAAAGGTTTCAGAAAATCTGAAGGCAAAAGAAGAAAGTCTGACAGAGGAGATTACTCAAATGTTAAATGTTACAACTGTGGTGAAAAAAGCCACATATCTCCTGATTATAGAAAAGGGAAGAGTGACAAAGGAAAGGCTCTTGTCACAAAGTAGAAAAGCTGGTCAGATGCTTCAGATTCTGAGGATGAGGAAAACTATGCCTTGATGGCAAATGCTGATAGCAGTTCTGATACTGCTGACTTAAAGGTACCTCAAACTACTTATGCCTTTCATACTGATGATATTACTGAGTTGAGAAGATATCTTAAAACCATGTTCATTAGTTATAAAGATCAAAATTTAACATGTGAAAGATTAACTTCTGAAAATCTTGCTTATAAAAAGAGGAATGATTATTTAGAAAAAGAGTTAGTCATGTTCCATCAAACTCAGAAAGATAGAGATGATGCCTTTTATGTTAGGGATGAAGTACTAAAAATGAATGAATCTCTAAGTAAATGTTGAGCCTTATCACCTACTACATGTTGATCTATTTGGTCAAGTAAATGTCATGTCTATTGCAAAGAAGAAGTATGCTATGGTCATAGTGGATGAGTTCACCAGATACACATGGGTGTATTTCTTGCACACAAAAAGTGAAACTGCATCTATCTTGATTGATCATGTCAAACAACTGGATAAATTGGTCAAAGACTCTGTGAACATCATAAGGAGTGATAATGGCACTGAGTTCAAGAATTTGGTTATGAAAGAGTTCTGCAAAAACCATGGAATAAAGCAGGAATTTTCTGCTCCTGGAACTCCACAGCAAAATGGAGTTGTTGAAAGAAAGAATAGAACTCTTATTGAAGCTGCACGAACTATGCTTGATGAAGCAAAGTTACCAACCTACTTTTGGGCTGAAGCTGTACAGACTGCTTATTTTACTCAGAATGCTACACTGATTAACAAGCATGGAAAGACACCATATAAGATGGTGAAGAAAAAGAAGCCAAATCTGAAGTATTTTTATGTATTTGGATGCAAGTGTTTTGTTCTTAAGACTCATCTTGAATAGCTATCCAAATTTGATCTAAAAGCTGATGATGGAATTTTTGTTGGATATCCACTTTCCACAAAATCCTCCAGAGTCTACAATTTAAGAACAAGGATTGTCATGGAATCTATCAATGTCTCTTTTGATGATAAGAAGATTACTGGACTTGAAGATTTCAAAGATCATGATCAGTTGAGATTCGAAAATGAAGTTTTAAATTCTGATTCTGTAAATCCTGACAGTCTAAATCCTGATACTGCAAACTCTGATGAATTAAACTCTGATGTTATTGAAACTGTGGTGACTATGCCTAAGGAAAATACACCTGTGCAGGGGGAGCATACCAAAGATCCAACCACATCTCAAGAAGCATCAAAACCTACAATAGGCTCTTCAAGTTCTGATTCATCAAGTTCTGATGAGCCAAGTTCTGGAAACTCAAATTCTGAAGGATCCAACTCAGAGAGCATAATTTCAGGGGGAGCATCAGAAAATATTGATGGAGACAGCATGGATCATGGGGGAGCATCCAGTTCTAGAGATAACCTTCCATCTGCAAGGAAGTGGACTAAAGCACATACACCTGACTTAATTATTGGAAATCCTGATGCAGGTGTCAGAACTAGAACAGCTACATCAAATGAATGTCTCTATCATTCTTTTCTTTCTCAAACTGAACCATAGAAAGTGGAAGAAGCTCTTCAAGATGCTGATTGGGTGCAAGCAATGCAGGAAGAGTTAAATGAATTTGAAAGAAATAAAGTTTGGACCCTAGTGCTAAGACCAAAGAACAGGTCTGTTGTTGGTATAAAGTGGGTGTTCAGAAACAAAACTGACAGTGATGGCATAATTACAAGGAATAAAGCAAGGCTGGTTGCAAAAGGATACTCTCAACAGGAGGGAATTGATTATGATTAAACATTTGCACCAGTTGCTAGATTGGAAGCCATAAGAATATTTTTGGCTTATGTTGCTCACAAGAAGTTTAAAGTCTTTTAAATGGATGTGAAAAGTGCTTTTCTTAATGGATAATTAGAAGATGAAGTATATGTTGAACAACCTCCAGGCTTTGTAGATCCCAAATTTCCCAATCATGTCAACAGGCTTGATAAAGCACTTTATAGCCTTAAGCAAGCTCCAAGACCATGGTATGAGACTTTAGCTCAGTTTCTTCTGGAAAGTGGATTTAACATAGGAACTATTGACAAAACACTGTTCTACCTCAACCATGGAAAGGACTTACTTTTGGTGCAAATATATGTTGATGATATCATTTTTGGTTCTACAAATGACAGACTTTGTAAGAAGTTTTCCAATCTGATGCAGTCAAGGTATCAAATGAGTATGATGGGAGAACTTAACTATTTTCTGGGCCTTCAAGTCAAGCAAAGTGAAGAAGAAACTTTTATTTGTCAATCTAAGTACACCAGAAATTTGTTGCAGAAGTTTGGAATGCAAGATTGTTCAAGTGCATCCACTCCTATGGCCACTGCAACAAAGTTGGATAAGGATACTGGTAAATCAGTAGATATTACTGATTACAGAGGTATGATTGGCTCTCTACTCTATCTAACTGCAAGTAGACCTGATATCATGTATGCTACCTGTCTTTGTGGAAGATTTCAAGCAGATCCAAGAGAACTTCACTTGATAGTTGTGAAAAGAATTTTCAAGTACCTTAAGGGTACAGCTGATCTGGGATTGTGGTATCCTAGAGAATCAGACTTTAAGCTAATAGGTTACTCATATGCAGATTTTGCAGGATGCAAAATTGACAGGAAAAGCATAAGTGGAAGCTGCCAATTTCTTGGAGGCAGATTGGTTTCTTGGTTTAGCAAGAAACAGAAGTCAATTTCCACATCAACTGCAAAAGCAGAATACATTATTGCAGGAAGCTGTTGTGCACAGATTCTTTGGATGAAGAATCAGTTACTAGATTATGGGTTAGAATTTTCTAAAATCCCTATTTACTGTGATAATCATAGTGTTATTGCTATGACAGGTAACCCAGTTCAATACTCAATGACAAAGCACATCAGCATTAGGTACCACTTCATAAGGAAACATGTGGATGAAGGTACAGTGGAGTTGCATTTTGTTCCAACAGATCAACAACTAGCAGATATCTTCACAAAACCACTATATGAAGCTACTTTTATAAGACTGGTAAATGAACTTGGAATGGTTTCAGGTTCTTTCTATAAATCTGCTTAGTTTATGTTCTGATACATCAGACTTTATGATCAGTATTTACAGATATTACTATCTTTGTGTATTCTGTGCTTAAATTAAAATTTGCTTAAGTGCTGATTGTTGTCTGATGTGAATTTCTAAACTCTGACAGTGATAAATATTTCTGTGATTATTCAATCCAGTGAGGATAACTGTGTTAGATGCTGACCTAGTAGTCTTTAATATACTAAAGATCCCATGTATGAAGTAATTGTTTATGTGGAAATCTTTCAACACAAGCAAATTCTGATATTGAGCTTAGTTAAGTTTACTTTGTGTATCTTATTACTAAGTCAAAAACTAGAATAGTGCTTCTTATCTGTTAAGTTCTGATGTTAGTAAATCTGATGGATGTACTAAGGGCTGATAAGCCTCTCTTATCAAAAGAAAAAGAAAAAGAAAAAGAAAAGAAATAAATATCAGGTACTCCTTTGAGATCTAGAGTAAAAATGTGGAAGGGAAGACCCAAGTGCCTTGCTGGTATTAAGTAATATGCATTAGAAAAGCAAAATAAAATTTTCTTGGTGACTTTTCACACTCTATGATTATTGGAGAAATACTCTGATAACATCATAAATTCTGATAAGCAGTCGTGACTCACTTACACTAAGAAGCCACTATAAAATGGAATTTCAAAAGATGCATAAAATGAGCACAAAACAGTTGAGGTGGACTCATGCATGAACTCATTCTATAGTGGACTTCAGAATAATGACAGATTTTGAGCAAAGTTCTTAGTTATGCCTTATTTCTAAGATGTACTGAAGTGAATCAGACTTTACTCTTTGTCTGATATTTAGCTTAATGCACACACTTACACTCCATATGAATGATGAAAATTACTGTGGTGATAAATATTATTTTAGATGAACAGTTTATGTGTCAGATTGCATAAAGTCTGAGGACAAGTTCTGATGGAAGTTCTGATGATTAAGTTCTAATGGAACCATATCAGTATTTATGTGAAGAATTACAGGAATAACCATTCACTTTTCGAGTTAAGGAGCCATATTCTGATGGCTTTTAAATCCTGATAATAATCAAGTTCTGATGCTGACGTGGCAGTATGTATTTACTTGGTTTATTTTTGGTCATCACTTGAACGATAATATTTTTACAAAATATTGGTTTATGTGAGATAAAACAGTCATAATCATTATGGGTTAGTGGTTAACATGTATGTCTTAAAAAAAACTGCATGCGCACAGTAATTGTTATTATATTCCGTGCCCATTAACTCTGGCTTTAGATCTTTTACTGACTGTTATTATTACACATCAGTCTAGGGAGTCGAGGGGTCATTATTTTTACTTGTAATTTTTAACCAGTCCTCGCGTCCCTTGATATTCTATTGGCTATTTAAACCGATTATTCATTCAAGCCAAAACATCCTTCATCTTCCAAACCAAAGAGGACAAAGGCTGTGCCTCAGTCTCAACAGAAGAGGAGGAGAATGATTCTGAGAGATGAATCAGATACTGAGGAACAGGTTCCCATATCAGAACCTGTTGTTATAGAAGCTGAGAAGGTCTCTTCTCAGAGAGATACTGTAACTGGAAATTCTAGGTCCCTCAAAAGGCTTAGAAAGTTAAAATCTGATGATAAAGCTCCTACAGTGTCTCCACCTTTGAAGAAATTAAAGAAATAGCGAGCTCACATGGACATAGTTGAGTCAGATTCAGAGGATGTAGTGGAAGCAGCTAAGGAAGGGGATCAGGAATCTCTGATCTCAACAGAACCAATTGTTATTAAATTACTTCCTTCGGCACAACCAAGAACTGCTCAAGGCAGAATACCTACACCTCCTATGTCACCTATAGTTGAACAAGTACATACTGAAAAACCATGTACAAGTGCTGAAATTGATATTCAGAACTTGATTGTGCCTGAGATTCTGTACTTGGAAGCTCCACCAATTCAACTCACTCCATCAACAACACCAATTTTGGATGTTGATCAGAACCTGGATGTAAATCAGAATTTAGAGGATGAAGTTGAAGCCTCTATAGCCTCACATACTGCTATTTTATTAGAGGATGCTGATACTACAGGCTCTACAAGTTCTGATACTGCCAATGAGGAAACTACTGGTGAAGCTGCTACCAATTTAAATGCTGATGCAGCTGGTCCATCAGGACATGCACCTCAACAAACAGTTAATAAAGCTGAACTAATCAAGAAGTTTGTTATGGAGGCACCAGTACCTTGGAGTGAAACTCCTAGAGGAAATGAGTGGACTAAGGAATGGAATACAGTTAGTTTTGTTCCTTCTGAAAAGATTCTTGCTGAGCATCTGGCAAAAGCTGATGAAATGCTGTTAAATGATGATTTTAAGGCACAACTGAGAGTTACTGCATTGAGTACTAGGCACCTTCAAGGTCAACACTCAACAACTCATGCCAAGGTGAATAAAATTCAAGAAACCTTGATCCAGCAAGATAGGAATGTGAAACTTGAAAAGAACAGATTTTTCAAGCCAGCCTTTGACAGAATTTCCAATATTGAGAAAACTCAGGAGAAGCAACAAGCTCAGATTGATGAAATTCTAAAGAATCAAGCTTCTCATCAAACTCAAACCAATGAGATCCAATCCTCAGTGGAATTGTTTGTCTCTCTTCTTTTACCTGCTGATGCCAAAAAGGGGGAGAAAGTGATTAAGTCCAAATGCAAATCTATTCAGACACTGAAGGGAAAGGATGATGGAAATGATGACCAGGGAAACTCTGATAAGGGTAGAGGTCATGGTCAAGGCAAAGGTTCTTCATCAAAGACAGCTGAAACTTCTATACAGAGATCAAGCTCTGATGTTGATAAAAGAATAAGTTCTGGTAAACAAGTTCTGACAAAGGCTGATGTTCCTAAACAGGGTGAAAGTCAAGAGTTTATACAGAAACTGAAGCTCAAGGGGAAGGAAACAATAGTTTATTATCAAGACCCCAAGCTACAGAAGCATAATTCAGAGAATGATCAGAGAGCATAATTTCAGGGGGAGCATCAGAAAATGTTGATGGAGACAGCATGGATCATAGGGGAGCATCCAGTTCTAGAGAAAACCTTCCATCTGCAAGGAAGTGGACTAAAGCACATACACCTGACTTGATTATTGGAGATCCTGAAGCAGGTATTAGAACTAGAACAACAACATCAAATGAATGTCTCTATCACTATTTTCTTTCTCAAACTGAACTAAAGAAAGTGGAAGAAGCTCTTCAAGATGCTGATTGGGTGCAAGCAATGCAGGAAGAGTTAAATGAATTTGAAAGAAATAAAGTCTGGACCCTAGTACCAAGACCAAAGAACAGATCTGTTGTTGGTACAAAATGGGTGTTCAGAAACAAAACTGATAGTGATGGCATAATTATAAGGAATAAAGCAAGGCTGGTTGCAAAAGGATATTCTCAAGAGGAGGGAATTGATTATGATGAAATATTTGCACGAGTTGCTAGATTGGAAGCAATAAGGATATTTTTGGCTTATGCTGCTCACAAAAAGTTTACAGTCTTTTAAATGGATGTAAAAGTGCTTTTCTTAATGGAGAATTGGAAGAAGAAGTATATGTTGAACAACCTCCAGGTTTTGTAGATTCAAAATTTCCTAATCATGTCTACAGACTTGATAAAGCACTTTATGGCCTTAAGCAAGCTCCAAGAGCATGGTATGAGACCTTAGCTCAGTTTCTTCTGGGAAGTGGATTTAACAGAGGGACTATTGACAAAATATTATTTTATCTCAACCATGGAAATGACTTACTTTTGGTGCAGATATATGTTGATGATATCATTTTTGGTTCTACAAATGACAGACTTTGTAAGAAGTTTTCCAAGTTAATGCAGTCAAGATATCAAATAAGTATGATGGGAGAACTTAACTATTTTCTGGGCCTTCAAGTCAAGCAGAATGAAGAAGGAACTTTTATTTGTCAATCTAAGTACACCAGAAATTTGTTGAAGAAATTTGGAATGCAAGACTGTTCAAGTGCATCCAATCCTATGGCCACTGCAACAAAATTGGATAAGGATACTGGTATATCAGTAGATATTACTGATTACAGTGGTATGATTGGCTCACTACTCTATCTAACTGCAAGTAGACCTGATATAATGTATGCTACCTGTCTTTGTGCAAGATTTCAAGCAGATCCAAGAGAACCTCACTTAACAGCTCTAAAAAGAATTTTCAAGTACCTTAAGGGTACAGCTGATCTGGGATTGTGGTATCCTAGAGAATCAGACTTTAAGCTAATAGGTTACTCAGATGCAGATTTTGCAGGATGCAAAATTGATAGGAAAAGCACAAGTGGAAGTTGCCAATTTCTTGGAGGCAGATTGGTTTCTTGGTTTAGCAAGAAACAAAAGTCAATTTCCACATCAACTACAAAAGCAGAATACATTGCTGCAGGAAGCTGTTGCGCACAGATTCTTTGGATGAAAAATCAGTTACTGGATTATGGGTTAACATATTCTAAAATCCCTATTTACTGTGATAATCAAAGTGCTATTGCTATGACAGGTAATCCAGTTCAACACTCAATGACAAAGCACATCAGCATCAGGTACCACTTCATAAGAGAATATGTGGATGAAGGTACAATGGAATTGCATTTTGTTCCAACAGATCAACAACTAGCAGATATCTTCACAAAACCACTGTGTGAAGCTACTTTTACTAGATTGGTAAATGAACTTGGAATGGTTTCAGGTTCTTTCTCTAAATCTGCTTAGTTTATGTTCTGATACATCAGACTTTATGATCAGTATTTACAGATATTACTATCTTTGTGTATTCTGTTCTTAAATTGAAATTTTCTAAGTGTTGATTGTTGTCTGATGTGAATTTCTAAACTCTGATAGTGATATGAACGTTTCTGTGACTATTCAATCCAATGAGGATAACTGTGCTAGATGCTGACCTAGTAGTCTTGATTATACTAAAGATCATATGTTTGAAGTAATTGTTTATGTGGAAATCTATTAACACAAGCAAATTCTGATATTGAGCTTGGTTAGGTTTACTTTGTGTATCTTATTATTAAGTCAAAAACTAGAATAGTTCTTCTTATCTGTTATGTTCTGATGTTGGTAAATCTTATGAATGTACTAAGTGCTGATAAGCCTCACTTATCAAAAGAAAGAGTGAAGAAAAATATTAAATGTCAGGTATTCCTTTGAGATCTAGAGTAAAAATGTGGAAGGGAAGACCTAAGTGCATTGCTGGTATTATATAATATGCATTAGAAAAGCAAAAAATTTCTTGGAGACTTTTCATGCTCTATGATTACTAGAGAAATACTTTGACAACAGCATAAGTTCTGATAAGCAGTTGTGACTCACTTACACCGAGAAGCCACTGTAAAAAGGAATTTCAAAAGATGCATAAAATGAGCACAAAACAGTTGAGATGGACTCATGCATGAACTCATTCTATAGTAGACTTCAGAATAATGACAGATTTTGAGCAAAGTTCTTAGTTATGCCTTTTTTCTAAGATGTACTGAAGTGAATCAGACTTTAATCTTTGTCTGATATTTAGCTTAATGCACACACTTACACTCCATATGAATGATGAAAATTAATGTGGTAATCAATGTTGTTTTAGATGAACAGTTTAAGTGTCAGTTGCATAAATTCTGAGGACAAGTTCTGATGATTAAGTTCTGATGAAACCATATCAGTATTTGTGTGAAGAATTACAGGAATAAACATTCACTTTTTGAGTTAAGGAGCCATATTCTGATGACCTTTAAATTCTGATAATAATCAAGTTCTGATGCTTACGTGGCAATATTTATTTACTTGATTTATTTTTGGTCACTACTTGAACGGTTATATTTTATCAGGATATTGGATTATGTGAGATAAAGCAGTAATAATCATTTGTTTAGTGGGAACAATTTTTTTTTAAAAAAAAACTGAACGTGCACTGTAATCATTACTTATTTACCGTGCCCATTAACTTTTGCCTTAACTGCTGCATGGCTGACAGGTGTAAAGGTCTTTTCCACTTCTCAATAACTGTTGTCACGTGGGATGTTTAAGTAAAAGAGATAAAAGATTTTCAAATCTTTTATTTTCATTTCTATTCTACTCACTCTCTCTCTTTTCTTATTCTCTCACATTTTCTGACGGTTTTCTATACAGACACTTCATCAAACACCTTTCAGGCAACCTATCTTCTCACTTCTTTTCAATGGCGCCCAAGGATATAATCATCGATGGAGCTAAGTTTGTACCAAACAACTATGCTGCCATTCTCACTAAGAGTGAAGCTCCTTCTGAACTTCATTTTATTCAGGACTTCTTATCTTATAGTGAAATTGGGTTCGCCTTGACGCAGCCAGAAACTTTTTCTGGAACTCAAGTTCTGAAATTCTGGAGAACTGGGTTATATGATGATGGTGGTGCTGCTGGTTCTCCAAGTATAATTTTCACATCAGGAGATGTCGAGTATGTGGTTACTAAATTGACTATTCGTAAAGCTCTCCATTTACCTGAAGACTGTACATTCTCAACAGTGGAGGAGCCTGTTTTACAGCAGCTTATGGCTAATTTGGGTTATGAGCAAAGCTTGGGAAAGCTAGGTCAACTGAAAAGATCACATATCATAAAGGAATGGAGCTTTTTCTTTGACTGTATCACCAAGGCATTCGCCAATAAATGCTCCAACTTTGATGCTATTCCCATCATGAGTCAGCAAATCGGGTATGCCCTTATCAATCAAACTCATTTTGATTGTGCAAGTGTTGTGCTAGGTTTTATAGGGGATATGATGACAGAAGATAGGAATGTAGTATATTTTGCTAGATTCTGTCAGCTTATATATATTTTCTGTTGCGATGATGAACCCCAACTAGCCAGTAGCTTAACTTCACCCTTTAAGCTTGCAAAAAGGGTTTTAATGATTTGTTAAATGCTGACAATAAGAAACAAGTGCTGAGACCCTTACAGATTCCTCAGTCAGTAAAACAAATCTTGGTAAATGCTGATCCACAAGCAAATATATCTGTGTATCCTGATGTCCAACCCACCAACTCATCACAACCAACCCAATCTCCATCCGCACCTACCACAACTACACAAACACCTCAAACATCTCAACCTCAACCTTCAGCACATCCAGTGATGCCTTCATCTTCAAAACCCAAGAGGACTAAGATAGTACCTCAGTCTCAACAGAAGAGAAGGAGAATTATTCTGAAAGATGAGTCAGATAATGAGGAACAGGTTCCTATATCAGAACCTGTTGTTCTAGAAGCTGAGAAGATCTCTTCTCAGAAAGATACTGAAACTGGGAGTTCTAGGCCCCTCAAAAGGCTTAGAAAGCTAAATACTGATGATGAAGCTCCCAAAGTCTCAACTTCAGCAAAGAGACTTAAAAAGCAAAGAGCCAGGAGGGCTGTAAGTGAATCATCATACTCTGAAGATATCCAGGAAGCAGCAGCTAGGGAAGGGGGTCAGGAATCTCTGATCCCAACAGAACCTATAGTAATTGAATTACTTCCCACTGCTGAATCAGACTTTACTCAAGCTCAAAAGTCTCCTATTCAAGAGCAAGAGGATATTCCAGAGCAAGTGCCTACACCTCCTGTGTCTCCTATAATTGATCCAGTACATGCTGAAGACCCAGGTACAAGTGCTGAAATAGACATACATAACTTGGTTGTGCCTGAGGTTCTGTACTGGGAAGCTCCACCAACTCAACTCACTCCACCAACAACACCAATTTCGGATGATGACTTCAATGCAGATATTCCAACAACGCCAGTTCTGAATCTAGATGCTGAAGATCAGATTTTAGGTGGGCATCAAAATTTGGACGTTGATCAAAACTTAATTGCAGATCAGAATTTAGATGATGATGTTGAAGCCTCTATAGCATAACATACTGTTATTTTATCAGAGGATGCTGATACTGCAGGCTCTATAAGTTCTGATGCTGACAATGCTGAAATTACTGGTGAAGCTGCTACAAATGTAGATGCTGATGTAGCTGGTCCATCAGGACATGGACCTCAACAAGCTCCATACAAAGCTGATCTAATCAATAAGTTTGTTAGAGAGGATGCACCAGTACCTTGGAGTGAAACTCCTAGAGGAAAGGAGTGGACTAAGGAGTGGAACAAAGTTACTTTTGTTCCTACTGAAAAAATTATTGCTGAGCACCTGGCTAAAGCTGATGAAATGCTGATAAATGATGATTTCAAGGCACAACTGAGAGTTACTGCATTGAGTACAAGGCACCTTCAAGGTCAACACTCAATAGCTCATGACAAGGTGAACAAAATTCAAGAATCACTGATCCAGCAAGATATGAATATAAAATTGGAAAAGAACAGATTTTTTAAGCCAGCATTTGACCGAATTGGGTATATTGAAAAGACTCACGAAAAGCAACAAGATCAGATTTCTGAAATTCTAAAGAATCAAGCTTCTCAGCAAACTCAACTCAATGAGATCCAATCCTCAGTGGAATTGCTTGTCTCTCTTCTTCTACCTGCTGATGCCAAAAAGGGGAGAAAGTGATTAAGTCCAAATGCAAATCTAGTCAAGTACTGAAGGGTAAGGATGATGGAAATGATGACCAGGGAAACTCTGAAAAGGGTAGAGGTCATGGTCAAGGCAAAGGTTCTTCATCTAAGACAGCTGAAACTTCTATACAGAGATCAAGCTCTGATGCTGATAGAAGAATAAGTTCTGGTAAACAAGTTCTGACAAAGGCTGATATTCCTACACAGGGTGAAAGTCAAGAGTTTATGCAGAAACTGAAGCTCAAGGGGAAGGAAACAATAGTTTATTATCAAGACCCCAAGCTACAGAAGCTGGATGAAGAAATTTCAAAAAGATTATTTCTTAAAGAAAATCCAGGAATGGAGTTTGAAAGTCTAAAGGAAGAAGAAGCCATACTTAAAGCAGAAAATGTCAAATTCAAGTCTGAAGCTTCTATTGCTGAAAAGAAACTTCCAAAGCCTAAGGGTATTGTGATTAAGGAAAAGACAAATTCTGAGGCAACCAAAGCCAAATCACAAGTGGAGGTAGATCCAAGATCCAAGGGCAAAGCAAAAATTGATGAACCTGTAAAGGTATACATGCCAATCATGGATGAAGAAATAATTGATGAAGAAGATATTAGTCTTACTCTGAAGAAAAAGAAGATTTCTCAATCAACCTCTGACATGGCTCAAGTTGTTCAGAGTCAAGATGTATTAAGTTCTGATATTACAAAGAAGCAAGCTACCTCTGACATATCTCAAGTTGGCTTGATATCAAAAGATAAGAAGAAATACACATTAACCTCTGACATTGCTCATGTTAAACCTTCAAGGATGCTACTACCATGATTCACCAAAGCTCAACAGACTCAACCTTTGAAGACTACATCAAGTGGTTTTGAAGCAAGAGTTGTTCAAGGAAAGGAAGCAAGAGATAAATCAAGATTGGGTAGTTCTAAAGAAAAGAGAGTAAACAATACTACCAATGATCCAACTTCCTTGAGTGAACCGGGAGTAGGTACAACTCCTGAGAGATTGAATCAACTTGAATCTGTACAAATGGTTTACCATTCTATTTTGAAAGAAGATGTCATGTTATACTTTATGAAAGATGGGAGGGTATTCCATATTAGGAAGAATGCTATTCCATTGAAGTATTTTGAAGAACTGGAACATGTTCTATTCCTACTTCAAGTGAAAAACAGATCAACAGATGGTGCTGCAGGTTATTTAAAATCAAATATTCAAAGACAGAAGATGCTTTACTCTGTAAAGTCTGACAGCCCATACTGTCCTAAGTACAGATCTCACAGTGGAGATATTGTTGAAATGAAGCCTAATACCGCAAAGATCATCACTACATTTTATGGTATTAAGGGACTTGAATTCAATCTAGAGTCTGATAAAGCCTATATCATCAGACTAGATCAGGATATAAGAAAATCTAAAATAAATTATCTTAGGGCTGCTATCTTTCAAACTGGTGAAGATACAGTTGAACTGAAAAATGCTAAAAGGAGGATGGTCAATGAACTTGAATATGCTGAGAGAAGTCTGTTGAAGAATTATCTCAGAACAACTCCTGACATCAAAAAGATCAGAAATTGAAGCCAAGTCAAAGATCTACAACTGCTTAAATTCTGAAGGATATACAGACTGAAGCTGAAATCAGACTTTGAGGATGGTAAAGCTATAAGGACTGTAAGTTGTAGTTATCTAGTCAAATTCTCATGCATCTGTACTTAATGTTTTTGACATCATCAAATATCTGTTGAACTTGTATATTATGCTAATTTACAAGTTGGGGGAGATTTTTAGATATATTTGTAATGTCATGTCTAATGATGATTTGTGTTTAGTTTTCAAATCTTACTTAACAGGACAAATCAGGACTTAACTGGAAATCAGTACTTATACTGAAGTCAGGACTTAAGATATCAGAACTTAAGTTATCAGAAGATATTTATCAGGAGATAATATTAGGACTTAAGGAGACTTTCAGATAGGGAAGGCGACTGATTGAAAGGAAAGAAGATCAAGACAAACATAAGAAGAGATATGCATGGAGAAGAATTCTATGAAGAATAGAATACTTGGAAGAAAAGATAACTGATTGATATATATTAGGAAGCAGAATTATATTCGATATCAATTAGAAGATTATTTTGTAACTGTGTAGTATATAAACACAGACATAGGGTTTACACTATATATGTTATCTTAATCGAAAATATTATTCTTTTGTAACCCTAGCAGCTCTCGTGATAATTTATTCATGACTTAGAGAGAACAGTTCTTTGTAACAGAGTTTATTGTGTTGAATAAAATCTGTGTTTTGTTACTTGAATTCTTATATTCGATTTGATTGTAGTAAACACTGTATTCAACCCCCTTCTACAGTGTGTGTGACCTAACAATGATTGTACGCGAGCGTCAAAAAATTGATACTAGTAAAAATATTTTGGAGAGGGTATATTACTTAAATTACGTGATGGGCCAAATGTAAGGAAGCAAGTCATTCTTTTATTTGGTTCAGTATATGTGTTAAGTTAATGTTATATTTTTAATATGCTTCAAATTATATGCACGCAGGTCGGAGATAACGAGATAAGCAGTAAAAGGGAGGTAATAAATTAAATTATGTTATTAAAGGGTGGTTTGAAATAAATTTAAAGGATCCTAAATTCTCTTTGTAAAAACAAGTTGCAGGACTCTGGACAAAATATCGGGTTGACGATGCAAGACCTGGTTGTCAAAGATAATATGGAAAACGATATTGGGACAAAGACATGACTGAATTGAAGAAGCTTATACAATGGGTTCTAAAATAATGTTGATGTAAATTAAATTTTGTAGTTACGTAATGCACATAGTGATTACGTACTATGCGGATAATTGATTTATTTGTTTCTTTAAAAATCTTGCTACAGGAACAAACAATACACACTAATGGTGTGGATTTGATGTCAAATGCTGAGAATGATGAATTTTTTAATGACACGGATAATTTTTATATAGAGGAACAAATTATGGACATGGATTTTGGGGTAACCTCTTATCATGTTTGAGTAGAAAAATTTGTTCAATTTTTTTGTAAACTGATTTCCAAATATTAATCTCTTTGCACCAGCACAACTTAGTTTACTGATCAAACACAATAGTTTATGTATGTATGATAATATTTTCACAATTTAAGTAGTAATTAATACTTATTATTTATATATAAACCTTGTAGTTAACATACATATAATTTTTTAGAGTTGTAAAATTATTGTACTACAAGAACAAGTGTTATAGTACAAAGGCAGGAAAGTGGATGTTGTACTCGAAATGAGGCAATTTTAATTGATGAGAAGAAATTAGAAAGAGCAGGAACCTTGAAGGACATTGAGCCAGAGGTGAATGAGAATAATATGAATGTATTTTTTCTTTAATATTGGGATTAATATTCTAATCTATCGTACTTGCAAATAAGTTGTATTAGAAAGAAGTGATTGCGATGACATCGAGAAAGTGACAAGAAAGAATACAAATTTGGTGAAATTTAAAATTTAATCCATTATTCATTTTTAAGAAATTAAATATATGGAGTTGGAATTGATATGGTACTGAACACACAAACACGTGTTGATCAAGAAATTGATAAACATTTTGAGGAGGAGGTATGTTTAGTTAAACAATTATCTGTGTTTTTGAATTTGATGCGATTTAAACTTATGGTTACATGTAATATATTTCTATTTTTGTTCTGGCAGCCGTACATGACATTTTTTGAAAATAATCCGAAGGAATTTGTTGATATGTATGAAAGGTGCTTGAATAATTGTAAAGTATCATTAGCACTATTTTCTCAAAATTTGCGCCTTGCAAAACTGAAGAAGGAATATAGTCAATATTTCAAGATGTTTGAAGAAACTAGTCATATAGCCAAAAAATTATTAGTCGGTAATGTAGTTCACGATGCTGGTAAAAAATCTGTAATACTAGATAATGCAGATTTCGTACCTAGCTATTCTTTGGGGTTGTCACAGTTGACGCCCAAAAACCTCCTCAGTGATCTAAAGGGCATTGGTAATTCACAACTACAAGGAAGTTCAGGTTCAGTGAGTTTATGCCTAAAGTTGTTGATGAGAAGGGTGCACATTGTAGGGTGGGAGATAAAAGAATTGTAACTACAAATATGGCGAGACCGCGCCGAGAGGTAAATCATCACATCTATGTAGGTCTCCGTACGTGAGCAGAGTTGTTGATGTGAGTAGCCATGTTATAACGACTGAGGAGAGGAATGCATGGAAGTGGCTTTTCTAGAATAGGCAAAACAAAAGGTTAGTGTAATATATGGGATATAACGTGTAATGACTTTTGCTGATAAATAAATATTTTGTATTTATTTTGTGATTATTCTGTGAATTATTTGTTAAGTGATATATGTGTTTGGATATTTGAATATGATATAATCTGAGTATTGTAATTTTTATGTGTCCAAAATAAAGTGTAGATAATTGTCATATTTTTCTATTAATTTTATGTTGTTTTATGATTTTATAAAAGATTTACGGATTTAATAAATTGTTTTTTCGAATAATAATTATTTTGTATAATCGGAAACCAACCGACTTCAACCGTTCTTACGTTTTAACAGCCCGAAACTCTTCCGAGAACTCATTCCTAACCTAATTGTAATATTCCGAGCATTTTCCATGTTTTGACTTTTTCGATCCGACGTACGGTTTTCCCTGTGCGGGTCCCGGCGCAATATTTTCGATACAAAATTCGTTTCGGTAAATCGATAAAACCTGTATTTTTGAGAAATGGGATCTTTTTATTATACTATTATAATTATCATCTCGTAGTACATGTAACCAAAGCACTGAGACCAAGACCGCAGTACAAAATCTATAGATTTGGATAATTATCCTAAAATCGGTACCGTTTTGGATATGTTTTCTCAAATAAACGTAATATTTTATATCCGGTATGATCCAACGGGGTACCAATATTCCGTAAATATAAATAACCCTTACCGTATTTTATTTTGTACAAAAAATCATTTGCAGTCAGTAATTATATAATTTACAGAGAAAACAGTATATTCATATAAGTTTCTGAGAATCAAACCCTAATTTCAAGGCGTTACCGAAGCCCGATTGGAACGCTCGAGTAACCAAAATGAAGGATTTGAAGAGTACTTTCAGATTCCAGAGCTTGTTTAACTGCAAAAACTACTGGTATTTTTCTATATTTTTATTTATTTTAGAATTATTTTGAACTAAAATATGAATTTTTGTTCGAGGGATTGTTTGTATGATTTGATAATTGCATGTTGTAGAGCTTGGCTTCCTGATGAATTTGATATATTATATGACTGATTTGGAGTTCAATAACATGCTCAAATATGTGTTTTAATTTTGAATTTCAAAATTTGGGTTTATAACCCGTATGAATGTTCTTAATTAAAATTTGGGGGTTTTGTTCTAGGGGTTATTAGATTCTTTGGTTGGTATGGATTTGTAGAGTTTGAAAAGAGGAATCGATTGGTGGTGGTCTCGTCAACAGACGATACCGGAATTGAGCTGGCCGAAGCAAGAAAGAACTCGTCGTCCGGCGAGTTTTCTTCAAGCTTTTCCGGCCAACTCAGGGGTTATCTGTCAATTTTGATTGCATGTATAGATTCCTGGTGATTTGTAGTTTAATTCTGGAGCTTGTAGAGGTGTGAAGATTCTGGGAACGTCTTCTCCGGCGATTCCCGTCGTTTTCCGGTGAGGAGTTTACAAAATTGCAAACAGGCCCCTGTTCTTTTAAAAACAATACAGTTTAGTCCTTGAACTTTCCAGACTTTGCGAATTTAGGATTCCTGTTTTAAAAATATTTAAAAATCATATTTTCTATTTATTTTAATTACAGAAATTCATTTTTAATTGTTAAAAATCCTAAAATTATTATTTTAATTTAAAAAATTATTTTTAATTCAAAAATAAATCTGAATAAATTAGTTAATTAATTTTAATTGATAATTAATTAGTTAATTGGTCAATTAATTTGAAAATTAACTGATTAATTGATTTAAATAATTATTAATTAATTATTTAATTAGATTTAATTATCTATTTTGATTTAAAAATATCCTAAAAATAGTTTCGAACTTTAAAATATTATTTTAAATTGTTTTCAAGGCTCGATAATTATTATAAAATGATTTTAAAGCCAGATTCGGGCAATCGAACCCTGTTTATTGTTTTAAAATGATTCAACGACCCGTTTTAATTCCGAAAAATGCTTAAAAAATTGTATTAAATATCTGAAAAATCATTTTAACATCAACTCATCTTTGAAAAAGTATTTTCATCAAATATCTTACATGTTATGTGTTATATGTGAACTGATTAATGTGTTATATACGTATAAGTGTATTGTTTGACTGTTTTAACCGTAACTTTCAATCCGTAAATCGGATTTGGGTGAAATGAAGGGTAGATAGAAGCTTATATCGAATAAAATCAAGTGAGATGAGTATTAATAGATATTTATGATATCTGAGTAGAAGAAGCAAGGCGTAGGAAAGGGATGCAAGTAGTTGGTGAATAAGAGATAGTGATCGAAAGACATTGAAGTGTTAGCGAGTTAAGACAAGGCAAGTGTTCTGAACTTTCTCAAGAGATATTGCGAGTAATTGATAGTTCTATTTTATATTTCAAGTGCTTTGAAGCACTAAACCCTAAACCTTGATTCCAGTTATTGATCTTTGATCCGAAAGCCTTATTCTTTCTGAACCATTGATTGTTAAATACCCAGATACGAATCACCGATATACGATACTACTCCACAAATACATGCAAACTAAATACCAATTACTGAACCGAAATTGCTTAACACTTAAACCTTTATACCTTATACATTGAAAGACCAATCCTTATAACCATAAGACTTTGATTCTTTTGTTATCCAATTCTTGTACCGGTTAGTAACCAATCATTGTATTTGCCATATTGTTCTCTCGTGAAGATTGCAAATCATCTTATGCTTGAAACCCTATGTTGTTTATGATTCTGTTTATTGCTTTATATTGTTTATTCTGTTATTGCTATAGAATTAGATTATTTTATAAAATGTGGATCAGATTCGTGGTCAGACCAGATTGGTGGTCAAGTTAGGCCATTGTGTGCCTTGGATCCAGTAATTAGAGCAGAGCTGTGTGCCTTGCTCAGGGTTAGTGTGTGACTGATCAGCAGCCTAACCTTGGTTTTTAAAATGAAAACTTAATATCCAACTCTAAATCATTGCTTATCCATAAAATTGATACCATAAATCATTTTACTTGATCATTGTTTAATCCCAGTATCGTCAAAGTGACTTGCTGAGCTAGTTAGCTCATTTGTGCAATTCTGTTTATGTTATTTTCCAGTTAAGAAGGAACCTGTTGGTAGCGCTGATTCCCAATCCAGTGCGCGAGCTAGGATTTCAGGTTGAGAGGAATAAGCTAACTGAAGACTTTTGTAATAATTTAAGTTTGAGAAGTTGTAAGAATGTTTAATATTCAGTTGTAAGTTTGAATAGTTGAGATTTGGATGTTTGTAATATAAGTGTGTGTGTGTGTGTGGCTTGTGTGCATACTTTAACCTGTTGCGATCCGTGGATGTTGGTAGGTAGGGTCACTGTATATTACTATTATCTTTATTATTGTTATAAGCAGGTGTATATATATGGTGTGTGTGTGTGTTGTGGACCCCAAACTTCTGACCCGGGTTTGGAGGGCGCCACAGTTAGTGTATTGTATAATTTTTTTATGTGCTCTGCATTTATAAGTCATATATTCTAGCTAGCTAGTATAGATGACATAACCTGGACCAATGGATCAATATGTATCTTTCAGGGATTGCTTATTTGAATGGGAGGGTAGAAAGTGTACAAAAGCACACTTTCAGTCACTGCAAGACAATAAATTGGTCGAGACCACGGTGCTTGACACATGGACCTACTTATTAAACGAGAATGAGATACTTAAAGCTGATTCTTCACCTTTACGTCTTTTCATGACCACCGAAACCACTGTATGTGATTTTTAACTAAATTAAATAATCTTATTAGTCCAAATTATTATTTTTTCTATATTATGTGAAAAATACTAATTATGTGCCATATATGTTAATGCAGTACAGACCTTTGAGGATGGATGTTGGTATAGGTGATGATTATTCAAAGATGAGTCATTTTGCTGCATTTGATGACAACATGGACCTTGTCATGAAAATGGTTAATGAGATACATAATAAGCAGTACGATGTGAAAGACTTTGATATGGTAAGATGGATAAAGTGTATAATTTTCTTTACCAACTCATTTTTTGGGCTTTTTTCATGTGCCACATTATATTTTAATTAATACATTTCTCCCTATAAGTTTTCTAGTTTTTTTTTCCTATTTACGATTCGGGCCATCACTATATCATATGCTATAACATGAAGAAAACACGATTAGAGATAATTGATAATAGAATCCAAACTGCTGGAGTGGAGGAAATGTATGTTGATCTACCAGCACGTCTGATATGTGTAAGATTTAAGAACTTTTGGATGGATGTAGGTTGGAACATCCTTCGACAAACTCTAATTATTTTGTGATATTAACGAATGCAGCATGAATGTTTTTGTTACTGGATTTTAATTTATGATCTGCCAAAAGAGACCGAGATTAATAATTTGCAACCCAGAGTTCATAGGATGGGATGACAAACGGAAATGAACTATGTTGACTGCGGTATCTTTGTAATTAGACACATGGAGACATACATGGGCAGCTTGTGTGCCTGAAAGGTTGGCCTCCATGTGGAAAAGGTATATTTAATCATTTTTAATTTCTATTTAATGTTAATGCACATTGTAGTAAATTAATGAATAAAAAAATGTGTCATTATGCAGGAAAACCAACAAGCACTGCTGAAAAAATTAAGAATTATCTATTGTCACATTCTGTTGACAAGGAGTGAAAATACCAAAAATAATGGTATGTTGGAAGGAGCTGCAAATTTGGCTAAGGGAAAAATCTTGGTTGAATGACCGACTAAGAAAAAACAAATGTACTTTGAGTTTTTATTGTGCACGAATTGAATGTTAATTTTGATAGCATTAAGCTCTACTGTGATACTGTAATGTTTTGCTTTCATTTGGTTGTATTGATGAAAATTGTAGACCTTGGATTTTCTTTGGAAATTTACAGGTACCAGTTTGAATTTAATTCATATGGATTTTAATTTAGTAGTAGTGATGTACTAGTTGTGGCGCCCTCCAAACCCGGGTCAGAAGTTTGGGGTCCATAACACACACACACACACCATATATAAACCTGTTTATATCATAAGAATATATGCAAAGACCCTACTTACCATAACCATGGATCGCAACAGTTCAAAGTATGTCCACAAGCCCCAACCTTATTTATTACAACGTACCAAATCCCAATTTATTTATTTACAACTGAAGTAAAACTTTATTACAAACTTTCAACACAAACTAAGTCACACATATTCCGCTAGCTTATTCCATTTCAACCTGGAAACCTAGCTTGCGCACTCGACTGGGGATCCTCGCTACCACCAGTTGCCTTTTTAACTAGAAAAGAACATAAACATATTTGCAAGAGTGAGCTAACTAGCTCAGCAAGTCATAATGACAACACTGAGATCAACAATGATCAATTGAAATGATATAAGGAATCTAGTTTCCTATTAAGCAATGATTAAAATTGGATATTCACTTTTATTTTAAAAACCAAGGTTAGGCTGCTGATCAGTCACGTACTAACCCCGAGCAAGGCTCTCAACTTTGCTCTATATACTGGATCCAATGCACACATTGGCCTATCATGACCACGAATCTGGTCCGACCACGAATCTGGTCCATATTTAAAAACAATCCAATTCTATAATAATAACATGATAAACAATGTAATTCAATAAACTGAACCATAAACAACATTTATCTTGAAGCATAGGGTGATTCACAATACCCTGAAGGTATAACAAGGTAAACAGGAAGATTGACTTTCAATCTTGGGAAAGAATCAGAATGTAGAAGACCAAGGGTTCAATGGTTACAAGGATTGGTCATCTGTTATATAAGGCATAAGGGTTCGTATGTTAAAAAATTCTATATTGTGGTAGATATGTATTTGTGGAGTAGTATCGGATGTGTGTGGTTCGTATCCAATAATTTAACAATCAATGGCTTATGAAGGATAAGGCTTACGGCTTAAGATCAATAAGAATCAGGGTTTAGGGTTAAGTACTTCAAAGTACTTATAATATATAATAAGAACTATTTGGAATACTTGTAATTGTACTACAAGGAATAGCAGAAACACTTGCAATATAACAAGAAGGTTCGAGAGTACTTGCAATTATACTATAAGAAAGTTCAGGGATACTTTCCTTATCAATCCGTTTTTACTTTACTAGGACTTGTCAATTGGTTCCCACTCACTGACCACTTGTTTTCCCTTTCTACGTCTCGCTTCCTCTGTTAGACATCACATGTACTTATCAATACTACTTTTCATCTCATTATATTCGTTACAAGCTTCTATCTACCCTACATTTTACCCAAATCCGACGTACAGATTGAAAGTTACAGAAAAAATTGTCAAACAATACACATACAATCATATTATACATCAATCGGACCACATATAGCACATAGCACGAACGATATTCGATCAAAATAATTTTTCAAAGAAGATTCAGGGTTAAAATAATTTTTCAAGTATTTAATACGAATTTCTGAACATTTTTTAGAATTAAAACGGGTTTCCGAGTCATTTTATAATTAAATAATAGGGTTTGAACACCCGAATATGACATTAAAATGATTTAATAATAATTATCGAGCCTTGAAAATAATTAAAAATAATATTTTAAAGCTCGAAACTATATTTCAGAATTTTTAAATCCAAATAAATAATTAAATCTAAATAAATAATCAATTAAAATTAATTAATAACTAATTAAATTAATTAATCAATTAATATATAATTTAATTGACTAATTAAATAATTAATTATCAAATAAATTAATTAATTATTAAGATTTATTTTTAAATTAAAATAATTTTCATAAAATAAATAATGAATTTTGGAATTTTAAAATAAATATAAATCAATTTCTGAAAATATTATAAAAAAGAAAATACAATTTCTGAAAATTATTAAACAGAAATCTGATTTTTATAAAACTCTGAAAACACAGGGACTGAAGTGAAAGCATTGCAAAACTCAGGGGACTAAATTGTAATTGTTACAGTCATCGTCCCCGGTCGCCGGAGAAGCCATGGTCGCCGACCTGAAGCTTTTCCGGCGACTGAAAATCAGCCCAGAAAACTGTCAAATTAACGGGGATGAAACTTTTTGCTTCCAGAAATATATCTGCAGAATCAAATCACCCAAACAATCGACGATTTAACCAAAAAAATCATCGAAAAATCTGGGCGCCGCCACGGTCGATTTTCCGACCTTGGCCTTCCCGGAATCGTTTGTTCTCCATGTATATACCATTCAAATCGTCTTTCGACGATCTGCAACTTGGTGCAATGAATTTCAACCTATAACCCCTAAAAAAGAAACGCCCAATTTCCAAATACAAATATTCATAGCTATAAACCCTAGTTCATCAATTCGAGAAACAAACAACAATTTGAACATGTTATTGAACTCCAAATCAGTCATATAATATACCAAAATGATTAGGACAAAATTATCAACATGATTCAAGTATCAAATCATATAAACAACATCAACATCAAAAATTCTTATTTTATTATTAATTAATTCGAATTAAAACAAATAAATAAGATCAAAACATAACAACAATTTAAACATGTTATTAAACTCCAAATCAGTCATATAACATACCAAAGATCAGGACAAAATTATCAACATGATTCAAGCATCAAATCATATAAACAACATCAACATCAAAAATTCCTATTTTAATTATTAATTAATTCGAATTAAAACAAATAAATAAGATCAAAACCTAGATTTCTGCACTGAAATGGATGGTTGATTCTGAAAAAGCTTTTCGAGAGCTTCGATTCAGTATAAGGCACACTCAATTCTGAGTTCGATAACGCCTTCAGATTTGAGTTTGATTTTCAAGAACGCGACGATTAATTAGGGTTTTCTTTGTATTTTCTATGTTTTTACTGATCGATTATGATTATACGAATAAAATGAAATAAAAAATAGGCTATTTATATTTATGGAATATTAATACACGTTGGATCGTATTGGATCGAAAAATAAGTTATTTAGCCGCTAAGTAACTGCAAAAATGATCCGTTTTGGATAATTATAATTTTTTTTGGATAATTATCAAAACTTTTGGAAAATTATCAAAACCGAGCTTCTTATAAAGTACTTTATACGAAAATAATGTAATAATATCCCGTCTTTCAAGAATACGGGTTTTGTTGATCTATCGAAATGATTATTGTATCGAATATTTTGCACCGGAACGCATATGGGTCAAACCGTAAACCGGATTGAAAAAATCAAAACATGGAAAATGTCCGAAATAATCAGATTAGATTAGGAAGGAGTATTTCGAAGAGTTTCGGGTTGTAAAAACGTAAAAACGGTTGAAGTTGGACGATTCTCGGCTTTATAAAATAGTTTTGTAATTATTCAGAAAATAATTAATAAATTCATAAATCATTATAAAATCAAATAACAGTCCAAAAATTACCAGAAAAATACCATAATTATTTATATTTTATTCAGGATATAATAAAATTAACATACCTATAATTTACCATATATAAACATCCACATATCAACACCAATCATCAGATAATTCACCAAAATCACATAATAATTATTTATTGATAAAAATAATTACACGTTATGTCCCGAATATTACACCAGTCATCAACAAACATGATAATAATAATAATAATACATCTTACTTATGTTGTACTATCCGCTACAAGCCACGTAAGATGTATTAAAGTTTTGCACCCAATATTTAGAAAAATACAAATGTTTTGCACCCAAACAAAACAAATGTTCTGCACCACATAATCCGCTAAAGAAAATTTAAGAGTTAAATTTTCACATGAAAACTGTAATATCTGGGATATATCATATAATTATTTTTGCCAATAAATAAATATTATGCATATTCAGTATTGATTCTATGAATTATTTGTTAAGTGGTATATGTGTTTAGATGTTTAAAAATAATATAAATTGAGTATTTTAATTTTTATATGTCCAAAATAAAATATAGATAATTGTCATATCTTCCTATTTATTTTTATGATGATTTATGATTTTATAAAAAAATTATGGATTTAATAATTTCTTTTTCGGAGTATTTATAAACTATTTTATATAATCGGAAACCAGCCGACTTCACCCGTTTTTACATTTTTATAACCCGAAACTCTTCCGAGAACTCCTTCCTAACCTAATTGCAATATTCCGAGCATTTTTCATGTTTCGACTTTTTCGATCCGGCGTACGGTTTGTCCTGTGCGGGTCCCAGCGCAATATTTTCGATACAAAATTCGTTTCGGTAAATCAATAAAACTCATATTTTTGATAAACGGGATCTTTTTATTAAACTATTATAATTATCACCTCGTAATACGTGTAACCAGGCGCTGAGACCAAGGCCGAAGTACAGATTGTACAGATTTGGATAATTATCCCGAAAACCGGTACCGTTTGGATCTGTTTTTATAAATAAACGTACTATTTTACATCCGGAATGATCCAACGGGAAATTAATTTTCCGTAAATATAAATAGCCTTTACCGTATTTTATTTCGTACCGAAAATCATTTGCAAACAGTATTTACAGAATTTTCCAGAGAAAATACTTATATTCATAAAACCTTTCAAAAATCAAACTGCAAAATCAAGGTGTTATTGATCTCCGTTTGGAAAGCTCTGGTAATCAAAACAAAGGGTTTGGAGTGTATTTTCAGAATCTCAGGCTTGTTTTACTGCAGAAATCAAGGTTATTTCTCTATAATTTTATTTATTTTCGAATTAAATTGATTTAAATTATGAATTTTTGTTCGGATGATTGTTTGAATGATTTGATGCTTGCATGTTGTAGAGCTTGTCTTCCTGATCATTTTGATATATTATACTCTTGATTTGGAGTTCAATAACATGTTCAAATTAGGGTTTGATTCTCGAATTTAAAAATTAGGGTTTATGTTCATATGAATGTTCTTGATTAATTTTTAGGGGTTTCTTAATTAGGGATTAACAGATGTTGAAAGTTAGTGGGTTTTGCTCCCCTTGGAATTTAGAATCGATTTATGTATAGCTTGTTAAAAAACGATTCCTGGATTGAACAGAGTTATCTTTTAAAGTTTTCGCCGGATTTTCTAGAACTCGCCGGCTGCGAGTTTATGTTTCGATCGGTTCAATCGATTCCGAGTGTGGTTTCAGATTTTGATTACACCACTGAGTTGCATATTGTTTATTCTTGATTTCTGGAGAGTTTTACGGCCATTCGAGGCTTCTGCCTCGTTTCCGGTGAGCTCGGGGTCGCCGGCAATGGCGACGCCTGCGACGTGGTGAAGGAGATGGCGAAAGTGCAGAAAGGTCTCTGACCTTTCTGTGATATTGCAGAGTAGTCCCTGTGTTTTAAAAGTTTTTAAAAACAAGATTTCTGTTTACAAAACTTTTAAAATTAGGATTTTTGTTTTATATATTTTCAAAAATAGGATTTCTTTTTATAAAATGATTTTAAAAATAGTTTTCATTATTTTAAATTCCAAAAATCATTTATTTTATTTCTAAAATTCATTTTTAATTTAAAAATAAATCTAAATTATTAATTAATTAATTTTAACTAGTAATTAATTGACTAATTGATCAATTAATTTAAATATTAATTGATTAATTAGTTTATTTATTTATTAAATAATTTTAATTAATTATTTAATTGGATTTAATTATTTTAAATTGGTTTAAAAATTTTGAAAAATAGTTTCGAGTTTTAAAATATTATTTTAAATTGTTTTCAAGGCTCGATAATTATTATAAAATTATTTTGAAGCCAGATTCGACCAACTGAACCCTGTTTATTGTTTCAAAAATGCTTCAACGACCCGTTTAAATTCCGAAAAAATGTTTTAAAAATTATATAAAATGCCCGAAAGATTGTTTATGACCCGAGACTTCCTTATAAATGAAACTTCATTGATTGTTTGATGTGTTTGTTAGGAATATATGTGCATTAGTTTGATGATATATTTAACAAAACACTTAAGTAGAAATCTAGTGTTTGTAGCCTCAACGGATAAGACCATTTTGGCTATCCGTTGATGGTGTAGCTTTACTTAGAAATAAGTCTAGTATTGTAGCACATTTCAGTCTCTGAATTTGAGATATAATTCTTAAATGTTGAGGGAAATTATAAGTCATGTTGACTACTAGAGGATATGCAGATAGGAAGGCCAATTGTAAATATTTCATGCCTTGTAATTTTATATAAATGAAATGGTGTCAACGGATAACTTAAAGACCTTCAACGGATGAGAAACAAAGCTTCAACGGATGTCTCTAAAGCTTCAACGGATAACATCCTTCAACGGATGAGTGCATCAACGGATAGAGCTTCAACTGATAACACATCAACGGATAAAGCCATCAACGGATGAAGGCTTCAACGGATGTTCTGTTAAATAGCAGTTGACAAGTGGTAGTTGTACCTACAAACAGAGGCACATGGGTTGACAGAGACAACTGAGATGTGGTAGCCTATTTCAGGAACATCAGAAAAAGCAGCCGTTCTACTCTAGTATAAAGAGGCAATAGTCAACAATGCACTGGAGTAAAATGGAAAATAAACAAGTGGAGAACTTATTTTATTATTGTATTTTTATCTTTGTCTTCACTTGTAAACTTGGTGTTATATAAACCAAGCAGCAGCTAGTAATTAGAAATGAATTTTTCCAGAGCTGTTTAGAAAAATCTTGAGAGAAAAATTATCTAGTTTGTACTAGGACGCAGCTGTGATCAACTTCTTGAATCACAGATTTTCTGAAATACCATCTCTGGTGGAACAACAATCCACCAGAAAAGTTTTTAAGGTCTGTTGTGTTCTTTACATTAGTGTTTGAATATATATCTGTCTATATTAGCTTAAAGCAATTCATACACTTGTTTGTCTTAAACACATAGCCTTTGAAACTGCTCAAAACTTGAAAAAGTTTTGAGATTTACATTCAACCCCCCTTCTGTAAATCTCTTTGTTAGTCCACTAGGAATAACAATTGGTATCAGAGCAAGCTCTTGACACACAAAGAGTTTAAAGATCTTGGAAACTAACAAAGATGAGTGCACAGAAGAATCCTCCTATTACCATTATGAATAGGAAGGATATTGGAGTAAAGATCCCAGTCCTGGAAAAGGATAACTATCATCACTGGAAAGTAAAGATGCATTTACATCTTCTTTCTCAAGATGAAAGCTACATCAACTGTATTGAAAATGGTCCTCACATCCCTCATAAAGTAGCCACAGCTGCTACTGCAACAGTTGCTGTTGGACAGTCCATTCCCAAGCCAAAAGCAGAATGGACTATTGAAGACATGGAAGAAATCCGCAAGGATAAGAGAGCCATGAACATTTTGTTTAATGGCTTAGATCAAGATATGTTTGACAATGTCATCAATTGCCAAACTGCAAAGGAAGTTTGGGATACTGTACAAATTATCTGTGAAGAAACTGAGCAGGTCAGAGAGAACAAAATGCAGCTTCTCATTCAACAGTATGAGTATTTTCATTTTGAAGAAAATGAATCTTTAAATGACACATTCAATAGATTCTAAAAGCTGTTGAATGGACTGAAGCTGTATGGTAGAGTATACCAAGTCAAGGATTCCAACTTAAAATTTCTTAGGTCTCTGCCAAAGGAATGGAAGCCCATGACTGTTTCTTTGAGAAACTCTCAAGATTATAAGAACTTCACTCTTGAAAGATTATATGGAATTTTGAAGACTTATGAACTTGAAATGGAGCAGGATGAGCTATTGGAAAAGGGAAAGAGAAAAGGAGGAACAGTTGCTCTTGTAGCTGATAGTGAGAAGATGGAAACCAGGAATGAGGAGAAGACAATGCCAAGTCTCAAAATTGGCACAAGCAAATCAGAATCAAGCAAGGGTAAAGAGCAAGTTGCTGAGAATGAAGACAACTCCAGCCAAGATGACTCTGATGGTATTGATGAGCATCTTGCATTTCTGTCCAGGAGATTTGCAAAGATGAAATTTAGGAAAAACACTAGAGCCACTAAACCTCATAAGAACATGGTGGACAAATCCAAGTTCAAGTGTTACAATTGTGGTACAAGTGGACACTTTGCAAGTGAGTGCAGAAAGCCAACTTCTGAAAAGAAGAAATTTGACCAAGTAGATTACAAAAAGAAATATTTTGATCTGCTCAAGCAAAAGGAGAGGGCTTTCATTACTCAAGAAAAAGACTGGGCAGCTGATGGAGAAGAAGAGGATGAAGATGTGGAATACGTCAACTTGGCTCTCATGGCTGATTCTGAGGAAAATGAAGTTAGTTCATCAAGCAACCAGGTAATCACTACTGATTTAACACAGCTCACTAAAGAAGAGTGCAATGATGCTTTTAATGACATGTCTACTGAACTGTATCATTTGCGTGTGTCTCTTAAATCTCTTGCTAAAGAAAATAGTAGGATTAAAGAGAACAATTTGTTTTTTAGTGATAGAAATGCTGTGTTAGAAGATAAGTTGATTGACCTAGAGAAAACTAAGCTACATTGTATATCTGTTGAAAATGAACTAGCTGAATCTGTTAAGAAAGTAGAAATACTTTCTAATCAATTAGAGAGAGAGCAAGAGGTGATTAAAGCCTGGAAGACATCTAGGGATGTTAGTGCTCAAATTGCCAAGGTCCAAGGAATTGAATCATTCTGTGAGACTGCCTGGGATAAAAACAAAAAGAAACTGGAATTAATTGATGGGCTGTCAACGGATGTGGAATCAACGGATGATGAAAATTATCCGTTGAAGGAAGAAAAGGAGCATCCGTTGAAGGTTCCTCAATTAAAACAGGCAGACGTTTCTAAAAGTGAAAATCTAAAGAAACTCAACAAAAAGTTTGGTTCAACTTCCAAGAACTTTGTCAAAGGAGAAGCAAGCACATCCAAAGATGTCAGTAAGGTGAATATAGGGCACATGACCTTAGAACAGTTAAAGAATAGGCTCAAAGTGGTTGAGGATAAAAAGGAAACTAAAAGGAAATCTAATAGAAATGGGAAGGTAGGGGTTAACAAACATAACAATTACACACCTGATAAGTATGCTCCTAGAAAAAGCTGTGTGCATTATAGTAGTGTTAATCATCTATCTGCTAATTGCAAATCTATCAAGAAAACTCCCATTCCTGTACCCTCTTCCATGCCTAATATGTCTGCATCACCTCTGCATGCTATGCCTGTTATGTCTCAACAGAATCCTTATGCACATTTTGCAAACATGCCATATTTTAACAATCCTTATCTTGCTGCATTTGGTATGCCTCAAATGCCATACAATATGTCTATGTGGAATAACATGTTTGCACAATCCATGCCTTATCAAATTCCAAATGTGCTAAATGATTCTGTGACTAACCCTACACCTCAACCAACTACATCTAAGATCAAGGTTGACTCAAAGTTACCTAAGTCTAAAGATGCAGGAGGAATGAAGTCTAGGAGAAAGGCTAACAAGAATGGACCCAAGGAAACTTGGGTACCAAAATCAACTTGATTGATTTTATGGTGTGCAGGAAAAAAGAAGAAATCTATGGTACTTGGACAGTGGCTGTTCAAGACACATGACAGGAGATTTCTCCCTGCTCACAGAGTTTAAGGAGAGAGCTGGCCCTAGCATAACCTTTGGAGATGACAGCAAAGGGTTTACTATGGGATATGGCTTGATTTCAACAAGGAATGTCATAATTGATGAAGTTGCATTAGTTGATGGTCTCAAGCACAACTTACTGAGCATCAGTCAACTATGTGATAGAGGGAATACAATTTCCTTCAATTCAGAAGCCTGTGTTGTCACCAGTAAGAAAGACAACAAAGTGGTTCTAACTGGAGTTAGAAAAGGAAATGTGTACTTAGCTGACTTCAACTCTACAGAAGCAGAATCTATTACTTGTCTCTTCAGCAAAGCAAGTTCAGTTGAAAGTTGGCTATGACACAAGAAGCTATCCCATTTGAATTTCAAGATAATGAATGATCTAGTCAAAAAGGACTTAGTTAGAGGAATTCCTCTTGTTGAATTCTCAAGGGATGGTTTGTGTGATGCTTGTCAGAAAGGCAAACAAAGGAAAGCATCATTCAAAAAGAAGCTTGAAACAACAATTGATGAACCATTACAGCTGCTACATATGGATTTGTTTGGACCAGTCAATGTATTGTCAATTGCAAGAAAAAGATATTGCTTGGTGATTGTAGATGATTTCTCAAAGTTTTCATGGGTCTATTTTCTTGGATCAAAGGATGAAGCAAGTGAAATCATTATCAATCACATCAGGCAAGTCAATAATCATCCTGACTTGAAGGTTAGGAATATCAGGAGTGACAATGGAACTGAGTTCAAGAATTTAACAATGAGGCTGTTCTGTGAAGAAAATGGAATCATGCATGAGTTCTCAGCCCCAAGAACACCTCAGCAAAATGGGGTAGTTGAAAGAAAGAACAGATCTTTAATTGAGGCTGCCAGAACAATGCTTGAAGAATCAAAGTTACCAACATATTTCTGGGCTGAAGCTGTTAATTGTGCCTGCTACACTCAGAATATTTCTTTGATCAATCAAGCTAAAGGCATGACTCCTTATCAGTTGTTCAAGAGAAGAAAACCAACTCTAAACTTTCTTCATGTCTTTGGATGTAAATGCTTTATATTGAGAAATCAATCTGACCATAAAGGGAAGTTTGATGCAAAGGCTGATGAAGGGATATTTGTTGGTTACTCAGCTGGAAAATCTTATAGGGTCTACAATCTAAGAACCAACATTGTTATGGAATCTGTGCATGTTGTGTTTGATGATAAAAAGATTGATGGACTAACAGATGAGGGACACCATGAAAGACTCAAATTTGACAACATTGAGATATATTGTGATGATAGTGAAGAGGAGATTGATGGAAATGACACTTCAAAAGGGATTTAAGATATGCCCTTGGATAATGCACAAAATACTGCATCCGTTGAAAGTCAGAATTCTGCATCCGTTGAAAGAGGCAATGCAGTATCCGTTGAAAGACACAGTGCATCATCCGTTGAAGTACATAATGAAGCATCCGTTGATCATAGTTCATCAACGGATAATCGATTTACATCATCAGTTGATAGAACTCCAAGTTCCCTGCAAAGGACCAACAACTCAGGGGGAGTTTCAACTGATCAACACTCTGTCTCACATCACGACAATACTGAGGCCACCTCATCTAGAGCACATCTTCCACCTCAAAGGAAATGGACCAAGAATCATCCCTTTGAACTGATCATTGGTGATGCATCATCTAAAGTGCAAACAAGAAGAGCTACTCAAAATGAATGTCTGTATAGTAGTTTTCTATCTCAGGAGGAACCTAAGAAAGTGGAAGAAGCCTTAATGGATCCAGATTGGATATTAGCTATGCAGGAAGAGCTGAACCAATTTGAGAGGAACAAAGTTTGGAAGCTGGTACCCAAGCCAAAGAACAAGAGTTCCATTGACACAAAATGGGTATTCAGAAACAAGATGGATGGAAATGGCATTGTCATAAGGAATAAAGCCAGATTGGTTGCTAAAGGCTATTCTCAACAAGAGGGAATAGATTTTAATGAAACATTTGCTCCAGTTGCAAGACTTGAAGCCATCAGAATCTTTCTAGCCTATGCAGCTAATACCAATTTCAAAGTCTATCAGATGGATGTCAAGAGTGCATTTCTAAATGGGGAATTGGAGGAAGAAGTTTATGTAAGCCAACCTCCAGGTTTTGAAGATCAAAATTTTCCAGACCATGTGTATTATCTGTTGAAAGCACTCTATGGACTAAAGCAAGCACCTAGAGCCTGGTATGAGACTTTGTCAAAGTTCCTTCTAGATAATCATTTCACAAGAGGTACTGTTGACAAAACTCTCTTCTTTAGAAATGTTAATGGCTCTAAGATACTTGTACAAATTTATGTAGATGATATTATATTTGGATCTACAGATGATAAACTTTGTAAAAAGTTTGCTAAATTAATGCAAAGTAAATATGAAATGAGCATGATGGGAGAGCTAACTTACTTTCTTGGGTTACAAGTTAAACAAGTTAGTGGTGGAATTTTCATTAGTCAAACTAAATATATTTATGATCTTTTAAAGAAGTTTGACTTAATGGATTGTTCACCTGCAAAAACTCCCATGGCCACTGCCACTAAGCTTGAATTAAACAAGGCTGAAAAGTCTGTGGATATTACAAGCTATAGAGGCATGGTTGGCTCACTTTTATATTTAACTGCTAGTAGACCTGATATAATGTGTTCTACATGTCTCTGTGCTAGATTTCAAGCTGACCCTAAAGAATCTCACTTAGTGGCTATTAAAAGAATTTTCAGATATCTCAAGGGGACTCCAAATCTAGGAATTTGGTACCCTAGAGAGTCTGGTTTTGATCTAATTGGCTACTCAGATGCAGATTATGCAGGTTGCAAAATAGACAGGAAAAGCACAACAGGCACCTGTCAATTTCTAGGGAACAAGCTTGTATCATGGTTCAGCAAGAAGCAAAATTCTGTTTCCACATCAACAGCTGAAGCTGAGTACATTGCAGCTGGTAGTTGCTGTGCACAAATACTATGGATGAGGAACCAGTTATTTGACTATGGTATGACTGTTGACAAAATTCCAATATTTTGTGACAACACAAGTGCCATTGCCATTACTGAAAATCCAGTGCAGCACTCAAGAACCAAGCACATTGATATCAAGTACCACTTTATTAGGGAACATGTGATGAAAGGTACAGTGGAACTTCATTTTGTTCCAAGTGAACAACAAATTGCAGACATATTTACCAAGCCCCTTGATGAATCAACATTCACAAGATTGGTAAGTGAGCTAGGTATGCTTAATTACTCTTAAAATTCATGTCCTTATTGCAATTTGATTTGAAGCCTGAAATGTATTAGCTGCTAGAACAAATTTGATTTTTAACACAGATTATTCCATCAACGGATATTCCCTATCCGTTGAAAGTCAAAATTGTTCTGTCAACGGATGTTCATTATCTGTTGAAAGACATATACATTTCTGGAATTTTTTTTTTCTTTCTCTCCGTCAACGGATAAAACTGAAGTGCTCTTCAACGGATGACAGTTTACTTTATCCGTTGAAATATCACATCAGTCGATTCAGGTGTTTCACAGCCGTTGATTCTATTGTCTTAACCGTTGATACTCATACATACAGCTGTATGTATTTGTTTTAACGGTAGTTTTTAGAATACTTACAGTTTATTCTTAAACGGCTGAAATTCACTTACATATATTTATTGTTTAATCTTTTATTTATGTTTTTTAATTTGAGAAAGTATATAAGCCCTTCTGATTTTTCATTTTTACTTTACGCTTTCTTGAAATTTCAAAGCTTTTACCATTTTCTCTCTGCAAAACCTTCAAGTTATTCTCTGCAATTTCTACTCACAACAATGGCACCAGTAGTAAAGATTATGTCTCAATCTGGATTCATCTATGAGAAGAACAATTTCATAGCTTTGGTAGAAAAGAATGAAGCCCACTCCGATTATCACAAAATGATGGACTTCATCAAAAACTGCAAACTTAGCTATGCAATGCTGGAAGCCCCAACGATTTACTGTGAAGTAGTTGAGGAGATTGGGACAACTGCTGAGTTCAACTCAATAGATATGACTATCTTCTTCACCCTCAAAGGTAAAAATCACTGTGTTAACTGTGATGATTTACTAGCATGTTTTAAATTAATTGAGAACAATGCCATGACACCACACACTGATAATGATGTATCCAGCATGTTAGATTCCATAGGTTATTCTCTTAACTCTGCTAGTTTAAGGAGTATTAAAAGAAAAGGCCTTAGGAAAGAATGGAGTTTTCTTGGGGATGCCTTTATCAAGGTTTTCTCTGGGAAAATTAGCAATTTTGATGCCATAACTTCATCTCTTGTTAATATGCTCTATATGCTTGTTTCTGATAGGTATTTTAATTTTAGCAACTATGTTATACTAGAATTGGGTACTAGATTAGGTAACAAAGCTAATAGATCTAATAACATCTATTATGCTAGATTCTTTATGTTATTGGCTAGCCATGTTGCTGAAGGTTTGGTCATAACCAATGAGAATAATAAACTCAAGTGCTGGGCACAAGAGAAAAGAGTTCTTGCAGATTTATTGAGAATGGATCTCAACAGCAGTGTGCCATTGGTATATTTACCAATCATGAATGCACCTCAGGTAAGTGAGGTAATTGCTTCTACAACTCCTACTTCTTCCAACCCCTCTATTTCTTTATCTTCTAGTGTGGCCATGGAATCTGTTACAATGCCCTAACAGATTCCTACCAAGGTCACCAAAACTAAACTTTCAAAATCAAAGACAAAGAAAACTACCTCTGTTGTTTCTCAAAAGACAACAGTTGTAACATCTACCATTAACCCTGAGGGGAGTGAACAGGGTGTGAGTGGTGAGGGGAGGGGTGAACATCAAAGAAACCCCCAGGATAAGGAAGGAGAGATAAGTGCTTCCCAAGCTAGCCAAGCCACAGTTTCTCAAAAAGCTGTGGTGGTTGAAAGGGTTACTAGCATATCCCTAGCTGCATCCTCCCAAAAGGATGTAACTATTGAAAATAGTTCCCAACCAGGAACACAGAACAAACGAGGGAGGGACACTAAAGCCAAACACTCACCAACAAAAGCCTTTATTAGAAGAAAGAGAGCCAGAACCCAATCTTCTACACAGGGTGCACACACTGCACAGATACATCCATCTGTATCTATGCCTTCTCAAACTCAGTTTGATGTGGCTCCAACAAATGTGGAGTCACAGCCCCATTCTCTCACAATTAACACACATCAATCACCACACACTTCATCACCATCTCTAGATGTGGATATGTTATTCCCATCAATTCCTGATTCTCCCTCTTTACAACTCAGGGAGGAGCCCCACTCAAATACAGGTGATCATCATCTTTTAGATGATTTGTTGGATCACCCGCAAATTCTTTCAGATGTAATTGAAGGATCCGTGTCACCAAAACTCATATCAATCTACACAGATTCAACAATTATATCACTTTCAATTTCTACTTCTTTTCCTTCTTCAACGGATATCACTCATCCGTTGACAAGTGGTTGTTCTTCAACGGATAAGCTTAACAGCAGTTATCCGTTGATACCATCAGTTTCACCTTCAACGGCTATTCCGCATCCGTTGATAGTCTCTACACACACAACTGAAACAATTCCAAGTGTAGAAGACTTGATTACTGTACAATCACTTCTAGGACTGAGGGAAGGGAGTGACAATTTGAGTGAGAGGCTGGGTTGCTCCCAGGCAAAAGGAGAGATTGAGAGCTCAAATATGCATGCTATTTCTTCCAGCATGGCAAAAGTAAGTGAGAGGAGTACCACCTTAGTAGGTGAAGGTGAGGGAGTGAGTTGTGTGAGCCAGGGGGAACCCCTGATGCAAGAACATAGAGAAAATGAGAGAAAGGCAGGTACAGCAGATATAAGGATGGATCCAGCCATTGCTAGTGAGTCAATGATTGTGAATGATGCTGAAAAGGAAAGACAATTTCAGCAACATTACAAAGCTGTAATTGATAACATTTCCTTGGATGCTGACACTTTTACTCATCCTGTTTCAGCCTATCAATTATTGGCTGCACAGAGCAATGTGGAGGCAGAAAAGACACTACATCTAGTTCATACAACAGCATCTCTTCAAAGGGACAAAGCTGCTATTAACAAGATGCCTTCAAAAGCTGGTGAGTCATCTGAAGAATTTGGAGTAAATTCTGATGATGATGACTTTGTTTCTTCTGATGGAAGCATGAACTTAGGGGGAGATGAAGGCCCTAGTTCTATTCCAAATCTACCTGAATGGGCCTTAACAAAGGAGTCTACAACAGGGCAATTCAATGTTTCCTTAGTCAAACAAATCAGTACTATCCAACAGGCCATTCAGAAAACTTCTCATGCTGGTACAAAGGCTATCCTTACAGCTCACTTGGACTCACTGCATCTCATGAAGTCGCAGCAAGTAAGACAGAATCTGAGTGTGGATGAACTCGGAAAGGATATTGCTGACTTGAAATCCTATAATTCTGAAAAATTGGATTCAGTCATGCCCTATGGTACAATGCAGGACATTTTGTTGAGATTGAAAAAGGACTCCCGTACTGAAAAGAGGCTGGCCAAACTGGAAGACAGAGTTCAAGTTATTGAAGATTCTGTGGCCACCATTCTTCACAACCAACAATCTCAAACAAATCTACTTATGCAGCTGGCAAAAGCACAGGGCTTGACCCCTCTCCTTGATGATAACAAAAAGGGGGAGAGTAAAAGGGAAGGGGAAGGAGAGCCATCTACAAAAATCCAAATATCTAAAGTGCTAGTTCCTGCCATCACTACTTCTCCAATCATTAAAATAAAAGGAAAGCCTGATGGAATTGATTTAATCCAGCTAACAGCAGCTGAAATTCAAGTGAAAGAGCAAAGGAGGAGAATTGATGAAAGGGTGCAACAATTGTTTGGCTCTACACAAGATAAATCAATATATGTGAAACATAGCACAAAGGTTGAACCAATCAATATGGAGCACAAGCCAGAAAGGAGAAATAAGGTTGGAGAGACTTCTTTCAAGAATCTAAAACCTATGGTTCTCAAGCCCAACACTAGATCCAGCAAGGACTCCACAAAGAACCCTCTAGATTTTGCTCAGATGAAAGAAGTGGACTTTCCTCTTCCAAAGCCTGATGAAGACAAAGTTTTGGGTGCTGGCATCATAAAACACAAGGAGACCATGGATGAGGCAGTAAGGAGAAACATGGCTATTATCTTTAGAGAGGGAAAGAGCATATGTGTGATGCAAGGACATCCCAAATTCTCAATAGCCAAGAGGGAAGAAACCAAAAGGTTAAAGAAAGAAGCTGAAAAACTCAAGGCTGACAAAAGAGCACAAGCAAAGCTTGAACAAAAGCTAAAGTCAAGTCTAGTTGAAAATGAGAAAGGAATTGAAGTCAGGGGTGAAGACAAGATTGCAAACTTAGATGAGGTTTTTGGGAGTATATTTGGTGAAAGTATGGAGGAAAAAGAGGAATGGCAGAAGGGAAACAGAAGAAAGGCCAAGGCACATAGAAGGAGTGAAGACATCACTGAAGAAACTAAATCTCTACCTTCCATACCTGAACCCTTTATTGCTAATCCCACTATAAACATCCATGGTGAACCAATCATCCCAAAAGAGGAACCTATTGATTGGGACACCATCAATTTGCCTACTTTTTTAACCACTCTTCCACTACCAAAGAAACAGAAAAGAAAATCCAAATCTACACCTCCCCTAAACTCTAAGAAATTCACTCAAAAACATAAACTAACCCTAAGCCACCCATTTCTAAAGATGATTATGTTCACATCTGTGACATAAAAGAAATTTCAGACATTGAACTCTATCTGGATGAGCTGGAGGAGGTAAGGGGAATTGCTGCCTACAGACAGCTACCAGAGAGATTGGTGTTCAGATACAAAGGAGTTGGTGAAAGAACATGGCCTCTCTACAGGATTCTGAATGAAGGCTACTCTACCTTGATCAGAGTCTTTTCAGCCATACAAAAGGATTCTGGCTTTACCAGGACTGCCAAGACTGAAATTCTCAACAAGATTGCCAACATAAGGAAAACTTGGAGGGAGCCCAATGCTTTGCCCAGAACCTTACTCATTCAAGAAAGGGGAACTACAATTCACAAATCACCTCATTGGTTGATGGAATTCAGAGATGATAAAGGAGTCAGAAGATTTTTCAGACTTAAAGACCAACTCAAGATTGCCAGCAATGAAACTCTCAAAGAAATGCAATCTAAGTTGGATATCAGTGATGAAGATGAAGCTGAATTCTTCAGACAACTCCAACTCCAAATTGAGGAAAATGACAAAGGGCTAGGAAAGAAAACCAGGGAACAAAAAAGAAAAAGATGATTTGCTCAGGCTAGAGGAGCACCCTTGGAAATACTGTAAATCTTCAATTACCTTCTAGTACATACATTTTTGCAGCACTTTTAAATTTCTACTTAGTTTCAGTTCACATATTTGATAAGTGTTTTGTTATCATCAAGTTAACCTTGAATTTATGTCTACAATTCTTATAGATATAAATAGGGGGAGATTGTTAGGAATATATGTGCATTAGTTTGATGATATATTTAACAAAACACTTAAGTAGAAATCTAGTGTTTGTAGCCTCAACGGATAAGACCATTTTGGCTATCCGTTGATGGTGTAGCTTTACTTAGAAATAAGTCTAGTGTTGTAGCACATTTCAGTCTCTGAATTTGAGATATAATTCTTAAATGTTGAGGGAAATTATAAGTCATGTTGACTACTAGAGGATATGCAGATAGGAAGGCCAATTGTAAATATTTCATGCCTTGTAATTTTGTATAAATGAAATGGTGTCAACGGATAACTTAAAGACCTTCAACGGATGAGAAACAAAGCTTCAACGGATGTCTCTAAAGCTTCAACGGATAACATCCTTCAACAGATGAGTGCATCAACGGATAGAGCTTCAACTGCTAACATATCAACGGATAAAGCCATCAACGGATGAAGGCTTCAACGGATGTTCTGTTAAATAGCAGTTGACAAGTGGTAGTTGTACCTATAAACAGAGGCACATGGGTTGACAGAGACAACTGAGATGTGGTAGCCTATTTCAGGAACATCAGAAAAAGCAGCTGTTCTACTCTAGTATAAAGAGGCAATAGTCAACAATGCACTGGAGTAAAATGGAAAAGAAACAAGTGGAGAACTTATTTTATTATTGTATTTTTATCTTTGTCTTCACTTGTAAACTTGGTGTTATATAAACCAAGCAGCAGCTAGTAATTAGAAATGAATTTTTCCAGAGCTGTTTAGAAAAATCTTGAGAGAAAAATTATCTAGTTTGTACTAGGACGCAGCTGTGATCAACTTCTTGAATCACAGATTTTCTGAAATACCATCTCTGGTGGAACAACAATCCACCAGAAAAGTTTTTAAGGTCTGTTGTGTTCTTTACATTAGTGTTTGAATATATATCTGTCTGTATTAGCTTAAAGCAATTCATACACTTGTTTGTCTTAAACACATAGCCTTTGAAACTGCTCAAAACTTGAAAAAGTTTTGAGATTTACATTCAACCCCCCTTCTGTAAATCTCTTTGTTAGTCCACTAGGAATAGCAGTGTTATGTGTTATATGTGACTTGTTTGCTTAACTGTCGGACTGCGTGATTAGTGTTTACTTGTTTTTAGTATAACTTTCAATCCGTTAATCGGATTTGGGTAAAACGAAGGGTAGATAGAAGTGTATACCGAATAGAATCGTATGAGTTGAGTATTGATATATACTTATGATATGTGAGTAGAAGAGGAAAGGAGTAGGAAAGGGAAGCAAGTAGTCGAGGAATAGAAGATTGTGATTGGAAGTTAGTGAAGTATAGCAAGCTAATATCAGGCAAGTGTTCTAAACTTTCTCGAGATATATATTGTGAATAATTGATAATTCTGTTTTATATTACAAGTGCTTTGAGGCACTGAACCCTAAACCTTGAGATAGTTTAAGTTTGTAAAGCTTGTAATAATGTTTAATATTCAGTTGTAAGTTTGAATAGTTGGGATTTGGGCGTTTGTAATATAAGTGTGTGTGTGTGGCTTGTGTGCATACTTTAACCTGTTGCGATCTGTGGTAGTTGGTAAGTAGGGTCACTGCATATTATTATTATCTTTATTATTGTTATAAGAAGGTTATATATAAGGTGTATGTGTGTGTGGACCCCAAACTTCTGACCCGGGTTTAGAGGGCACCACAAAAACTCAGTTCTTCGTGCAAAAAACATGATTGTCTAGTTCATGGCACAAAGGTAACTGATGTAGTCTTCAGGTTTTATGTCATAGACAAGACCAGGATCCATGGCCTTATTGGGGTTAACTGATTGATTTTTTCTGCAGTATTAAGAGTGGTTTCTAATAATTTATTTATGTTTTCTGTATCCGAGATTTCTCCGTGGCTTAGCAGTGCATTGATAATCTTAAACATCGAGTTAATCAAATAAATTATTTCTTAATCCTCCAAGATAATCATATTTTGTTATCCTTGACTTTCATCTTATGAGTCAAATAAAATATTCCAGGTCCATTTGAATTAATAGGTTTGTGAATTAGTATCAACTCATTAAAATAATAATATATTAATAGTTGAAAGAATAAAATATTGATATATGAATTTGGACCAAATTTTAGACCGAAATGTTGGAATAGAGAGTTGTCTCGGTCCAAATTTAGGCCAAAAACCTTGACCACTTTTGGAGTTGCCAGTGTTGCAATAGTGCATGTTTGGCATAACTACATTTCAGCTTAAATGGGCATAACATCCCTTTTCAATTTTACATGACTGTTTGGCTAATTAAAAGAAATGATCATTTTTTTGCATAAAAGATCAAAATTAGAAAGTGGAATCTGAGGTACATTTATCATTTCATTTATTAATGAAACTCTTGAGTCTCGTTTATAACTTCATTCGTGTATTACTGTTTGTAATTTTCCATTTTTAGTTTTATTTTGGGGTATATATAAAAATAGATTTAAATATTTTTGTAATATTTTTGGTCAAAATTTGATTTAAAACAATCACAATTTTTAAGATATGGAATTTGTTTATTTAAAATTTTTAAATGATGGTTTGTTATTATTTTTAATTTTTAATTTTGTTTTAGCCCGTTTTAATGGTGTAATTTTATTTTAACCTGAGATCATTATACAGACCAAACTAAATCTAATTATATTCAATTTTGTTTTTTAGCCTAGATTAAATGTATAATTTTATTTTGTTCGAGATGAATGGTCTATATTCCCTCCGTACCATTTTAGTTGTCACATTTCTTTTTATAAAAGTCAATTTATCAATATTATATCAAATTTAAGTATTACTCTTATATTATTAAAAAAAACTGAAAATTATATATTATAGTAGGTTAAATGTACTTTTTAGTGATGTATTTTTTTTTATTTTGTTCAACTAAACTTCGGTCAAATTTTATTCAATTTGACCACACCAAAGTCAAATTTAACAATTAAAAAGGGACGGATGGAGTATTATATAATTTTATCCTGAGGTCATTATCCTTGTTTTATATTTTTCTCTTTTTTTATTTATATTCATTTTTTTAAATTATTAATTCATATAATTTGTAATTTACATTTTATTTTGTTTTAAAAAAAATTATAACTTACAAGTTATTATTTATCAAGCACATTATGAACTTATAAATAAATTATAAATAAAATTATCCAAACACCTAAATAACTTATAAGTTACGATGTTTATATCACACTTTTCAACTTCAAGTCATAAGTTATATTTTTTAAGAAATCCCGAACGGGCCCATAGTATGACTCAAAAGATGGACAATATGATTAACAAGTTTAGGACATTTTTGATAGTCACATTAGTACGAGTCATGATAGTAATGTTGCAGCCTCAGGCTGCGTGCAAGTCTCTCCTATTTTTACTATTAAATCACAATACAAAAATGCAATAGACTTAGTTGTTAAATCTTAAGTCAACAATACATTGACTAATAGTGTGTGATTTTAGTTTATCAGGAGTTAGTTAGATGAGCTGTCAGTCAACTGTAGTTGACTAGTTTGTATACATAAACTTGTTACAGAATGTATCAGGAAGTTAAGTTTTTCATATCAATAAAATGTTTTCTTTCCTCTTGAATTGTTGCAGATACAGACCTCTATATCTAGGGTTTCTATAATTCTAAAATGGTATGGATTTGCGTATTCATCATCTTCACATATTTGTTCATTATCTTCTTTCTTCATTCATTCCATATAGTAAGTTGTATAATCGTGTTTGTTCTGTAGGTCTGTTGTTTCGTGTCAATTAAGATTGATTGGAACTGAATTGAAGTCAGTTTTTCTTATAATGAAATTGTTTTCATATCGATTTAGATCGATCTGTTCATTTTTGTTTGATTCATTGTTCATCAGCTTGTTTTCACTTAATTTTACAAATATTATTTATAATCATGAGTAGACTTAACTTTGTTAATGTTTTACAAGGCACTCATGCTAATTAATTTATATCTTCTGGAGATGTTAATGCTTCAAAGCATACAGAGAACTTAGATCAAGATAATAATGAACAATTTAATCCTCAATTTGTTATCAACAACACACCTCCTCTATTTCTTCATGATCATCCTGGCTTAATCTTGATTGCTAAGAAGTTAATAGGACCTGATAACTACGGTCCTTGGTTTCATTATATGCAAATTGCACTAAATGCTAGGAATAAGTTTGTGAGTGTTCATGGATCGTATACGAAACCTGCTAGTTCTGAATCTCAGATGTATGCTCAAGGGAGAGGGTTAATGATATAATCATTAAGTGGACCTTGAATTGTATCACTGATGATATTAGTGATGCTCTCAATTATGCTACAACTGCTAGTGAGGTGTGGAATGAACTTTCAGAGAGCTTTTATAGTGTTAATGGACACATGATTTTTCAGATCTTGAAGGATACACAAAGTTTAGATCAAGAAAATAAGTCTGTAGAGGTTTATTATCATACACTTAAGAGTTTGTGGGATGAATATTTAGTTCTTGAACCTGCTGTTACTTGTGTGTGTGTGTGTGGTACTCATAAGACTTTGCTTGAAATAGGCCAAAAGAGGAAATTGTTGTAGTTTTTGATGGGATTACATGATAGACATGTCTATGTTAGAAGTCAAATTTTATTGATGACTCATTTACCCACAGTTTCACATGCATTTGCATATGTGAAACAGGATGAGAGAGAGCGAGGCAGGGCTATTTTTTGTTGAAATAACTCCTTTTTCTAATTCTGCTAATGTCACTCAAGATGGTTCTTCATCTGCCGGTGGTTTTATAAAATCTAGTTTTGTAAAATCTCCGTCTATCCATGTTTCTGGAAAATTATATATTAAGTGTTCTTACTGCAACTTCAATGGTCATACCAAGGATCAATGTTACAAGTTAATTGGCTATCCTCCTAACTAGAAGAAGAAGGACAAGACTTTGACTGCTAATCAGTTTCAAAATTTTCCAAAAGCTAATTTGGCCTAAATTGATCAAACTGTGCCTTCTTCTGTATCTATGTCCTCAAATACTCAGATTGATCAATTGCAGAAGCAACTCGATCAGTTCAGCTCAATTGTTAGTTCTTTTGTTGGTACTGGACAAATAATTAAAAGTCATGAGGATCATGTGACATGTATGGTTTTAGCCTACTCAAATATGTTAGTCACCGGTATATTGATATTGGTGCCACTGACCACATGAGTTGTTCATTGTCCTTATTATCAAATGTCATGACATTACCAACACATATCAATGTTGCCTTACCTAATGGTACAAGTGTTGTTGTTCATCAGTCTGGTTCACTATGGGTTAGTTCTATCTTTATTCTTCATAATATATTGTTTGTTTCTTCCTTTCAATACAATTTGTTGTCTGGAACCGTTCCTGTGGGCTTTTGAGGAGCGGGAGGACTATGGACACTAATGGTCATGTGCTCTTTTCTTCTCATTATTGCACTTTTCAGGAGCAGAACCAACTGGTAACTCCGACACTTGGTAAATTGCAAACTGGATTATATCATCTGGACTTGCCATCCCCTTGTTTGTATTCTTCTAGTAATTTTTCTTTAAGTAAACATCAGACTAGTGCCTTATGTCATATGAGATTAGGTCATGTGTTAAACCCTGTTTTACTTCAAATTCCATCCATATCTGCTGAAATCAGTGATACTTGTAATGAAACTTGCCATGTTTATCCTCTATCAAAATAATGCAAATTACCTTTTAATCACAGTGATTCTCATACTTTATAAATGTTTGATCTTAGACATGTTGATCTTTGGGGGCCTTATGCTCATGAAATTACATCTGGTTGTAGATAGTTTCTTACAATTGTTGATGACTATTCCAGGGCTATATGGACTTTTCTGATTCTTACTAAGCAATATATGCTTCAACACATTTCTTTTTTTCTTGCTTATATCCAGAATCATTTTAACACATAGGTTAAAATTTTTAGGTGTGATCGTGAGATATAATTTTTTAATCATTCAATCATTTCTTTGTTATCAAAAAACATTTCATAACAATCTTCTTCTGTTGCCACTTTTGCTCAAAATGGTAGGGTTAAAAGAAAGCATAGACAACTCTTGTCTATAGCTAGAGCCCTGAGATTTCAGTCTAGTCCTCCCATTAAATTCTGGAGAGACTGCATATTAGGTGCAACATATCTTATAAACCGAGTTCCAACTCATGTGTTGCACAATAAGACACCTTTTGAATGTCTTTATAATCAAATTCAAGATTATACTATTTTAAAGGTTTTTGGATGCCTCTGTTATGCTTTTATACATGAAAATAATAAATTTTCTCCTAGAGCAATTAAAGTTGTATTTTTAGATTATCCACATGGCATTAAGGGATATAAGCTTCTTAATCTAATTACTCATCAAACCTTTGTATCCAGTGTTAGGTCCCAATGTGTTTGTAGAAGGGGGGGTTGAATACAAACAATACCAAATAATCGAATTAAATGCGGAATAAAAAATGTGAAACAAAATTCAAGTTAAATAAAAATATTATTAAACTTGAAAGGTGTTACAACAACTGTATCGATTACAAGGAATTAATCTCAAATTAATTATCACAAATTTAGAATAAATTCGACATGAACTTTTTCTATTTTTGCAATAATTAGAATCAAATGCTAAACGCGATTTGAGATTAAGTTCTAGGGATTTTGATCCGCTAGATTGTTACACAAGAACAAGATAAAGATTTCTAGTGGATTGGATTTAACTTTACAATCTAGAAATTTAATCTTGAATTTTCTGCAGAGAAGATGATTTAATATTTCAAGGCGGCTGCTCTTTTGTTCTTGTATTTTTCAGTCAGTGAATGTCTTCTGCTTCTTTTTCTTTTTGTATGCAATCCAACAAAATTACTTGAACTGCAATGACAATCGGTAGGACAATCTCTTTGGCTCAGCAAGACTTTCAGTAGGACTTTCAATTGTACTAGCAAGACAATCTGATTGAACTACAATGACTATCGGTATGACAATCAGTTGAACTAGCAAGACAATCTCCTTCCTAGTGTAACTTTCGGTATGACAATTGAAATGACTTGGCATGACAATCGGTATGACAATCCAGATTGTCATGCTAGTTCATTTTCAATTGTCTTGCTGATTTAAGATTGAATTTAATCCAATTAAACTTCTGAAAATTCCTAAAATTAATTCTGAATTAATTAATCAATTAATTTAATTAATCAATAAATTAATCTTTGCAGATATAATTTATTTACTTAATTAAATTATATGACTTAATTAATTAATAGAGAATTAATACTAGTCTTGAGCAGCAACCATTCTTCTGCAAATCTTCTGAAAATCATTGAAAATTATGAATCAATTCCACCACTTCAACGTTGACACTCGATGTACTGTCTGGTTCATGAGTGACTAACTTCCGTGACGTTTCTTCATGTCTTGACTTTGATACTCTGATTTTCTTCAGATTAAATCCTTGTAATTAATGATACTCTGACGAGATCTCTGTCACTTGATTAAATCCACGATCTTGATTTATATCACTGAGGCATGATCAACTTCTTGAACTTCTTCCAGTGAATTAACTCTTCAAGTCTGTTGAATGAACGTTGTTTCTGAATCCTCTGACAGATGTTACTTGGCGAGATCTCTCTGACGGTCGATCCACTATTTACTTATTACATTCTTATTTGAGTTGAGTTGAATCCTCGAATATACAAATAGGTCTATGACATATGACTTACAATCTCCCCCTATTTGTTTGTTAGACAATAACACACAAATACCTAGAGGATAACTCAACTAACAAATAAGAAAAAGATATAAACATACATGCAAAGTAAATAGCAGAAAAGTTTCTGGAAGACATTTAACATTTTCCAGATTCCAAGTAGATGTTCCTCTAGACTGAACATATCTTCAAGTAGTTCCATCTTCTTTTGTACAACCACATTTCCTGTTGAGAAGCCCATATCTCTCTTGCTTCTCCCCCTATGAGAATCAACTGATTAAAGAAGATCACCTTCGTTTTACCACCTCTCCCGTACAATAGGATCCGCAGATAAAAGGCAATGGTATTCCCCTTTTGAAAACAGCTTACAATGGTGTAGTGTAGTGTACATGTAGGATCTTTTTCTTACTCCCTGCTATTTCTCCCCCTTAGTTGAGGAATCCTCCAAACTATTACTTAAGCTTTTATCTCCCCCTTAAAGAAGGAATGTATGCCGTCGTCTGAAGGAGTTCTCATATTTCACTTGGTTGGAAAAGAAATAACAAGTAGTTTCTCTTTCTTCCTCACTGTGAGTGTGTGATTCTGTTTAGTGTACCTCACATGTGTTTCACTCTTCTCTCCACTCGTGTTTACACTCATTCTCACAAGTGTATCACTCCTCTCATAGCTCCATATTCCAGCTGTACCTGCAAGGAAAATCACCTTAGCCATCCTTAAGGAGGTCACAGGTGGTGCAATGGGAGTTCGCAAATCCCCATCCTTGTTAAACTCGTCAGATGAATCTGAGTCATAATCTACAAGTTGCTAGTTTCCCTTTTAGGGTTCCAGATTTGAATTCTGGGAAGGTAAACAATGATCCAAAGAATTTAGCATAAAGATCAAGGTTCCCTTCTAATGTCTGTGAAGACATTTCCTTGTGACTCATCAGGTAATATCTGAATCATTGTCAACAAGTTGCCGATCTGCACCTATGTCAGATCCACTATCCGCAGATGCATCCAGGGGATTTAAGCCTGGGGAGGTAGACACTGACCACTGACATATGGCTTTTGGATCAGTATCCTCTCCTAACACCTATAAAGGCAATTGGTCCACTAACGAACCTTGAACAATCGAATCTGACCTTAAAATGGTCGAAACTCTTGTTTCCGTCAACTCATCCTTTGTGTGTGTAACCTCTCCTTGTGCGTCAAGAATTGATTATGTTTGAAGTGGTGACACTACATCGGATACCTTGGCCGACAGGCAAAATTCAATAGACGCACCCTGTTGAGAGAATGAATCTAGTAACTGTTTTTGTGCCTTTTCAGCCATTACATCTTTTTGAGAAGATGTATGGGAGCTAGCAGTTGTCTCGGTTTAAATACTACTCATCTATGTATGAGACAGAGCTACTGGGTTGACTACAGAACCTTCCTTATGTGGTGCACTAGGCACTATCTCCCTCACGCTCATTCATACTACATTTAGTGGTAAGAGAGTGTTGGTTGGTTCTGTTTTTGTGTTTGTCTTTACAGTCTAGGATAGACGTTGTGGGTTTTCAACCTCATGACTGTCAATGAAAGAAAGTCATTGGAGACTGAACCTGTAACACAGAATATATGGTAATAGAGAGAAAATGATTTACAATAGTGATTTCAAAAGATTTTACACGAAATAAGAAATCACTAATGTAGAAAGAAGTTTGATTTTGTTTTTCAATATGAATGAGTTTTTGATAAAACATTGATCACTTAGGGTAAAGTCTAAGTAATTCTCATTCATGTCAAAAGCTTACAAATATATGCAATATAATGTTAACAAGATATCATTGACCGATACTTGTCAAGTACTTTAGATACTAATTGTTATGTTGCATAATCAATATACCACTGCACATATAAAACAATATGATTGTGCTTCGTGATAAGATAGTTACTAATATGACGACTCTACTTATTCATATAAGATTATAACTTCTGTTAGAGTGCCATACCATGTCCTTGACGATTGCTTGAGCAGTATACTAGTTCATACCAACCTGAAGTGAGATTGTGAAGAAGAGATTGCATAGTCCAATAGATCTGCAGCTGCAAAGTCCATGAACTGTGGTGCACTGACTTCTTCTTTTAACTCACCAATCAGGAGTACACTTGTACACATCTTACTAGAGTACAATTCCAAGTGTAATGTGCAGCAGGTGTCTGATATGTCGTAATATTCTCAAGTCTCGTCACTAGTGCTATATGTTAGATACTGCTTCCTGATAATAACCTAGCACAATATACAAAATTACAATGATAACATTCCCAGCTTGCAAACAGCCATATCCCTCGGATAAACCTTTGCTGTTATCTCCAAAGGTAACCAGGGGGCCAGCTTTCTCAATCACATTTGATAGCAGGGCTCTATCTCCGGTCATATGTCTTGATGATCCACTTGTCAAGAATCCACACTACCGGTTACACCTGTATACTGCCCTGCACTTCAAATGGATTAGACCTTCTTCGGAACCCAAACTTGGTTGGGCCCGGCATACTTGTAGAACTGTCCTTTGTCAGGCAAAACAACATTTTTAATTTTAATGGTCTCAACTTTCTCAATGACTGAACATTTGACCTTGTAAACAGCCTTAACAAATTTCTGTTTAAGCTTAGGCACAAATGTCTCCTTTCTAGCCTTAGAAGGACTAGCAGTCTTAGACCTATCATGCTTCTTGTTATTCACATGCTGACGAGGAGTAGTCTTATCATTAGACACATGCTTACCATTAAAATAAGCATACATTATATTAAAAGCACAAGACATACAATTAGCAACACCACATGCTTTATGAGAGTGATTAACAGCAGGTAATTTATGCATGGTAGACATGGCATTATTGTTATCCGACTCATGTGTGTCTGAGTTAGTCTCAGTTGCTTTCACAACTTTGACTGGAACTTTCGACTCACTTGACTTGGAAATAATCTTCTCATAAGCATGATCCTCAGCACGTATTTCTTCTTGAATAACAGAAGAGGTCGCATCAAATGGTTCAACAATTGATGGTTTATAGAGGGGTTCATCAACACCCTTAAGCACATGTGGTACTTCCCTCCCTTTAGCACATACATGAGGAGGGGAGTTTATGCCTAATTCTCCAATAGCAGCATTGTAATCATAACCTATTCCAGATGTTTGATTAACAGCTTGCTTACTGTAGAACTCTTTAGCCTTCGAACAAGAATTGAAGTAGGCTCTAACCTTAGTCTCAAGACCGGTGATCTTGTCTTTGAGAATAGTTTCGAGTTTTCTATAACAGTCAACTCTATTCTCTAGAAAAGATACCTGTTCTTTTAATTTGTCTTGATTAATGTGCACAAGTCTTAATTCATTGACCTCTTTCTCAAGGTCTGTGATCTGTAAACTTAACAGTTCATTATCACGACGTGCACAATCTAAGTTACCTCTTAGATGATAAACCATTTCAGCATCAGAAAGTTTTACCTCTATTCTTGACGATGAAGCTTTTCCATCAATAGCCATAAGAGCAAGATTTCCTTCATCTTCATCTTCACTGTCAGTATCATCCCAGCTTCTTCCCTTTGCCAGATAAGCCCTTTCAGAGTTCTTTCTTACTTGCTTTGGCTTCCTATATTCTGTGGCAAAGTGTCCCAACTCATTGCAGTTATAGCATCTAATGGTGCTTCGATCAACCATCCATGTTTTGTATCCACCACTGCTGGTGTTAGAGGATGAAGATCCACCTTTCTGGAATTTGTTGTAGTTGGACTTGTACTTAAGCTTGGGATTCCTCTTGAATCTGACATGGGAGAATCTCTTGACAATTTGGGCCATTGACTCGTCTTCCAATTGCTCCAGCTCTTCCAAGGAATAAAAATCATCACTTGATTGATTTTTAGTAGGAGGATCATATTCTGCTACTAACTCATTTTCCTCACCCTTGGAAAACTGTACCATTCTTTCTAACTGTTGAGATTGTTGTTGTTGTTGACCTTCAGCTACAAGTGCAGTAGATGTGCTGACCATTCTATCCTTCCCGTAGACTTCCTTCTGTTGAATCTGCTCCAACTCATAGGTTTTTAACACTCCATAGAGCCTGTCCAAAGAAATCTCACTCAGATCTCTAGCTTCTCTAATGGCAGTGATTCTATGTTCAAGATGAGCTGGTAGTGTTAAAAGGAACTTTTTGTTGACCTCCCTGATTGAATAATACTTTCCATTGATGTTCAGGTTGTTGATCAACGCATTGTACCTCTCAAACACTTCAGTAATTCCTTCTCCTGGATTTTATTTGAAATGTTCATATTCAGAGGTTAGGATTTCCAACTTGTTCTCCCTAACTTCCTCTGTGCCTTCATTAATTACCTCAATAGTTTCCCACATGTGTTTAGAATTTTTACAGTTCATCACATGTCTGTTCATCAAAGGATCAAGGGAATCAATTAATATTAATTGAAGGCTGGCATCCAAGGAGGCTTCTTCCTTCTCAGCAGGAGTAAAATCTTCGGGCTCTTTTGGATAGGTTCTAGCTTTAGTAGTCACCACACCATCTATTATTACCTCCGGTTCAATAACCATCGGAGTTTTTATACCCTTCTTTAACAAGCTTGAATATTTGGGATTTGCAACTTGTAAAAACAAGAGCATCTTCTTCTTCCACATAATATAATTTTCTTTATCAAATTGTGGAATTTTAACGGTTCCAACTTTATGTGAAGTCATTATGAATTTTTGAATGAATAAAAATTCAAAGAGTTGAAAAATCACAAAAGTCTAGGATCTTGATTTGTTCGTTAATCAGAAGGCTCTGATACCAATTGTTAGGTCCCAATGTGTTTGTAGAAGGGGGGGTTGAATACAAACAATACCAAATAATCGAATTAAATGCGGAATAAAAAATGTGAAACAAAATTCAAGTTAAATAAAAATATTATTAAACTTGAAAGGTGTTACAACAACTGTATCGATTACAAGGAATTAATCTCAAATTAATTATCACAAATTTAGAATAAATTCGACATGAACTTTTTCTATTTTTGCAATAATTAGAATCAAATGCTAAACGCGATTTGAGATTAAGTTCTAGGGATTTTGATCCGCTAGATTGTTACACAAGAACAAGATAAAGATTTCTAGTGGATTGGATTTAACTTTACAATCTAGAAATTTAATCTTGAATTTTCTGCAGAGAAGATGATTTAATATTTCAAGGCGGCTGCTCTTTTGTTCTTGTATTTTTCAGTCAGTGAATGTCTTCTGCTTCTTTTTCTTTTTGTATGCAATCCAACAAAATTACTTGAACTGCAATGACAATCGGTAGGACAATCTCTTTGGCTCAGCAAGACTTTCAGTAGGACTTTCAATTGTACTAGCAAGACAATCTGATTGAACTACAATGACTATCGGTATGACAATCAGTTGAACTAGCAAGACAATCTCCTTCCTAGTGTAACTTTCGGTATGACAATTGAAATGACTTGGCATGACAATCGGTATGACAATCCAGATTGTCATGCTAGTTCATTTTCAATTGTCTTGCTGATTTAAGATTGAATTTAATCCAATTAAACTTCTGAAAATTCCTAAAATTAATTCTGAATTAATTAATCAATTAATTTAATTAATCAATAAATTAATCTTTGCAGATATAATTTATTTACTTAATTAAATTATATGACTTAATTAATTAATAGAGAATTAATACTAGTCTTGAGCAGCAACCATTCTTCTGCAAATCTTCTGAAAATCATTGAAAATTATGAATCAATTCCACCACTTCAACGTTGACACTCGATGTACTGTCTGGTTCATGAGTGACTAACTTCCGTGACGTTTCTTCATGTCTTGACTTTGATACTCTGATTTTCTTCAGATTAAATCCTTGTAATTAATGATACTCTGACGAGATCTCTGTCACTTGATTAAATCCACGATCTTGATTTATATCACTGAGGCATGATCAACTTCTTGAACTTCTTCCAGTGAATTAACTCTTCAAGTCTGTTGAATGAACGTTGTTTCTGAATCCTCTGACAGATGTTACTTGGCGAGATCTCTCTGACGGTCGATCCACTATTTACTTATTACATTCTTATTTGAGTTGAGTTGAATCCTCGAATATACAAATAGGTCTATGACATATGACTTACATCCAGGCATGTCATCTTTCATGAGACTATTTTTTCTTCTTCAATAACATTCATTCTCCTCCATCCAATGATCTTTATTTTCTTCAAAATTGGTATAATTCTGATACTACTTATCCTCATACCTTTGTCATTTTTTTCCCTGAATGTTCAATTGATAATTTTGATATTTCTAATGATAGCAATGTTGCTTCATAATTTTCACCTAATCAGAATAGTCATGTTCCAGATCCTATTCCCCAGCCTCATGTTCCAGTTGCTGCTACTGATCTTGACTTGTCCACTTTACCACGTGATTGTGATACTCTTACTAATTTGGTCTCTGATATTTCTGGTTCACATCCTCCAGTCCACTTATTAGACTGTCTCATAGAACTAGAGTTAGACCTCAATGGTGGCAAGATTATAATATTTCATTGAACTCTTAAATCAGACCAAGTGCAAATACTTTGATTTCTTTGTTTCCAATCCTAAGTATCCCATTGATAATTTTGTGTCTTAATAGTCATTTTCACCCATTTATGCAGCTTTTATGGCTAAAATTGTCCTTGTAAAAGAACCTACTTCTTTTGCTAAGGTCGTTTTAGATCCCAAGTGGGTTGATGCAATGAACACAAAATTGAATGCTTTAGAGGCTAATAATATATGGACTTTAGTTCCCTTACCTTCTGGGAAATCCATTATAGGCTGTAAATGGGTGTTTAAGATCAAGTATCTACCTAATGGGGATGTTGACAGATACAAGACCAGGTTAGTGGTAAAAGGTCATACTCAGCAGCAATGAGTAGATTTTCATGACATTTTTGCACCCGTGGCAAAATGTGTCACTGTTAAAACTGTTTTTGCTCTTCCAGTTGCGAAACAATGGAAGGTTTTTCGATTAGATGTTAATAATGTCTTCTTGCATGAGGATTTGGATGAAGATGTTTACATGGATATTCTCTTAGGTTATATAATTCCTCCTTCTGTTGTGCCTTTAGGCCATCTCCAACAGTTGTGATCCAAAAATCCAAATTTGGATCACCAACTGATCCAAATTTCTGACTAACTCCAACAGTGTGATCCAAATTACTTTTTACATATAATAATATATAAATATCATATTAAGCAATTTTATCTTAAATTTATCGTTTAATCATTAATGCAAATATCTAAAGAAATGAAGCAAGAGTGAGCATTACAGCTCGCAAGATAATATATAGTTTAATCAATAATGCAAATATCTAAAGAGATAACTTACTGAAAATCTTTATCAAGTGTAAGATAATTACTCATGGATATAAGCTTAAAGGAAGATGAAGTTACAAAATACTTCCATATACTTATATCATTTTAGGAAACTACTTGAAGTACCACTGTTCAAAGTATAATAAGTTTTCAAAGGTTCATCACATAGATGGGACTACAACATAAGACTTGAATAGATTCAATCTTTGATATATTATTTGAATGAAATAAAGTTACGAGATACTTCATTAAGTCCCGATATATATACCTATATATATCTCTCATACATTCCCTAAAAACCTCTGTCATGAAAAGTATAAACAGAGTTGTAATATCCAATAAATTTGGAACGAAGAGAATTTTGGCATAAACCCGATATCTTGCTGATAAGGCAAAGATACCCATTAAGTAACCTTTTCTACTATAGATGGATGAATTCCTTGCCGGTCATTACCCTGGCTGTATTAGGACCTCGCGCTAGACCGTAACCCGTCCACTCACGCGTGGATGGACTGTCACCCAGCCTCTTACACCTTCATAGACCGTACCCCGGCCTGTCGCTTATGCCGACTCAATTAGATGGACTTACTTCTCGAACATTGGGTAAGTAATCAAATTGTTTTCTCAAAACAGCAACCTCGTTCTGAATATAAAATACACCACAGAGCCGGATCCCTTAGATTTTTGAGCGAGTATTCAAGTCCCCTTCGGAAGGGAGATCTTAAATTTGCAAACGAGTTTTGGGATCCGCTCTAACTTTTAAAATCATTTTGAAGACTCGAAAACATTTTCAAAAATGTTTAGAGTAATGATGATTTAATAAAATAAATTAGTCCCAATACATTAGAAAATATCTGAATATTATTATTTAAATAATATTCCCATAAAGGATAATATTTATAAAATAATTGAAGTAGAAGTTTTAAATTCATACTTGAAACGAATATTAAATAACAAAAAATATATTTATACGAAAGTACGATCCTTATTTGAATAATCGAAAATAAGTTTGATTATTATTCAAAACCATCAAATATACTTTATTCGATTAATAGTTATAGAAAACTATATATATATATAAATATACATATATTATACTCGGGAACATCGACTCCCGGTTTAGAAAAATGTTCACCTTTGGGTCCCCTATAGTAAGGGTATACGCAACTACTACTTATCTCTAGCATAGGTATTATGCAGTTTATTAGCATTTGAATTGATAATAGAATATCAAGATTTCACAATATGCATATATATACCATATCAACATGCTCCGATATATCGCAAGATTTTCTAATACAGTCATGCACTTATCTCAAGATAATGCATCAATATATTTACATCACAACAACAGTATAACGGGTAGAAAACTTGTCTGAGCGACTGGGGGTGGTAAAAGGCCTGGGGTGAGTCTGGTAACCTATAAACAACATATAAATTGGAATTAAACAACGGTCTCTTAAGAAACTAGACTTTAACCAATTGGACCCTAACGTTCGCTTTTGCGCTTAACGATTCACATAAGTCGCTCGAGTACCCTCGGCTCCACCATTTTTATAAAATTAACCGTTAAACTTTTTAAGGAGATTCTTTCGCGAATACTCTACCAACTGACCAATGAATCTTAAATAATTGTTTCATACTCCAATTAGTAATTTAAGGGCTTGAATCAAGGTTTCAAAGTAAAGCGAGGAGTAATGGTTCGTTCGCGAAATGCCATTACTTAAAACAGTCGTTTCTCCTAAACCGTGCATCGGATTTAAGCGAACCACATGCCAAAACGAAGCTTACGACACGATCTAGCTAAACATGGAAAAGTTACAGATTGGTCAGTGAGATTTCTGTCCCGAACACTAAGTACAAGCAGTTGAATGAAAATGGGCATTAGGACGGCTATGTTTACGCGATTACCAATATTTATACTACTCCAATTAACCACCAACCAGCTCATAAACATCAATACAACAAAACTTCATCTAAACCATACCACATCAGTCCATAACCTCAAGGTTTTCCAACTAATTCAACAAAAAACATGAACTACTAACCATAACTTAAGATTCATTAACTATAAACAAGATTCAATCATCAAATCCCTCCAAACTCAAATCAAGCTACTAATACTCATAAGTCATGCTTATCATCCACAAAACAACCATTAAACTTAGTAATAATCAAAGTAAAGTCTAGGGTTTGAAGTTTATACCTTCTTGAAGCTTCCTAACACAACACAAGAGCTTTGAATGCCTAAAAGAACCTTGATCCTTGCTTGTATAACCCTAAACTTTCAGAAAAATCAAAAAAACTAAAGTTATTTCTTGAAAGTTACTATTCATCATCATCTTTGATGAATTGTTAAAGCTATCTAGGAAAGGATTTTGGAGATTAAACTCCTAGGATCACTATATCTAATTACCAAGAAGCTAAGGAAATTACCTTGTGAATTCTAATAGAGTGGAACTTGGACCTTGCTTTTTCTTTCTTCTTTTTTTCTTACATGGCCGAGAGTTTGATGAAGAAGAAGTGGGGAGAACTGTTTTTCTTGGTTGTTTGATGAATAATTAAGTTTACTAGCTAAATATATAGCTTCCTATATGCTAAACATGTGGTGTTTAGTTGCCCACCAAGGCAACTAGAAGCTACAATTGTGTGGCTTATAATTGACACTCCCACTCACCTTTATTAATTACAATTTCATGCCTCTATCCTCTTGCTTTTCATTTTTAACCTTTTACAAAAGATGCTCTCAAAACTTACACTCTAATTCCTTACTTGGTTTCCCTTTGTTTCATTATTCATTCGTCGCTCAATCTTGTTGATCGTTTGAGGGATCATATTCGGGATCTTATTACTTGGGTTTCCCTAACCCTTTCTTAATATTTTATATTCCTTTAATGATCTTCTCTCATAATCCTTGAATTGAAATCCTTTTAATAACGTTACCTTACGCTTAATTCTCTCGGTATTCAGTGGATTTTCGGGAAAAATCAAAGTGTTCAAAATTGAATTCTGACGATCTTTACATACACTCATATACTCTATGGAGTACTAATAAGATCTCCAAATATCAATAAAAGAACTCCTACATAGGGTGGCATGAAAATTTCCTTAATCAGCATAATCAGCAAAATCACTATTCATAAGGATTACAAAAAGTTCAACAAAAATTTGGGGTTATTACAGTCTCCCCCCTTAAAAGGATTCCGTCCCGGAATTAGTTAGAAAATAAATGAGGGTACTTTTCTAGCATTGCGCTCTCTAGTTCCCAAGTTGACTCCTCCACATTATGATTCTGCCATAGTACTCTGACTAGCTTGATCACTTTGTTCCGAAGCACCTGCTCCTTTTTATCCATGATCTTCACTGGTTGCTCCACATAAGTCAGGTCTGGTTGCATGTCCACGTGCCCGTATTCCACTATGTGCCTAGCATCTCGATGATAATTCCTTAGCATGGACACGTGGAACACATTATAAACTTGTAGGTTCGAGGGTAGGGCTAGCTCGTAAGCTCACTTCCCAATCCGTCTTAGTATCTCAAAAGGTCCAATGTATCTTGGGCTTAGTTTCCCTTTCTTTCCGAACCTCATCAATCCTTTCCAAGGGGATACCTTCAGCAGTACTAGGTCCCCTACTTCATACTCCCTGTCCTTTCGGGCTAAATCTACATACCTCTTCTATCGGTCTTGGGCTGCTACAAGCCGTCCTCTGATTAGATCCACTATGTCTTTGGTCCTTTGAACCACTTTGGGCCCGAGCATCTTGCGCTCTCCCACTTCATCCCAGTATAAGGGAGATCGACACCTTCTTCCGTACAGGGCCTCGTATGGCGGTATTCCGATGCTGGCATGAAAGATATTGTTATAAGAAAACTCGATCAACGGTAAGTGATCATCCCAACTTCCTTTAAAGTCTATTACACAGACTCTCAACATATCCTCTAGTGTCTGGATGGTCCTTTCACTTTTCCCATCCGTCTGGGGATGGTAAGAGGTACTCATGTTTAATTTGGTTCCCGCACATTCTTGAAAGCTCCTCCAAAATCTGGAGTTAAATCTGGGGTCTCGGTCTGAGACAATGGACGCTGGGACTCCATGTCACGTCACTATTTCCTTAAGGTAAATGTCCACCAATCTATCGACTGTGTATCTCTCATTGATTGGAATGAAGTGAGCTGACTTTGTTAGTCGGTCTATAATTACCCATATGGCATCATGATTGGCTTTCGTCCTTGGTAAGCCTACAACAAAATCCATGTCTATCTGTTCCCATTTCCATTCGGGAATCATTAGGGGTCGTAAAAGTCCACTGGGTCTGTGGTCCTTCGCCTTTACTCTTTGGCAAGTCAAACATTTGCTTACCCATTCTGCTACGTCCCTCTTCATGTTGGGCCACCAGTAATATTCCTTCAAATCCCTATACATCTTGGTGCTCCCCGGGTGAATGGAATACCTTGAACTATGGCTTTCATCCAAAATCTCGTCTTTAAGCTCTTGGACGTTCGGAACCCAAATCTTGTAGGAATACCTCATTATCCCCCTATCATCTCTCTCGGTATGGATCTCTTCTCCAATCATTGACTCTTTGCCTTCATTCATCACTTTTTCTTGGCACAATCTGATCTTTTCCAATAACTCTGGTTGCATTGCGATCTCAAACAGCTTTTTGGTTCTGGCCCCGGTTACTTTTACTTCTATTTCCATTTTCTCGAAATCTCTTATCAATTCCTCCGAAGACATTATCATTTTGAGTCTCTCCTTCCTACTAAGGGCGTCGGCCACCACATTGGCTTTCCCTGGATGATAGAGAATCTCACAATCATAGTCCTTGATTTGTTCTAACCATCTTTCCAGGCGCATGTTGAGCTCTTTCTGCGTGAATATGTACTTGAGGCTCTTATGGTCTGTGAAAATCTCGCAGTTCTCTCCATACAAGTAGTGCCTCCAAATTTTTAAGGCAAAAACTATTGCCGCGAGCTCAAGATCATGGGTAGGATATCTAATCTCGTATTCCTCCAGTTGTCTCGACGCGTACGCGATCACCTTACCGTGTTGCATAAGCACGCACCCTAATCCTTTGTGCGACACGTCATTATATATCACAAAATCTCCTTTTCCGTCTGGCAACACTAACACAGGGGCCGCCACCAATATTCTCTTCAATTCTTGAAAACTGTTCTCGCATTTCTCTGTCCATTCGAACTTCTCTATCTTACGAGTAAGTCGTGTCAAAGGGGCTGCAATCTTCGCAAAATCCTGTACAAATATACGACAGTAGCCGGCCAATCCTATGAAACTCCTTACCTCTGTGGGTGTGGTTGACCTTTCCCAATTTGAGACCGCCTCTATCTTGGAGGGGTCGAACAATACTCCTTCCTTATTAATTACATGTCCTAAAAAATGTACTTCATTCTGCCAGAATTCACACTTCGAGAATTTGGCATACAACTGTTCTTCTCTGATTATTCCTAGAGCTATCCTCAAATGTTCTGCATGCTCTGCCTCAATCCTTGAGTAGATTAAAATATCATCAATAAAAACTATCACACACTTGTCCAAATACTTCTTGAATACTCTATTCATTAAATACATGAAAGCCACTGGGGAGTTGGTTAATCCAAAGGACATTACCAAGAACTCATGGTGCCCATACCTGGTACGAAACGCAGTCTTTGGAATATCTTCGGGTTTAATCTTTAGTTGTTGATACCCAGTCCTCAGGTCAATCTTGGAAAAGTAGACAACATCCTTTAGCTGGTTGAACTGATCGTCTATTCTGGGTAACGGGTACCTGTTCTTTATGGTTAGCTTGTTCAACTCTCGGTAGTCGATACACAGCCTCATGCTCCTATCTTTCTTCTTAACAAATAATACTGGTGCTCCCCACGGAGACACACTAGGTATTATCATACCCTTATGTAAAAGTTCTTGTAATTGGGTAGCCAATTCCTTTATTTCTAATGGGGCTAACCGATATAGTGCCTTTGAAACTGGTGCCGTCCCTGGGGCCAATTCATGACAAATTCAATCATTCTATCGGGTGGTAGTCCTGGAAGGTCTTGTGGAAATACATCTTCAAACTCGTTGACTACCGGAATGTCTTGCAAGTTGGGCATTTCCTTCTGCGTGTCCACCACATAGGCTAATAAGCCTTATTTCCTTTTCGTAGCATCTTATTGGCCTGGGCCATGGTCAAAAATTTTTGTGTCTGCCTCTTCCCTCTATATATGACTCCTTTATTCCCTGGGATATTCAACTTAACTTTCTTCCCCTTACAGTCTATCTGAGCATCATTGCTAGATAGCCAGTCTATTCCCAAAATTACATCAAATTCCCCTAATTTAAAAGGAATTAGATCAACACTAAAAGATTGTTCCCCTATGCCTAACTCACCGGCGGGGTGAATCTGGTTAACATGGATAACTTCATGGTTGGCTATTTCTACTTCTAAGGGTTCTAACAAGGGTTCAGCCTTAAGTCTTAATTTATGTGCAAAGTCCCTCGATATAAAAGATTTAGTTGCTCCCGAATCAAATAAAACATTTGCACTGACTGAATTTAGAGAAAGGGTACCTGCTATCACATCTGAGTCTTTCATAGCATCTTGAACTGTCATGTTGAAAGTCCTCGCAGTAGGTGGCTTATTAGAAGCAGCCCTGCTTGCTCCTGAGGCTGCTGGTTTGTTCCCTGGGCATTCCCTCCTCCTGTGGCCTGGTCTTCCACACTGATAACAGATGGTTGTCGGGCTGACACTGGGGGGTTGCGAAGTACACTTGTTAGAATAGTGACCCTCTCGACCACACTTAAAGCAGGTAACTGGCTTCCCTTTACACTCCCCCGAATACATCCTTCCACAAGTGTACATGCTGGTAATGGGGGTCGAGACTGGTTAGAATGGGACACTCCTGATTTCTGGCCGCTCTGGCTCACATTCACACTCATCGGTCACCTAAACCCAGCAATCCTCCCTGGGAGGGACACTGCTCCTCGGTTAAACCTATATGGGAAGTTCCCTCCAGCGGAACCTCCACTCATGCTTATACTTTTCCTTTTTATTCCTTTCTTCTCTCTTTCCTTCTGCATCTGTTCACTTCCAGCTTCTGCAATTGTTGCCTTTTGCACCAGAGTGGCATAGTCTGTAAGCTCAAGGATTGCCACCCTATTCTGAATCCACGGTTTCAGTCCCTGCTGAAACCTCATAGCTTTCTTTTCCTGGGTATTCACAAACTCCGGCACAAACCTTGATAACTCAGTAAATTTTGCTTCGTACTCTGCTACAGATAAGTTATTCTGCTTTAGCTCCAAGAACTTGAGCTCCATAAACCTCGGGAAATATTTTCCCAAAAATAATTGACTGAACCTCTCCCAGGTTATGATAACATCCGTCTCCATGTTTTTCTTGGCTTCCCACCAGTAGTTGGCCTCTCCCTTCTAAAGGTAGGTAGCAAATACAGTCTTCTGTGCCTCATCGGTACTCAGAATCTCAAAGGATTTCTCCATTTCCTTTAGCCATGCCCTTGCCTCAACTGGGTCAGCTGATCCGTGGAACTCAGGGGGCTTATGGGACTTAAAAGCCCTGAAGGAGTTTGCCACATCATTGTTATTTCCTTGAGGGGGTGGGTTTGGTTGACGTTCCAAGTTCTGCCTTAGTAGTTGCATGAACTGCCCCATGGGATCTATGTCTGGGTTTGGTACTTGTTGCTCAACCTCAGCTTCTCCTTCTTCAGCCTCTATTTCAAATCCTTCAACATCAAATGTTTCCTCCTCCTCTTCATACTAGGAGTCATCCTGTTTAACATAATCCTCATCTTCCTCTTCACTGTGTTCTTGGCTTCTACCATCTTGGTTATGGCTTCCCTGGTCCTCAAATCCAGGGTTCGCCTTAGTTCCAATCCTTCTTGGTGGCATGATACTGATAAATTTTGGAAAATTCAACGTTAGGTCACAATCATACATAAGATTGTGCCTTGCACAGTTTTTATAATGGGGAGAACGTATCTCACAATTCTATTATAGTATGACAGTTCTAATCACAAGAAGTGCAGTAATAATAAAGATAAAAACAGTGATCTCGTCACTAAGGAACTGAACTGAAAGGAAACAAATATATACATAATGCGAGAAGTACATAGTTCGATCTGGTCAAAAGTACAACAGTGCTACAGTTATCTGCCCAAAAGTGAAATACATGAGTCTATCTGTTTAGTCAGAGAAAGGGATACTATATACAAGTATCCCGGAAAACTGGCTCTTACTACGGCCTCGACTAACTAGACGACTTGACTACCACATCACTGGTCCTGAATCAATCACTAGAGCGGGTCAACTCCCACACTCTCTCCATCGCACGACGGAAAGTGTAATCAGCCTGCCTCCTGGATATCCTGCCATGTCTGTCTTCATGAAGTGATCGGAGTCTCGCACGGGCCATAAGCTCTATCACAGTCAGCTCTCTCCTTAGAGATCGGGGTATGGTAGCTCTAGCCTCATGAGCCCGTACACGTCTACCAGCCCTCTCTGCATCTAACTCTCTCCTGGCCTCATCCAGCCGGGCCTCAGCAATAGCCACTCGTGTCCTCAGAACATTCTGAACATAGCCGTGAGCTAACAAAGACTACCTATGGGCAGGGTCGAGGGGTGGTGAATTCGGATCCGCTGGGGGTGCCTCCTCAGTCTTCCTGGGCTCGGGAGTATGGGTCTCAGAGCCGTCATTATAGGGGCTCCAAGATAGTGGTGGAGGGGTAGGAGCTCTGACAACGGGGAGTGAGGTTAGGGGGTACCAGTATATTCCACGATAGCACCGACATGCTCCTCAGCTACTGGGACCTCATCCGGGTCCTCCTCATCTGAAATCGTAATAACCTCTGTCTCTGACTCCTCTGAGGGGTCCTCCTCAGGCTCCTCCTGATCCTCGGCATCTAGCAGTGCCTTATCATGCTCACGCTCGAACATCTCTAGGTCCTCTATCTCATGAGCCTACACATTAAACGAGCTAAGTTACTATCATGATACTTATAAGAATTCCCGTAAGGGTTTTAACTGTCAGCACTATTTTAAGTAGTCCGACTATGAACTTGGCAAGAGTTATTATTATCTTTGTGAGTTTATTGTTATATCGTCGCATCATCTCTGAGGTTTATAACGCTTAGCTCTAATACCATTTCTGTAACACCCCCAGATCCGGGGTCGGGGATCCGAGTCGTCACGGTCTTTCTTTCCATACCTATCACTTAACTTAATTTGAAATAAATAACCTCATGCTGTGACCCCACAATAACATACACCACAACATGTTATAGTCTCAGAGATGAAATTGAAATATGTACAAGTCCTTGAATCCATAAATTAAAAGTTATTACAACCCAAAATGATTACTTAATAAGTTTACAATTAGTTGCCATTGTCCAACACAAGTTATAATTATACATAATTTATTCCCAAAGGTAGAATGTCTGGCCTACAGATATGATATCAACGAGAAGACGCAGGACGCTCCCCACGCTCTTGCGCTGGGTCTGCTTGAGTCTGGCCATCCTTCCTAACTGTTGTTGTGTAATGAAGAAATGAAGCAAGAGTGAGCATTACAGCTCGCAAGATAATATATAGTTTAATCATTAATGAAAGTATCTGAAGAGATAACTTACTGAAAATCTTTATCAAGTGTAATGATAATTACTTACTGGATATAAGCTTAAAGGAAGATGAAGTTACAAAATACTTCCATATACTTATATCATTTTAGGAAACTACTTGAACTACCACTATTCAAAGGATAATAAGTTTTCAAAGGTTCATCACATAGATGGGACTACAACATAAGACTTGAATAGATTCAATCTTTGAAATATTATTTGAATGAAATGAAGTTACGAGATACTTCATTAAATCCCGATATATATATACCTATATATATCTCTCATACATTCCCTGAAAACCTCTGTCATGAAAAGTATAAACAGAGTTGTAATATCCAATGAATTTGGAACGAAGAGAATTTTGGCATAAACCTAATATCTTGCTGATCAGGCAAAGATACCCATTATTAAGTAACCTTTTCTACTGTAGAAGGATGAATTCCTCGCCGGTCATCACCCTGGCCGCAATAGGACCTCACGCTAGACCGCTACCCTGCCACTCATGCGTGGATGGACTGTCACCCAGCCTCTTACACCTTCATAGACCGTAACACGGCCTGTCGCTTATGCCGACTCAATTAGATGGACTTACTTCCCGAACATTGGGCAAGTAATCAAATTGTTTTCTCAAAACAACAACCTCGTTGCGAATATAAAATACACCACAGAGCCGGATCCCTTAGATTTTTGAGCGAGTATTCAAGTCCCCTTCGAAAGGGAGATCTCAAATTTGAAAACGAGTTTTGGGATCCGCTCTAACTTTTAAAATCATTTTGAAGACTCGAAAATATTTTAAAGAATGTTTAGAGTAATGATGATTTAATAAAATAAATCAGTCCCGGTATATTAGAAAATATCTGAATATTATTATTTAAATAATATTCCAATAAAGGATAATATTTATAAAAATAATTGAAGTAGAAGTTTTAAAACTCATACTTAAAACGAATATTAAATAACAAAAGATATACTTATACGAAAGTACGATCCTTATTTGAAAAATTGAAAATAAGTTTGATTGTTATTCAAAACCATCAAATATACCTTATTCGATTAATAGTCATAGAAAACCATATATATATATATATATATATATATATATATTATACTCGGGAACATCGACTCCCGGTTTAGAAAAATGTTCATCTTTTTGGGTCCCCAATACTAAGGGTATACACAACTACTGCTTATCTCTAGCATAGGTATTATGCAGTTTATAAACATTTAAATTGAAAATAGAATATCAAGATTTCAAAACATGCATATATATACCATATCAACACGCTCCAATATATCGCAAGATTTGCTAATACAGTCATGTACTTATCTCAAGATAATGCATCAATATATTTACATCACAACAACAGTATAACGGGTGGAAAACTTGCCTGAGCGACTGGGGGTGGTAAAAGGCCTGGGGAGAGTATGGAAACCTATAAACAACATATAAGTTGGAATTAAACCACGGTCTCTTAAGAAACTAGATTTAACCAATTGGACCCTAACGTTCGCTTTTGCGCTTAACGATTCACATAAGTCGCTCGAGTACCCTCAGCTCCACCATTTTTATAAAATTAACCGTTTAACTTTTTAAGGCGAATCTTTCGCGAATACTCTACCAACTGACCAATTAATCTCACATAATTGTTGCATACTCCAATTAGTCATTTAAGGGCTTTAATCAAGGTTTCAAAGTAAAGCAAGGGGTAATGGTTCGTTCGCGAAACACCGTTACTTAAAACGGTCATTTCTCCTAAACCGTACATTAGATTTAAGCGAACCACATACCAAAACGAAGCTTACGACACGATCTAGCTAAAAATGGAAAAGTTACAGATTGATCAGTGATATTTCTGTCCCGAACACTAAGTACAATCAGTTGAATGAAAATGGGCATTACGACGGCTATGTTTACGCGATTACCAATATTTATACTACTCCAATTAACCACCAACCAACTCATAACCATCAATACAACAAAACTTCATCTAAACCATACCACATCAGTCCATAACATCAAGGTTTTCCAACTCATTCAACAACAAACATGAACTGCTAACCATAACTTAATATTCATTAACTATAAACAAGATTCAATCATCAAATCCCTCTAAACTCATATCAAGCTACTAATACTCATAAGTCATGCTTCTCATCCACAAAAACAACCATTAAACTTAGTAATAATACAAATAAAGTATAGGGTTTGAAGTTTATACTTTCTTGAAGCTTCCTAACACAACACAAGAGTTTTGAATGCCTAAAAGAACCTTGATCCTTGCTTGTATAACCCTAAACTTTCATAAAAATCAAGAAAACTAAGGTTATTTCTTGAAAGTTACTATTCATCATCATCTTTGATGAATTGTTAAAGCTATCTAGGAAAGGATTTTGGAGATTAAACTCCTAGGATCACTATATCTAATTACCAAGAAACTAAGGAAATTACCTTGTGAATTCTAATGGAGTGGAACTTGGACCTTGCTTTTTCTTTCTTCCTTTTTTCTTAATGGCCGAGAGTTTGATGAAGAAGAAGTGGGGAGAGCTGTTTTGATTGGTTGTTTGATGAATAATTAAGTTTACTAGCTAAATATCTAGCTTCCTTTGCTAAACATGTGGTGTTTAGTTGGCCACCAAGGCAACTACAAGCTACAATTGTGTGGCTTATAATTGATGCTCCCACTCACTTTTATTAATTACAATTTCATGCCTCTAGTCCTCTTGCTTTTCATTTTTAACCTTTTACAAAAGAAGCTCTCAAAACTTACACTCTAATTCCTTATTTGGTTTCCCTTTGTTTCATTATTCATTCGTCGCTCAATCTTGTTGATCGTTTGAGGGATCATATCCGGGATCTTATTACTTGGGCTTCCCTAAACCTTTCTTAATATTTTATATTTCTTTAATGATCCTCTCTCATAATACTTGAATTGAAATCCTTTTAATAACGTTACTTTACACTTAATTCTCTCGGTATCCAGTGGATTTTCGGGAAAAATCAAAGTGTTCGAAATTGAATTATGACGATCTTTACATACACTCATATACTGTATGGAGTACTAATAAGATCTCCGAATATCAATAAAAGAAGAACTCCTACATAGGGTGGCATGAAAATTTCCTTAATCAGCAAAATCACTATTCATAAGGATTACAAAAAGTTCAACAAAAATTTAGGGTTATTACATAGATGAATGTTAAGTCCTATCGATTTGATTTGCATGCTAGAAATAATAAATATTTTCCTAAGTCTTGTAGGTTTCTTGAGTCCTAGATCATGATCATGTTTTGTTTGTTTGTCGAGGTTTAATCACTTGTTTATATCTAGAATTTAGGATATTCTCTTAATGGTGAAATAACATGGATATTTAAAAATTGGAGAAAAACATTGGATTTCATTGCTAGTTGTTGTGGCTAGGTGTCAAATGGGTAGTTTCCGGCTCATATTTATATGAGTAGTCTAGGGTAGAACGAGATGGAGCGAAACACACTCGTTCAGAAATTGTTGAAAAAAAAGAAGAAAAAAAATGGAAGAAAAGAAAGAAGAAAAAGAAAAAAAATATGTATTATGCATAATTGATCACGAGTGGGCCCTTTAATACTCGATTTATTAAGTTCTTAGGGGACTTTGTGCCTAGTTACCTAAGGCTTTTATAGTCTGGGATCCACTAAACTAACGTTCGCTACATGGGTATTATTGTATAAATCTTTTATGGACCTCTTTCATTGCACGATCAAATAAGCATGTTTGTGTTTGTTTATGTGTTACCAATAAAAGTATGAATCCGTGTATAACTCCGATATAAAAATTGAAGTGTTGTCAGTCATTTTGAGTTTAGCGTTTATTCTATTTATAACCTTGTGATTGCCTTGATGAGTAGTGAGTCATGATTATTGATCTAGTGGTGATAGTATATCTGTTAAGCATTTGCACACACGCACGTTTATGGCTTGTGAGTTGATTTGTAGGATTTAATTGATCTTTGTGCGAATAACTGCATTTGTTGAGATGTTGCTCATTGGTTGGTTTAGTTAATCTGAGGGGATCGTTGCATTCATGCATTTTTGTTTCTTGTTCTTTGAGTCTGTTTATACTTGAGGACAAGTATCGGTTCAATTTTGGGGGTGTGTTAAGTGGCATTTATGTCCACTTAGAACGTCTTATAAAGGCTTGAACTGGTGTTTTGTGCTCAAGTTGTTTGTGTTTTTGATGCATTTTTGTAGTGTTTTGCATTTTAGGCATAAATAAGGGATCAAGGAGGTTTAGCATTGCTTTAGTACTAAATCTGTGTTAGGAAGATGTCCTAGGAGTTTGCTTGTGGATCGCCATCTCAAACCAGTCAAGAAAACAAAAATAAGAAGTTTTTCCAGAAGGTCAGCGCGCCCGCGCTGTGAAGCGTGCGCCCGCGCCGGGTTGTCAGAGTTGTAGCGCGCCCGCGCTGGTGAAGCGCGTGGCCGTGCCAGGTCGGGATTTCAAAATTCTGTTGCTAGTAGAAAATGAATTTTCTGGGCTTCTGGCTTGATTGGGGTGCTATATAATGACAAATTAAGGTCATTTTTATTATGAGGCACGTAACGGAGACTAAGGAGAAGACGGCGAGAAGACCTAGGAGCACAAATACAACGAAGGAGAAGAAAAGCTTGTTTATCCTTGTGATTCTTTGATTGAGTTATAATCTTGGATGCTTGTTTTCTTGTTTGTTGAACCTAATACTCTGGATTACGTACTTTGATTATTTATTCAGTTATAAAGACTTAGTTTATTATACCATGCTTTCATCGGAACCCACAGTGATGATGAGTTCGGTTATGAACTAATCGTTATCGTGGGGTTCTAACGGATTTACTTATGGATTTCTATAGTTAATTATTTTGATATCTTGGTTTGTGGTGATTTATTGATATTCTAGTATTGGTTATGCTTAATCGTCATATATGTGTAGCTAACATATAAGATAGCGTGTTAATCTCTAATGAAGCGACATTGGATATAGAGATTTAGAACTTGCCATGCTAGCATAGGTTCATGTATTTTTTATGCATGATTCGTAGGTAATTTTAACCATCTTACTTGTCCTATGTAATCACGATAGATAACTTGCGCATTCAACCGTTATGTTGTCAAATTCTATAGACATATAGGGTCTCAACATAATTGGTCAATCAAGCAAAATACATGACACCCTACCAATTGTTCACGAATAGGAAGCCAACATTAAACTTCCTTCATGTTTTTGGCTGCAAATGCTATATCTTAAGGAATCAAACTAATCAACATGGAAAGTTTGATGCCAAAGCAGACGAAGACATCTTTGTTGGATATATAGTTGGAAAAGCATACAAAGTCTACAATCTAAGATCCAACATTGTTATGGAATCAATACATGTTGTGTTTGATGATAAAAAGATTGAAGGACTGCAAGATGGAGATTTCCATGAAGGACTCAAATTTGACAAAGTTGAGATGATTTGTGAAGATAGTGATGATGATAATGATCAAGAATCAATGTCTAAGGATAAGGCAGAAAAGTCTACAACTAATGAAGCACATAATTTAACATCCGTGAAAAGACCAAGTGCATCCTCCATTGAAAGACAATCTGCATCATCCGTCGAAAGGCACAGAACAACATCTGTTGATCCATCAGTAGGAGTTGAAAGCCAAGTCAGATCACAAGCGGAAACAACCCCAGATTTAATTCAAAGATCCACAAACTCAGGGGGAGTTTCTTCTAATCAAAACTCTGTCACACATCAAGACAATAATGAGGCCTCTTCATCTAGAGCTAATCTACCTCAACAGAGAAAATGGACTAGGGATCACCCATTTGAACAGATCATTGGTGATGTATCTTCAAGGGTGCAAACAAGGAAAGCAACTCAAGAAGAATGTCTGTATAGCATCTTTCTATCTCAGGAAGAACCTAAAAGGGTAGAGGAGGCTTTGTTAGATCCTGATTGGGTTTTAGCTATGCAAGAGGAGCTAAACCAATTTGAAAGGAATAAAGTGTGGAAGCTGGTACCCAAACCTAAAGGAAAGAATCCTATTAACCCCAAGTGGGTATTCAAAAACAAATGGATGAAAATGGCATAGTAGTCAGGAACAAAGCTAGATTGGTTGCTAAGGGCTATTGTCAACAAGAAGGAATAGATTTTGATGAAACTTTTGCTCCTGTTGCAAGACTTGAAGCCATCAGAATTTTCTTAGCCTATGCAGCCCATGCCAATTTCAAGGTCTATCAAATGGATGTCAAAAGTGCCTTTCTAAATGGAGATTTGGAGGAGGAAGTCTATGTCAGTCAACCTCCTAGTTTTGAAGATCCAAATTTTCCAGAATATGTCTATTATCTTTTTAAAGCACTTTATGGACTGAAGCAAGCACCTAGAGCCTGGTATGATACTTTGTCAAAGTTTCTTTTAGAAAATCATTTTACAAGAGGTACTGTTGATAAAACTTTATTCTATAGAAATGTTAATGGCTCTAGTATACTTGTTCAAATTAATGTTGATGACATTATATTTGGTTCAACAAATGAAAAACTTTGCAAAAAGTTTGCTAAATTGATGCAAACTAAATATGAAATGAGCATGATGGGATAACTAACTTACTTTCTTGGTTTACATGTTAAGCAAGTTAGTGATGGAATATTCATTAGTCAAACCAAATATATTTATGATCTTTTAAAGAAGTTTGACTTAATGGACTGCACATCTGCAAAAACTCCCATGGCCACTGCAACTAAACTTGAATTAAATATTACTGAAAAGTCTGTGGATATTTCAAGTTATAGAGGCATGGTTGGTTCACTTACATATTTAACAGCCAGTAGGCCAGATATAATGTTTGCTACCTGTCTTTTTGCTAGATTTCAGGCAGATCCTAGAGAATCTCACTTAATAGCTATTAAGAGAATTTTCAGATATCTCAAAGAAACACCAAAACTTGGTCTTTGGTATCCTAGAGATTCTGGTTTTGATCTAACTGGTTATTCAGATGCAGATTATGCAGGTTGTAAAATTGATAGAAAAAGTACAACATGAACCTGTCAATTTCTAAGAAACAAGCTGGTATCCTGGTTCAGTAAAAAGCAAAATTCAGTTTCTACTTCTATAGCTGAAGCTGAATATATGATTGCTGGTAGCTGTTGTGCACAAATTTTATGGATGAAAATTCAATTTTTGGACTATGGTCTACAGGTGAATAAGATTCCTATTTTCTGTGATAACACAAGTGTCATTGCAATCACTGAAAATCCAGTACAACATTCAAGGACCAAGCACATTGACATTGTTATTCCCTAACAATACAACAAGAATTACAACAGGGGGGTTGATTATAATTCTAGTAACTTTTTCAGAATTACAAAAGATGTTCTAACTCAATGTATATATATAAGTGTTTTGATTTGCAAAGTGCGGAATGACAAGTTAAGTAAATCAAACACAAAGTAATAAAAACAAAAGCCTTTAAAACTTTCTGGTGGATTTGAAAGTATCCACCAGATATATATATATATATATATATATATATATATATCAATTTGAGAACTCTGTGAAGCTCAAATTGGCTCACAGCTGCTTTACAAGTGAACAAACAAATTACAGAGAAATTCTTAACAGTTACAGCTTTTTCTATTTCTCTTCTAAAAGTGTTTGCTTAGTTAGTTTGTTCTACTAGCTACACTTGGTTTATATATCACCAAGTTTACATGATAATAAGACAAGACAACAAAACAAAACCTATCAAGTCTAACTCCATGCTGTTTCACTACTCTATTCCAGAATCTTTGAATATCTACATAATAGCATGAAAATGGTAACGCTTCTTTATTCTCAAAACCCTGCTAAAAAGGCTGCCACATTCCTTTTGCAAACACTCGACGCATGTGACTGAGTTGTCACTGTCAACAGATATTTGAATTGATCATCCGTCGGGTACATGCTTGTTATCCGTCGGGTAGCCTTGTTGATCATCCGTCGGGTAGCTTTATTGATCATTCGTCGGGTAGCCATTAATCACTTGACTCCATTTCATTTGTGCAGAATTACAAGACATATTATATTTACATTTAATCAACCTATTCTGCACATCTACTAGCAGTCTATATGATTCATAAGCTACTACAGAATCTATACAAAGTAGTTTGCAGAAATGTGCTACATTACTTATTGTTACATAAGCTACTCACCCGATGGATATCAATTAGACATCCATCGGGACTATATTAAATCATCCGTCGGGACTATAATTGATCATCCGTCGGGTGCTACAAAATTCACTAAGTTAAATCGACTAAGGTGTTTTGTTTAGCTTATAATCAAGTACACAACATATTCCTAACAATCTCCCCCAATTTATGTCTACTTTAATTGTAGCCATAAATTAAGAGAAACTTGATGATAACAAAACATCCTAAAATTACAGATTAAAAAATAGTAGATAAAACTGATAAGTGCTATAAATTGCTGAAAGTTGAACAATACAAAGTACACAAAGAAATTGCTCACAATTGTTATCAAGATTCTCCTCTAGTATGAGCAGATAGATCTATTTCCTTGATTGTCTGGATTTTTTCCCAAGCCTTCTGTTGTTTTCTTCAGTTTGATTCTGAAGTTTTCTGTGGAATTCAAGTTCATCATCTTCTGAGAGATTTAGCATTTCCTATATTTCCAAAAGAGTCTCATTGTTAGAGATACTCAATTGGTCCTCCAATCTGAAGAATCTTCTAACACCTTTGTCATCCATGCATTCCATCAACCAATAGGGCCTTAGATGCACTCTTTTTCTTGTAAAGGGAATAGATAAAGTTTTTGGAAGTGCATCTTTGGCTCTAATACTCCTTAGTTCCTCAATCCTCTTTAGAACTATTCTTCTTACAGTCACATTATATCCAAAGTTTTTTTTGAAGGATGAGTAGACTTTAATCATAACAGAGTGGCTTTCTTGGAGAATCTTGTGAAGAGGCCATGTCATCTCTTTCCCTCCCTTGTATCTAAATACTAGTCTTTCAGGAAGATGTCTGTAAGCATCAATTCCTCTTACTTCTTCCAGTTCATCCAAGTAGAGATTCAAGTCTGAAAATTCCTTGATATCACAAATGTACATGAGATCCCTCTTGTTGACTGTAGGTTGAGATTTGGTTAGAGCTTTGGATCTGAGAGATACAGGCTTCACTTTCTTGCTAGCTCTAGTCTTTGTCTTCTTTGTCTTGAAGATGGGTAAATTTAGCTCAGGAATTGGTAAACTATCCCAATCTACTGGCTCATTCTTAGGAACAATTGGTTCACCATGAATATTTCTTGTTGGATCAACCACTTTGAATTCTTCAAATACCACTGAGGGTTTTGATGTTTGAGTTGTAGTTGTAGGCTTTTTGGGAAATTGTTCTTCCAATTCCTCGTCATTAAAGTTCACTTTCCTCTTGGAATGGAGTTTGTATCTAAATCTTATTTTCTACTGTAATTCTTCTTGCATTTTCAGATCCTTAGGTTCAGTAATTACAGTTGGTTATACAGGAAGTTCTGTTGTGGTTTTTACAGTTTGAAGTTTGGCCAAGATAGCAGCTTGTTCTTTCTTTTGCTTTTGCTTCTTAGCATCCAAAGTAGCTTGCTTATTTTCTAGCCTGATTCTTTCTCTCTCTTCCTTCTTAGCTTCCACAAACAGTGGGTGTCCAACCACCACACAAATCTCCTTACCATTTATGTAAATTTTAACAATTCTCCTTTTAAGCACTGAATCAGTTGGATCCTTGTAGAATGCAATAGACCTAGCCAGTAGCTTCTTCTCATCTGGCCTAGGTGTTTCAAATACTGTATCCATAGGATTCTTGTCTGAAAACTTAGAGTAGTTCATTTTGGCCTTCATGATGTGATCTTTCTTTGGAGATTTGATGCAGGAAGTTTGACGTCTTTCCAGATAGTTCATACTTATGTCATTCACAGAAATTTTCATGACTTTAGAGTGATGATTGAAGACTTTGTCTGGCTTCTGTGTTGGACCAAATATCTTCTGGATGTTCTAATCAATTTTCTTCCAGTTGACTGGACTCAATTACTTCTTCTCAGCTGCTCTCAAATTGGCTGCTGCTTTTTTGATTAGATCTATGCTATCTTTAGCAGGTGGCTTTATGAAAGCAATTGTTGCTTACTTGAATATTGAGCACTTTTTGCTCCCCCTCACTCCTTGAACTCTCCTGACTGACTGGGACAATGGAGCTTTCTTTCTCCCCCTTTTTGTTATCAGCAAGTTCAGTAGAGGATGAAGTCTGTGCAGCCACTAGCTTCTGAAGCAAGTCTGTTTGTTGTGCTTGGTGTAGATGAATTGTTGTAAGAGAAGCTTCCATAGCAATCATCCTTTTGTCCAGGGAATCCACCTTGGTAGCAAGATCAGAGTTTATCCTTAGCTGTCTTTTAATGTCTATCAGTGTAGTTTCTGGAAGTCTAGCTTCCAATCTCTCAGAAATGTCCTTCTTGAGTTGACCAACCTCATTTTTGATGGAAGTGACATTTTGACTTTGTTGATAGCCTTGAATTTGCTGTAGTTGGAGAGAAGCAAGATGTGCTTGCAGAAGCTTCTTGGTGCTAGCATTTTTGGATGATTAAAGAGCAGACTCTGTTTGACTGATAAATTGGATGAGTGTGGTCTTGAAATGATGTTCATCACATTTCTTGGAGAAGGCCCATGATGGCATGCCTGATCTAGAACTAGGGCCTACTTCCCCCTATGTCCAATGGTTCTTCTTTACTTTCTTCATCCTCACCACCAAAGAAATCTTTTGAACCACCAGTCTCATAGTCAATATCACCAGCTGTAGAGGGCAAAGCTGTGATTGCATCCTTTGCTCTTTGCATAGACTGTGTGATGTGCACCAGATTAGCATTTTTTCTGCATTGTCATTGCCTTGTCCAACTAGAAGTTGATATGCTGGAACAGGGTGAGTAAATGTCTCAGCATCCAAGGAGGTAGAATCCATAACAGCTTGACTTTGCTGAGATAGTCCCTCCATGTTTGCATCCTGGACATTCATTAAATCACTTGCAATGACATCCACCCTTATTTCTCCTGTACCTATATTTCCCTCATTATCTCTCTTTTCTTGCATCAAGGTCTCACCTTGGCTTTCCACCCTCACCTTCACCATCTCAGGTGGGACTCCTCTCACTCACTTTTTCCAGTCCTGAAGAAATGGACTACATTAGATCACTCTTTTCCTCTCCTTTTTCCTGGGAGCAACCCAGACTCTCACTCAAATCACTACCTTCCCTCAATCCTAAAAGTGATTGTACAATTACTAAGTCATCTACACTTGTAACTATAGTTGAACTTTGAAGTTGTGTAGAGACTCCCGACGGATGAGAAATATCCATCGGGGTAGTAATTTGACTATCCGACGGATGACTGCTGTTAGGCACATCCGTCGGGATACAATCACTACTCGACGGATGAACAATATCCATCGAGTGAGTATAAATGAATGAGTGTGGAGTGGAGACTATTGTAGACTCTGTGCAGATTGATGAAAATTTTGGCACAGATGTCTCAACAGTCTCAGAAAGAAATGACAAGTGAGCCAACAAATTATCTAGAAGATGATGCTCACTTGCATAGATTTTTGGCTTCTCCAACAGAGTTAAAGATGGAGAATTTGGTTGAGATGTATGAATCATATCAATATCCAATGAGTGTGTGGGAGAATTTGGTGTTGCTGGTGCTTCAATTATGAGAGATTTTGGCTGTGACTCCACATTTATTGGAGCCACATCAACCTGACTTTGAGAAGGTGCAGTGACTGTGTCTTTTGCACCAGTTTGCACAGTGTGTGAGCCCTGTGCATCCCCAAGGGTTTTTGATCTTTTCTTTCTAGCATAGGTTTGTGGTGAGCTAGTGTCCCTAACCCTCTTGGCCTGTGCTCCTGGTTGGGAGCTTGTTCCAATGGTAACATCATTTTGGAAGGATGAAACCAGTAATGAGCTAATATCCTTATTAACAACAACCGTTTGTTGGGAAACTGTAGTGTGGCTAGGTTTGGGTACACTCTTCTCACCAGCCTTATCCTTAGGGCTTCTTTGATTTTCACCCTGTCCCTCACCTTTCTTACCCTTCTTCACACTCCCCTCTTTAGGTTTAGTATATTTACAACTGATTTCTTTTGAAAGAAATCAGAGGGGGCTTTCTTAGCTTTGGATTTAGGAACTTTTGTTGGTTTGGTAGCTTGGGTAGGCAACTGTTGGGTCATTGACATAGTCGCCATAGCTACACTAGAAAGCAAATAAATTTGTGAGGTTGGAAGAGTGGAGACAAAAGAAATTACCTCACTTACCTGAGGTCCCTCCATTACTGGAATGTAGTATAAGGGAACCTCATTGTGATGGTTTGCTCTGTTTAAATCTGCAATGATCCTTCTTTCTTAAACCCAACAATTTAACTTGTTGGTTGGGTTCTCAATCACAATATCTTCAATAAGATGGTTAGCTAGCATCATAAACAATCTAGCGTAATAGACACTTTTACCTCTCTTATTGATCTCTCTTAACTTAAAGCATAACTCAAACAAAACCAAATCACTGAAATTAAAGTACTTACCAGTAACTAGCATGTAAAGCATGTTAAGCATAAAAATGTTTATAGAGTCAAAGTTATTAATTTTACCAGAAAACACCTTAGTTACTACATCACACAGATAACTCCATTTTTTCCTAAGACCCAACCTCCTAATTTCACTTAATTTAAAGGTAGTGAGTGCATAGCTCATGAAATTAAGCATATTAACAATGTCAGTGTCTGTATATGGAGCAGTTACAGTATTATCAGGAATATTGAAACATACTTTAACAATATCACTATTTATACAAAACTGCTTACCTTTCAGAGTGAATGTGATGGTCTTGTCTGTCGAGTTGTACACTACAGTTGTCCATATCTCTTTAACAACCTTACAGTATGTTAGATATATTTGATAATGTCATGACTAATATGATTTATGTTTAGTTTTCAGATCTTACTTAAACAGGATAAATCAGTACTTAACTGAAATCAGCACTTATACTGAAGTCAGAACTTAAGTTATCAGTACTTAAGGTTCAGGAGATATTTATCAGGAGATAATATCAGGACTTAAAGGAAACTTTCAGATAAGGAAGACGGCTGATTGAAAGGAAAGAAGATCGAGACAAACGTAAGAAGAGATATGCATGAAGAAGGAATTCTATGAAGAATGGAATACTTGGAAGAAAAGATATCTGATTGATATATTTTAGGAAGCAGAATTATATTCCATATCAATTAGCGATTATCTTGTAACTATGTGATATATAAACACAGACATAGGGTTTACACTATAAGTGTTATCATTATCGAGAATATTATTCATTGTAACCCTAGCAGCTCTCGTGATATTTGTTCATCACTGAGAGAGGACAGTTCCATATTGTAACAGAGTTTATTGCATTGAATAAAGTCTGTTTTATGTTACTTATGTTATTTGAATTCGATTTAATTGTGCTATACACTGTATTCAACCCCCTTCTACAGTGTGTGTGACCTAATAAGTGGTATCAGAGCAAATCTGTTAACACACAAACAGTTTAAGATCCAAAAACAATCATGTCTAAAGCAGAAACTCCAACTAATCCCACCAAAACTGAAGAACCTTCAAAGACTAAAATCCACAATCGATATGAGACCATTAGAGTTCCCATACTGAGGCCATCTGAATATCCCATATGGAAGGTGGGGATGACTATGTTTATGGAAGCTACTGATCCAGAATATCTTGACAGAATCAATGAAGGACCTCACAAGCCAACCAAACTCGCAGTTGCAGTTGCAGGCGAAGCAACAAAGTCTGTACCAAAGGAGAAGAGTGATTACACTGCTGAAAATATCGCATCAATTGCTAAGGATGCTAAGGTACAACACTTGTTGAATAGTGCCATTGATAATGTAATGTCAAACAGAGTAATTAACTGCAAGACTGCAAAAGAGATATGGGATGCGTTAGAGACAAGGTGCCAGGGAACTGATTTGATTAAGAAGAACTGGAAGACAATACTCACTCAAGAGTATGAACACTTTGACTCAAAGTCTTATGAGTCATTGACTGATCTATATGACAGATTTGTCAAACTCTTGAATGATTTGTCACTGGTTGATAAGGATTATGATCTTGAAGATTCAAACCTTAAATTCCTGTTAGCTCTTCCTGAAAGTTGGGATTTGAAAGCAACGATTATAAGAGACAACTATAATCTTGATGAAATAACTCTTGATGAAATTTATGGGATGCTCAAGACTCATGAACTTGAGATGGAACAAAGAAGCAAGAGGAAAGGAGGAAAGTCAAGGACAGTTGCTCTTAAGGCTAAAGAAGAATCCCCCAAGGCAGCTACCTCAAGGAAAGGCAAGGGAAAAACGCTCATCACAAAATCTGATACTGAGTCATCAAGTTCTGATAGTAATGATGACTCAGAAACTGAAAGCCAGCTTGAGATGGATGCTGATGAAGAGATGATGATGAAGCTTTGCGCTCTTATGGTGAAAGGAATCACAAGGATTGCATACAAGAAGTTTAGGAAGGGAAAGAAGCTTTCCAGGAAGGTGCAAGTTCTGATAAGAGGAATTTCAGAAAGTCTGAAGGCAAAGGAGGAAAGTCTGACATAGAAGATTACACAAATGTCAAATGCTACAACTGTGGTGAGAAATGCCACATATCTCCTGATTGCAAGAAAGTGAAGAGTGACAAAGGCAAGGCCCTTGTCACACAGAAGAAAAGCTGGACAGACACTTCAGATTCTGAAAGTGAGGAGAACTATGCCTTGATGGCAAATGCTGATATGGCAAATGCTGTAATAACCCCCAAAATTTTCAACTTTTTGTAACCCTTGTGAATAGTGTTTTTGCTGAATGAGAAAACTTTTCATGCCACACTATGTAGGGGTTCTGTTATGGATATTCTGAGATTTTATTAGTACTCTATATGGTATATAAGTGTATGTAAAGATCGTCAGAATCCAATTCCGAACACTTTGATTTTTCCCGGAAATCCACTAGATACGGAAAGAATTGAGTATAAGGTAACAGGATAAAAAGGATTTAAATTAAAGGATTATAAGAGAGGATCATAAAAGGAATATAATATATTGAGAAAGGTTAAGGGAACCTAAGTAATAAGATCCCGGGTATGATCCCTCAAACGATAAACGAAAATGAAAGTTAAGCGAACCGTATAACAGATCAGCGGTCATTATGCAAACAATTAGGAAGTTAATCAAAGGGATTAGAGAGGATGATGTCACCCAACCAATGAGAAGAGGACAAAGAGGGGAGGATGACATCATGAGCATGACATAAGCATGACATAAGGGAAGGAGATGTGGTTGATTTAAAACCACACAAAGTTCAAGGTTAATAAGGTAATTAACTAAAACAAAAACAAAACTACATCCACCAAGCCAAACAAATCATTTTCATCAAAACAAAAAATTCTATTTCTCATCACCAAGAACATTGCTCTCGGCTTTTTGCATTTTCAAAGGAAAGAATTTTCAAAATCCAAGATTCAAGCTTCCTAAATTGGTAAGATAATTCCCTAGTATTCCTTATGCATAGTTATGGCTATATTATAAGTTTATGCCACCAATTCATTCTCTATCTTCTCCAAGTTTAAGCCACCAATTCATTCTCTATCTTCTACAAGAAATCAATGAAGAAGACAATGAATAGTGATTTCAAGGTTTTTAACTTGATTTTTCTTGTTTTTCCACCAATTCATTCTCTATCTTCTCCAAGAAATCAATGAAGAAGACAATGAATAGTGATTTCAAGGTTTTTAACTTGATTTTTCTTGTTTTTCCTTTAAGATCCAAGCATCCCTAAGACTCCTCAAGGCTTCTTAAGGCTTCCTAGCTACTCACACCACTTCAAGGAAGGTATATCATCTCCAAACCCTAGCTTTACTTTGTATATTAGGATTATTTTGGTTGTTATGGTATTAGAGTAGCTTAATGATGGTTGGTTTAGAGTTGGGTTGGAATGGTGGAGATTGGAATGTTGAAATCTTATGATTTGGTTAAAGAATGTAGTATAGTTTAAATTCAAGTTTAAGAATAAGTATAAATTGTTAATGTTAAGTGTTGGGACTGTTATGATGTAGTTTGGATGGAGTTTTGATTGGGTTGTGAATTGGGGTTGAATTGTGGTTGTTTTGAATTGGTTTAAATTGGGAAATCGCGTAAACATAGGCGTCGTAATGTCCGATTTACTTTAGACTGCTTTTGTTCATAACATTAGGACCCGAGAACCCCCTGCTAGATTTTGACCATTGCCATGTTTAGCTAGTTCATGTTACGAGCTTCGTTTTGGTATGTAGTTCGTTTGATTCCGATGTACGGTTTAGGAGAAATGACCGTTTTAAGTAACGGCGTTTCGCGAACGAAACATTACCCCTCGCCTTACTTTGAAACATAGGTTAAAGACCTAAAAAGGGTTAATTAGTGTATGAATCAATTATGTTAAGTGTGTTAGGCAGTTGGTAAGACACTCGCGAAGGAATCGCCTTAAAACTCGTAATGGGTAATTTATTAAAAATGGTGGAGCCGAGGGTACTCGAGTGACTTAAGAGAATCAGTAAGCGCAAAACGAGCGTTAGAGTCTAAGTTGGTTAGAGTATAGATTTACAAGTGACTTTGGTTTAATTCCAACTTGTTGTTTATAGGTTACCAGACTCATCCCGAGCCATTCGTAACCCCCAGTCGCTCAGGCAAGTTTTCTATCCGTTATATAGTTGTTGTGATGTATACATTTGTACATGCATTATCTTGTGATAGATGCATAATGGTTATTTAGCAAATTCTTGCGATATATTGTAGCATGTGATATGGTATATATGCATGCCTGTTTCATATTCTTGAAATATATATCTGTTGGTTCAGTTGATAATACCTATGCTAGAGAATAGCGGTAATTTGCATATACCCTTAGTATAGGGACCCAAAGGTGAAAACATTTTCTAAAACCGGGAGTCGAGGATCCCGAGTAGATTTTATATATATATATATATATATATATATATATATTTATATATATATGGTTATAGTTTTCAAAACTATTAATCGAATAAGGTTTATTCGATAACTTTATTTATTTATTGAATATTATTTCGAATATTCATTCGAGGGCGTATGACTCAGCTTATTTATTTATTGAATATTATTTCGAATATTCATTCGAGGACTTATGACTCAGCTTATTTATTTATTGAATATTATTTTGAATATTCATTTGAGGATCTATGACTCCGATTATTTGTTGAGATATATTCTTTATTTTATTAAGGAATAAGGTGTCGATAATCAAACTCACTTTTGATTATTCAAATAAAGATAGTACCTTCGTATAAGTATATCTTTGGTTATTTAATATTCATTTCAAGTATAAGTTTTACAACTTCTACTTCAATTATTTTTATAAAGATTATTCTTTATGGGAATATTATTTAAATAATAATATTCATATATTTTCTAATATATTGGGACTGATTTATTTTACTAAATCAGCATCACTCCGAACATTCTTAAAAAATGTTTCGCGAGCCTTCAAAATGATTTTTAAAAGTTAGAGCGGATCCCAAAACTCATTTTTATATTTAAGATCCTCCTTTCGAAGGGGATTTAAATACTCGCTCAAAACCTGAGGGATCCGGCTCTGTGGTGTGTTTTATATTCGCAACAAGGTTGCTGTCTTGATAAAAGAGTTTTTGATTACTTACCCAATACTCGGGAAGTAAAATTCTTGGAACAAGTTAATCCATTAACAGGCATCGCCTGGGAAATATCGGTGAGTTTTCCTTTCCAACTAGATACGACTTCTTAGTGGAGCCGTATCAACAAGTTTCTACTTGGGGAAAGTGGGGACGAGCTTTACGTTTCAGAGTCATGGATTTCATCTGAACTAGGAGTGGCGTAAGTGGTCGAGTAACGCCGGCCCAGCCTTATTATATTGGCCCAAATGGCCTGGAAGTTCCGCTAAGGAGGTCCATTCCTTAGGAGTTCAGTGTTCGGTTGACAAGTAAATCCGACAGGTTCTCCTCTACATGTAGAAAATGGTGGGGTTGTACTACTACGACTGATCATCGTAAGTGGTCTTCCTGGTGCGGCAAACTCCCGTAATGAGTTCATCATCCAGTTGGATAATTCTGCAACACTACCCGTAGCATTTCGATCGAAAGGCTACGAATGGGTGGTTGCCGAAGCATTGACAGGGTCAAACAGTTTTATTGGTGTTTCCATTGAATGAAGTATCTCGTAACTTCATTTCTTTTAAAAATATTTCAAAGATTGAATATATTCAAGTTTTAACTTATGGTCTCATCTATGTGATGACCTCTTGAATCTTATTATACTTTGAACAGTAGTAGTTCAAGTAGATTTCTAAAAATGGTATAAGTATAGTGAAGTAATCGGTAACTTCATCTTCTTTTAAACTTATATCCAGTAAGTAATTACCTTACACATGATAAAGGATTCTAGTAAGTATCCATTTAGATACTTGTATTATTGTTATCACTATATATTATCTTGCGAGCTGTAATGCTCACTCTTGCTTCATTTCTTCATCACACAACAACAGTTAGGAAAGATGGCCAGGCTCCAGCAGACCCAGCGCAAGCGCGTGGGAAGCGCCCCGCGCCTTCCCATTGAGATCGTAGCTACTATAGCTGCAGAGGTAGATCTACCTTTAGATCAGACATTCTACTTTTGGGAACCAAATATTGTATAACTATAACTTGTGGCAGATAATGGCAATTAACTGTAAATTTATCAAGTAATCCTTTTGGGTTGTAATAACTTTTAATTGTGGATTCAAGCACTTGTACTTATTTCAATTTCATCTCTGAGACAATGACGTGTGGTGGTGTGTGTTAGTGTGGGGTCACAGCTTGAGGTTGTTTATTATTAATTAAGTTAAGTGATAATTGTGGAAAGAAAGACCGTGACGACCCGGATCCCTGACCCCGGATCTGGGGGTGTTACAGAAATGGTATCAGAGCTAAGCGTTATAAACCTCAGAGATGATGCGACGATATAATAACAAACTCACAAAGATAATAAGAACTCTTGCCAAGTTCATGGTCGGACTACTTAAACTAGCGCTGACAGTGAAAACCCTTATGGGAACCCTTATAAGTATCATGATAGTAACTTAGCTCGTTTAATGTGTAGGCGCCTGAGATAGAGGACCCTGAGATGTTCGAGCGTGAGCATGATGAGGCACTGCTAGATGTCGAGGATCAGGAGGAGCCTGAGATGGAGGAGGATGAGGAGGACCCCTCAGAGGAGTCAGAGACGGAGGTCATTGCTATTTCAGATGAGGAGGACCCCTCAGAGGAGTCAGAGACAGAGGTCATTGCTATTCTAGATGAGGAGGACCCGGATGAGGTCCCAGTAGCTGAGGAGCGTGTCGGACCTATGGTAGTGTACGCTGGTACCCCTTTACCCACACTTCCGGTGGTCAGAGCTCCTACCCCTCCACCACTATCTTGGATCCCCTATGAGGACAGCTCAGAGACACATACTTCCGAGCCTAGGCAGACTGAGGAGGCACCCCCAGCGGCTCTGAATTCACCACCTCTCGACCCTGCCCACAGGCAGTCTTTGTTAGCCCACGGCTATGTTCAGGATGTACTGAGGACCCGAGTGGCTGTTGCTGAGGCCCGGCTGGATGAGGCCAGGAGGGAGTTGGATGCGGAGAGGGCGGGTAGGCGTACCCGAGCTTATGAGACTAGGGCTGCTATACCCCGATCCTTGAGGAGGAAGCTGACGGGGATAGAGCTCACGTCCCGAGCGAGACTCAGATCTCTCCAAGGGGACAGGCATGGTAGGATCTCCAGGCGGCAGGCCGACTATATCTTCCGTCGTGCGATGGAAAGGGTATGGGAGCTGACCCGCTCCGGTGTGTGATTCAGGATTGACGATGGGATAGTCTAGTTGTCTAGTTAGTCGAGGCCTTAGTAAGAGCCAATTTTCCGGGATAGTTGACTTGTATATAGCATCCCTTTTTCTGACTAGACAGATAGACTCTTGTGTATCACTTTTGGGACAGATGGCTGTAGCACTGTTGTACTTTTGACCAGATCAAACTATGTATTTCTCGCATTATGTATATATTTGTTTCCTTTCAGTTCAGTTCCTTAGTGACGAGATCACTGTTTTTATCATTATTAGTACTGCACTTCTTATTAGAACTGTCATAATGTAATAGAATTGCGAGATACATTCTCCCTATTATAGAATTGTGCAAGACACAATGTTGTGAATGATTGTGACCTAACGTTGAATTTCCCAATAATAAATATTTTTTTATCAGTATCATGCCGCCAAGAAAGATTGGAACTAGGGCAAACCCTAGATCTGAGGACCAGGGAAGCCATAACCAGAACGATAGGAACCAGGAACACAGTGAAGAGGAAGATAAGGATTATGTGGAACAGGATGACTCCCTGTATGAAGAGGAAGAGGAAACATATGATGTTGAGGGATTTGAGATAGAGGCTGAAGAAGGAGAAACTGAGGTTGAGCAACCAATACCAAACCCAGGCATGGATCCCATGGGCCAGTTCATGCAACTACTAAGGCAGAACTTGGAACGCCAACCCAACCCACCCCCTCAAGGAAATAACAATGTTGTGGCAAACTCTTTCAGGGCTTTTAAGTCCCTTAAGCCCCCTGAGTTCCACGGATCGGCCGACCCGGTTGAGGCAAGGGCATGGTTAAAGGAAATGGAGAAATCCTTTGAGATTTTGAGTACTGATGAGGCACAGAAGACTGTATTTGCTACCTACCTTCTGAAAGGAGAGGCCAACTACTGGTGGGAGGCCAAGAAAAACATGGAGACAGATGCTATTATAACCTGGGAGAGATTCAGTCAGTTGTTTCTGGGAAAGTATTTCCCGAGGTTTATGGAAAACCAGATGGAGCTCAAGTTCTTGGAGCTAAAGCAGAATAACTTATCTGTAGCAGAGTACGAAGTGAAATTTACTGAGTTATCAAGGTTTGTGCCGGAGTTTGTGAGCACCGAGGAAAAGAAAGCTAGGAGGTTTCAGCAGGGACTGAAACCGTGGATCCAGAATAGGGTGGCAATCCTTGAGCTTACGGATTATGCCACTCTGGTGCAAAAGGAAACAATTGTAGAAGCCGGAAGCGAACAGATGCAGAAGGAAAGAGAGAAGAAGGGAATAAAGAGGAAAAGTATGAGCATGGGTGGAGGTTCCGCAGGAAGGAGCTTCCCAACTAGATTTAATCGAGGGGCAGTGTCCCTACCGGGAAAGAATACTGGGTTTAAGCGGCCAATGAGTGTGAATGTGAGCCAGAGCGGCCAGAAGTCAAGAATGTCCTATTCCAACCAGTCTCGACCCCCATTGCCAGCCTGTAACACTTGTGGAAGAATGCATTCTGGAGAATGTAAGGGAAAGCCAGTAACCTGCTTAAAGTGTGGGCAAGTGGGCCACTATGCTCACAAATGCCCTTCGTCAGCCCCTGCCGTCATTCCAACCACCACTTGTCATCAGTGTGGACGCCCGGGTCATTGGAAGAGGGAATGCCCAATGAACAAACCAGCAGCTTCAGGAGCCAGCAGGTTTGCTTCCAATAAGCCACCTACTGCGAGGACTTTCAACATGACAGTCCAGGATGCTATGAAAGATTCAGATGTGATAGCAGGTAGCCTTTCTCTAAATTCAGTCAGTGCAAACGTTTTATTTGATTCGGAAGCAACTAAATCTTTTATATCAAAGGACCTTGCGCGTAAGTTAAGACTTAAGGTTGAACCCTTGATAGAGCCCTTACAAGTAGAAATAGCCAATCATGAGATTATTCCTGTTAACCAGATTCACCCCGCCTGTGAGATAGGCATAGGGGAGCAATCTTTTAGTGTTGATCTGATTCCTTTTAAATTAGGGGAGTTTGATGTAATTTTGGGAATGGACTGGCTATCTAGCAATGAGGCTCAGATAGACTGTAAAGGGAAGAAAGTTAAGTTAAATATCCCAGGAAAGAAAGAAGTTATATTTAGAGGAAAGAGGCAGACGCAGAAATTTTTGACTATGGCCCAGGCCAGAAGGATGCTACGAAAAGGAAATGAGGCCTACCTAGCCTATGTGGTGGACACGCAGAAGGAGGTGCCCAACTTACAAGATATTCCGGTAGTCAACGAATTTGAAGACGTATTCCCACAAGACCTTCCGGGATCACCACCCGATAGAGTGATTGAATTTGCTATTGAGTTGGCCCCAGGGACGGCGCCAGTTTCAAAAGCACCTTACCGATTAGCCCCGTTAGAAATGAAGGAATTAGCTATCCAATTGCAGGAACTCTTGGATAAGGGTATGATAAGACCCAGTGTGTCTCCGTGGGGAGCACCAGTTTTATTTGTTAAGAAGAAAGATGGGAGCATGAGGCTGTGCATCGACTATCGAGAGTTGAACAAGCTAACTATAAAGAACAGGTACCCATTACCTAGAATAGACGATCTGTTCGACCAGCTAAAGGATGCTGTTTATTTTTCCAAAATTGACCTGAGAACTGGATATCACCAACTAAAGATTAAACCCGAAGATATTTCCAAGACATCGTTCTGTACCAGGTATGGGCATTATGAGTTCTTGGTAATGTCCTTTGGATTAACCAATGCCCCAGCGGCTTTCATGGACTTAATGAACAGAGTATTTAAGAAGTACTTGGACAAGTGTGTGATAGTTTTTATCGATGATATTTTGATCTACTCAAGGACTGAGGCAGAACATGCAGAGCATTTGAGGATAGCTCTAGGAATACTCAGAGAGGAACAGTTATATGCCAAATTCTCGAAGTATGAATTCTGGCGGAATGAAGTACAGTTTTTAGGACATGTGATCAATAAAGAAGGAGTATTGGTCGACCCCTCCAAGATAGAGGCGGTCTCAAATTGGGAAAGGCCAACCACACCCACAGAGGTAAGGAGTTTCATAGGATTGGTCGGCTACTATCGTAGATTTGTACAGGACTTTGCGAAGATCGCAGCCCCTTTGACATGACTTACTCGTAAGACAGAGAAGTTTGAATGGACGGAGAAATGCGAGAACAGTTTTCAGGAATTAAAGAAAAGGTTGGTAACGGCCCCGGTGTTGGCATTGCCGGACGGAAAAGGAGATTTTATGATATATAGTGACGCGTCGCACAAAGGATTAGGGTGTGTGCTTATGCAGCACGGTAAAGCGATTGCGTATGCATCGAGACAACTGAAGGAATACGAGATTAGATATCCTACCCATGATCTTGAGCTAGCGGCAATAGTTTTTGCCTTAAAAATTTGGAGGCACTACTTGTATGGAGAGAAGTGCGAGATTTTTACAGACCATAAGAGCCTCAAGTACATATTTACGCAGAAAGAGCTCAACATGCGCCAGAGGAGATGGTTAGAACTAATTAAGGACTATGATTGTGAGATTCTCTATCATCCGGGGAAAGCCAATGTGGTGGCTGACGCCCTTAGTAGAAAGGAAAGACTCAGAATGATAACGACTTCGGAAGAATTGATAAGGGATTTTGAAAGAATGGAAATAGAAGTAAAGGTAACCGGAACCGGAACTGAAAAGCTTTTTGAGATCTCAATGTAGCCAGAATTATTGGAAAAGATTAGATTGTGCCAAGAGAAAATAATGAATGAGGGCAGAGAGTCAATGACTGGAGAAGAGATCCATACGGAGAAAGATGATAAAGGGATAATGAGGTACTCTTACCGGATTTGGGTTCCAAACGTTCAAGAGCTTAAAGATGAGATTTTGGATGAAAGCCATAGTTCAAGGTATTCCATTCACCCGGGAAGCACCAAGATGTATAGGGATTTGAAGGAGTATTACTGGTGGCCCAACATGAAAAGGGATGTAGCAGAATGGGTGAGCAAATGTTTGACTTGCCAAAGAGTAAAGGCAGAGCACCAGAGACCCAGTGGACTTTTACGACCCCTGGAGATTCCCGAATGGAAATGGGAACAGATAGCGATGGATTTTGTTGTAGGCTTGCCAAGGACGAAAGCCAACCATGACGCCATATGGGTAATTATAGACCGACTGACAAAGTCAGCTCATTTTATCCCTATCAATGAGAGATACACAGTCGATAGACTGGTGGACATTTACCTTAAGGAAATAGTGACGCGACATGGAGTCTCAGCGTCCATTGTCTCAGACCGAGACCCCAGATTCAACTCCAGGTTTTGGAGGAGCTTTCAAGAATGTGCGGGGACCAAGTTAAATATGAGTACCGCGTACCATCCCCAGACGGATGGGCAGAGTGAAAGGACCATCCAGACACTAGAGGATATGTTGAGAGTCTGTGCAATAGACTTTAAAGGAAGTTGGGATGATCACTTGTCGTTGATTGAGTTTTCTTATAACAATAGCTTTCATACTAGCATCGGAATGCCGCCTTATGAGGCCCTGTACGGAAGAAGGTGTCGATCTCCCTTATACTGGGATGAAGTAGGAGAACGGAAGATGCTCGGACCCGAAGTGGTCCAAAGGACCAAAGACATAGTGGATCTTATCAGAGGGCGGCTTGTAGCAGCCCAAGACAGACAGAAGAAATATGCAGACCTAGCCCGAAAGGACAAGGAATATGAAGTAGGGGACTTAGTACTGCTGAAGGTATCCCCTTGGAAGGGGTTATTGAGATTTGGAAAGAAAGGAAAACTAAGCCCAAGATACATTGGACCTTTTGAGATATTAAGACGGATTGGAAAGTTAGCTTACGAGCTAGCCTTACCCCCTAACTTGCAACAAGTTCATAATGTGTCCCATGTGTCAATGCTAAGGAAGTATCATCGGGATGCCAGGCACATAGTGGAGTACGAGCAGGTGGATATGCAACCAGATCTGACGTACGTGGAGAAGCCAGTAATGATTATAGATAAGAAGGAGCAGGTGCTTCGGAACAAAGTGATCACGCTAGTCAGAGTGCTATGGCAGAATCATAATGTGGAAGAATCAACTTGGGAACTAGAGAGCGCAATGCTAGAAAAGTACCCCCATTTGTTTTCTATTTGATTCCAGGACGGAATCCTTTTAATGAGGGGAGACTGTAATAACCCACAAAATTTTCAAATTTTTGTAACCCTTGTGAATAGTGTTTTTGCTGAATGAGAAAACTTTTCATGCCACACTATGTAGGGGTTCTGTTATGGATATTCAGAGATTTTATTAGTATTCTATATGGTATATAAGTGTATGTAAAGATCGTCAGAATCCAATTCCGAACACTTTGATTTTTCCCGGAAATCCACTAGATACGGAAAGAATTGAGTATAAGGTAACAGGATAAAAAGGATTTAAATTAAAGGATTATAAGAGAGGATCATAAAAGGAATATAATATATTGAGAAAGGTTAAGGGAACCTAAGTAATAAGATCCCGGGTATGATCCCTCAAACGATAAACGAAAACGAAAGTTAAGCGAACCGTATAACAGATCAGCGGTCATTAGGCAAACAATTAGGAAGTTAATCAAAGGGATTAGAGAGGATGATGTCACCCAACCAATGAGAAGAGGACAAAGAGGGGAGGATGACATCATGAGCATGACATAAGCATGACATAAGGGAATGAGATGTGGTTGATTTAAAACCACACAAAGTTCAAGGTTAATAAGGTAATTAACTAAAAAAAAAAAACAAAACTACATCCACCAAGCCAAACAAATCATTTTCATCAAAACAAAAAATTCTATTTCTCATCACCAAGAACATTGCTCTCGGTTTTTTGCATTTTCAAAGGAAAGAATTTTCAAAATCCAAGATTCAAGCTTCCTAAATTGGTAAGATAATTCCCTAGTATTCCTTATGCATAGTTATGGCTATATTATGAGTTTAAGCCACCAATTCATTCTCTATCTTCTCCAAGAAATCAATGAAGAAGACAATGAATAGTGATTTCAAGGTTTTTAACTTGATTTTTCTTGTTTTTCCTTTAAGATCCAAGCATCCCTAAGACTCCTCAAGGCTTCTTAAGGCTTCCTAGCTACTCACACCACTTCAAGGAAGGTATATCATCTCCAAACCCTAGCTTTACTTTGTATATTAGGATTATTTTGGTTGTTATGGTATTAGAGTAGCTTAATGATGGTTGGTTTAGAGTTGGGTTGGAATGGTGGAGATTGGAATGTTGAAATCTTATGATTTGGTTAAAGAATGTAGTATAGTTTAAATTCAAGTTTAAGAATAAGTATAAATTGTTAATGTTAAGTGTTGGGACTGTTATGATGTAGTTTGGATGGAGTTTTGATTGGGTTGTGAATTGGGGTTGAATTGTGGTTGTTTTGAATTGGTTTAGATTGGGAAATCGCGTAAACATAGCCGTCGTAATGTCCGATTTACTTTAGACTGCTTTTGTTCATAACATTAGGACCCGAGAACCCCCTGCTAGATTTTGACCATTGCCATGTTTAGATAGTTCATGTTACGAGCTTCGTTTTGGTATGTAGTTCGTTTGATTCCGATGTACGGTTTAGGAGAAACGACCGTTTTAAGTAACGGCGTTTCGCGAACGAAACATTACCCCTCGCCTTACTTTGAAACATAGGTTAAAGACCTAAAAAGGGTTAATTAGTGTATGAATCAATTATGTTAAGTGTGTTAGGCAGTTGGTAAGACACTCGCGTAGGAATCGCCTTAAAACTCGTAATGGGTAATTTATTAAAAATGGTGGAGCCGAGGGTACTCGAGTGACTTAAGAGAATCAGTAAGCGCAAAACGAGCGTTAGAGTCTAAGTTGGTTAGAGTATAGATTTACAAGTGACTTTGGTTTAATTCCAACTTACTTGTTGTTCATAGGTTACCAGACTCGTCCCGAGCCATTCGTAACCCCCAGTCGCTCAGGCAAGTTTTCTATCCGTTATATAGTTGTTGTGATGTATACATTTGTACATGCATTATCTTGTGATAGATGCATAATGGTTATTTAGCAAATTCTTGCGATATATTGTAGCATGTGATATGGTATATATGCATGCCTGTTTCATATTCTTGAAATATATATCTGTTGGTTCAGTTGATAATACCTATGCTAGAGAATAGCGGTAATTTGCATATACCCTTAGTATAGGGACCCAAAGGTGAAAACATTTTCTAAAACCGGGAGTCGAGGATCCCGAGTAGATTTTATATATATATATATATATATATATTTATATATATATGGTTATAGTTTTCAAAACTATTAATCGAATAAGGTTTATTCGATAACTTTATTTATTTATTGAATATTATTTCGAATATTCATTCGAGGGCTTATGACTCGGCTTATTTATTTATTGAATATTATTTCGAATATTCATTCGAGGGCTTATGACTCAGCTTATTTATTTATTGAATATTATTTTGAATATTCATTTGAGGATCTATGACTCCGATTATTTGCTGAGATATATTCTTTATTTTATTAAGGAATAAGGTGTCGATAATCAAACTCACTTTTGATTATTCAAATAAAGATAGTACCTTCGTATAAGTATATCTTTGGTTATTTAATATTCATTTCAAGTATATGTTTTACAACTTCTACTTCAATTATTTTTATAAAGATTATTCTTTATGGGAATATTATTTAAATAATAATATTAAGATATTTTCTAATATATTGGGACTGATTTATTTTACTAAATCAGCATCACTCCGAACATTCTTAAAAAATATTTCGCGAGCCTTCAAAATGATTTTTAAAAGTTAGAGCGGATCCCAAAACTCATTTTTATATTTAAGATCCTCCTTTCGAAGGGGATTTAAATACTCGCTCAAAACCTGAGGGATCCGGCTCTGTGGTGTGTTTTATATTTGCAACAAGGTTGCTGTCTTGATAAAAGAGTTTTTGATTACTTACCCAATACTCGGGAAGTAAAATTCTTGGAACAAGTTAATCCATTAACAGGCATCGCCTGGGAAATATCGGTGAGTTTTCCTTTCCAACTAGATACGACTTCTTAGTGGAGCCGTATCAACAAGTTTCTACTTGGGGAAAGTGGGGACGAGCTTTACGTTTCAGAGTTATGGATTTCATCTGAACTAGGAGTGGCGTAAGTGGTCGAGTAGCGCCGGCCCAGCCTTATTATATTGGCCCAAATGGCCTGGAAGTTCCGCTAAGGCGGTCCATTCCTTAGGAGTTCAGTGTTCGGTTGACAAGTAAATCCGACAGGTTCTCCTCTACATGTAGAAAATGGTGGGGTTGTACTACTACGACTGATCATCGTAAGTGGTCTTCTTGGCGCGGCAAACTCCCGTAATGAGTTCATCATCCAGTTGGATAATTCTGCAACACTACCCGTAGCATTTCGATCGAAAGGCTATGAATGGGTGGTTGCCGAAGCATTGACAGGGTCAAACAGTTTTATTGGTGTTTCCATTGAATGAAGTATCTCGTAACTTCATTTCTTTTAAAAATATTTCAAAGATTGAATATATTCAAGTTTTAACTTATGGTCTCATCTATGGGATGACCTCTTGAATCTTATTATACTTTGAACAGTAGTAGTTCAAGTAGATTTCTAAAAATGGTATAAGTATAGTGAAGTAATTGGTAACTTTATCTTCTTTTAAACTTATATCCAGTAAGTAATTACCTTACACATGATAAAGGATTCTAGTAAGTATCTATTTAGATACTTGTATTATTGTTATCACTATATATTATCTTGCGAGCTGTAATGCTCACTCTTGCTTCATTTCTTCATCACACAACAACAGTTAGGAAAGATGGCCAGGCTCCAGCAGACCCAGCGCAAGCGCGTGGGAAGCGCCCCGCGCCTTCCCATTGAGATCGTAGCTACTATAGCTGCAGAGGTAGATCTACCTTTAGATCAGACATTCTACTTTTGGGAACCAAATATTGTATAACTATAACTTGTGGCAGATAATGGCAATTAACTGTAAATTTATCAAGTAATCCTTTTGGGTTGTAATAACTTTTAATTGTGGATTCAAGCACTTGTACTTATTTCAATTTCATCTCTGAGACAATGACGTGTGGTGGTGTGTGTTAGTGTGGGGTCACAGCTTGAGGTTGTTTATTATTAATTAAGTTAAGTGATAATTGTGGAAAGAAAGACCGTGACGACCCGGATCCCTGACCCCGGATCTGGGGGTGTTACAAATGCTGATAGCAGTTCTGATGCTGCTGAGTTAAAGGTACCTCAAACTACTTATGCCTTTCATACTGATGATATTTATGAGTTGAGAAGATATCTTAAAACCATGTTCATTAGTTATAGAGATCAAACTTTAACATGTGAAAGATTAACTTCTGAAAATCTTGCTTGTAAAAAGAGGAATGATTATTTAGAAAAAGAGTTAGTCATGTTCCATCAAACTCAGAAAGATAGAGATGATGCTTTCTATGTTAGGGATGAAGTACTTAAACTGAATGAATCTCTAAAAACTGAGCTAGAATTGGAAAGAGAGATTATCAGGACTTGGACTAACTTTGGCAGAACAACTCAGAATTTGTTTAGTAGTGGAAACTGGAAAGAGGGCTTAGGTTATGGAGATGATAAGAATGATAAAGGAACTGTAGAAATTAAGCCTATAGTTGTTAAACAAAAGCCAAAGTTAAAACCTGTTAAGTTTGTAGCTGTAAAGTCTGATACTGAGAAATCAGAAGTTAAAGAGGAATTAACTTCTGACAAACTAAAACAGGAAAAGACAACTGAAGTTAACGTAGGCTTAATGACAAAGAAGCAGCTTAAACATAAGCTGAAAGATGTTAAGAATGTAAACAAGGTAAATTCACCTAGGAAAAATAGAAATGGAAAGGAAGGTGTGAATAAAAGCAATGATTATAAGCCTGTTCCTAATGCTCCTAGAAAAACTTGTCATAACTGTGGAAGTTGTAACCATCTGGCTTCTTTTTGCAGGAAGAATAAGAACATAAACTCCTTACCTTCAAAGTCAGGAGTTAAGAGTCAGTCTGTTAGATATAAGCCACAAAATTCTTGTTTTCATTGTGGTAGTTTATGGCATTCCATTTATACTTGTAAGGAATATCATAGTTTGTACAATGATTATTATCAAATAAAACCTTCTTTAAAGAAAGTTAGCATTGTTCCTTCTAGTGTAAGTTCTGATACAAAGTCTGATAATGTAAATGCTGATAAGAAAAATGTTAACATAAACTCTGATGTAAAATCCGCTGCAAATGTTAACAAACTTAATAAGGCCACAGGATCCAAGCAAGTTTGGGTCCTTAAAACTAATAATTAGTGGTCTTTGTGATTGCAGGGCAACAGGAAGAACATCTTAGTTCTGGACAGTGGATGTTCAGGACATATGACTGGAAATAAAGCCCTGTTATCAGAGTTTGTGGAGAAAGCTGGCCCAAGTGTTTCTTATGGAGATGGCAACATTGGAAAAACATTGGGATATGGCAATATCAATCTTGGGAATGTCATCATTAAGGAAGTAGCTCTGGTCTCAGGACTTAAACACAATCTGCTGAGTGTTAGTCAAATCTGTGACAGAGGTTATCATGTGGATTTCTTCGAAAAACACTGTGAAGTTGTAAGCAAATTTACAGGCAAAGTTGTTTTGAAAGGATACAGGCATGGTAACATTTATGAAGCCAAGCTTTCAACAAGTACTGATAGTTCTGCAATCTGTCTGATGAGTAGAGCATCAATTGAAGAAAGCTGGAACTGGCACAATAAACTCTCTCATTTAAATTTCAATAATATAAATGAACTAGTCAAGAAAGATTTTGTGAGAGGACTGCCAAAGTCAGTATTTGCTCCTGATGGCCTTTGTGATTCTTGTCAGAAGGCTAAACAAAGGAAATCTTCATTCAAGAGCAAGACTGAATCATCAATTCTTGAGCCTTATCACCTACTACATGTTGATCTATTTGGTCAAGTGAATGTCATGTCTATTGCAAAGAAGAAATATGCTATGGTCATAGTAGATAAGTTCACCAGATACACATGGGTGTATTTCTTGCACACAAAAAGTGAAACTGCATCTATCTTGATTGATCATGTCAAGCAACTGGATAAATTGGTCAAAGATTATGTGAAGATAATAAGAAGTGATAATGGCACTGAGTTCAAGAATTTGACAATGGAAGAGTTATGCAAAGACCAGGGAATCAAGCAGGAATTTTCTGCTCCTGGAACTCCACAGCAAAATGGAGTTGTTGAGAGAAAGAATAGAACTCTTATTGAAGCTGCACGAACTATGCTTGATGAAGCAAAGCTTCCAACCTATTTTTGGGCTGAAGCTGTGCAGACTGCTTGTTTTACTCAGAATGCAACACTCATTAACAAGCAAGGAAAGACACCATATGAGATGGTGAAGAAAAAGAAGCCAAATCTGAAGTATCTAAATTTTTGGATGCAAGTGTTTTGTTCTTAAGACTCATCCTGAACAGCTATCTAAATTTGATTTAAAAGCTGATGAAGGAATTTTTGTTGGATATCCACTTTTCACAAAAGCCTTCAGAGTCTACAATTTAAGAACAAGAGTTGTCATGGAATCAATCAATGTCTCCTTTGATGATAAGAAGATTACTGGACTTGAAGATTTCAATGATCATGATCAGCTGAGATTCGAAAATGAAGACTTAAATTCTGATACTGAAAACCCTGACATTCTAAGTCCTGATACTGCAAACTCTGATGGATTAAACTATGATATCATTGAAACTATGGTGACTACGTCAAAGGAGGATGCACCTGTGCAGGGGGAGCATACTGAAGATACAACCACATCTCATGAAGCATCAGAACATACAACTGATTCATCAAGTTCTGATTCATCAAGTTCTGATAAGCCAAGTTCTAATAGTTCTGAAAACTTAAATTCTGAAGGATCCAACTCAGAGAGCATAGTTTCAGGGGGAGCATCAGAAAATGTTGATGAAGATAGCATGGATCATGGGGGAGCATCCAGTTCTTGAGAAAATCTTCCATCTGCAAGGAAGTGGACTAAATCACATACACCTGACTTAATAATTGGAAATCTTGATGCAGGTGTCAGAACTAGAACAGCTACTTCAAGTGAATGTCTTTATAATTCTTTTCTTTCTCAGAATGAACCAAAGAAAGTGGAAGAAGCTCTTCAAGATGCTGATTGGGTGCAAACAATGCAGGAAGAGTTAAATGAATTTGAAAGAAACAAGGTTTGGACCCTTGTGCCAAGACCAAAGAACATATCTGTTGTTGGTACAAAGTGGGTGTTCAGAAATAAAACTGATAGTGATGGCATAATTACAAGGAATAAAGCAAGGTTGGTTACAAAAGGATATTCTCAACAGGAGGGAATTAATTATGATGAAACATTTGCACCAGTTGCTAGATTGGAAGCCATAAGGATATTTTTGGCTTATGCTACTCACAAAAAGTTTACTGTCTTTCAAATGGATGTAAAAAGTGCTTTTCTCAATGGAGAATTGGAAGAGGAAGTATATGTTGAATAACCTCCTGGCTTTGTAGACCCCAAATATCCAAATCATGTCTACAGGCTTGATAAACCACTTTATGGCCTTAAGCAAGTTCCAAGAGCATGGTATGAGACTTTAGCTCAGTTTCTTCTGGAAAGTGGATTTAACAGAGGAACTATAGACAAAACACTGTTCTACCTCAACCATGGAAAGGACTTACTGCTGGTTCAGATATATGTTGATGATATCATCTTTGGTTCTACAAATGACAGACTTTGCAAGAAGTTTTCCAAACTGATGCAGTCAAGATATCAAATGAGTATGATGGGAGAACTTAGCTATTTTCTGGGCCTTCAAGTCAAGCAGAATGAAGAAGGCACTTTTATTTGTCAAACCAAGTACACCAGAAACTTGCTGAAGAAATTTGGAATGCAAGATTGTTCAAGTGCATCCACTCCCATGGCCACTGCAACAAAACTGGATAAGGATACTGGTAAATCAGTAGATATTACTGATTACAGAGGTATGATTGGCTCTTTACTCTATCTAACTGCTAGTAGACCTGATATCATGTATGCTACCTGTCTTTGTGCAAGATTTCAAGCAGATCCAAGAGAACCTCAATTAACAGCTGTGAAAAGAATATTCAAGTATCTTAAGGGAACAGCTGATCTGGGATTGTGGTATCCCAGAGAATCAGATTTTAAACTAATAGGTTACTCAGATGCAGATTTTGAAGGTTGCAAAATTGACAGGAAGAGCACAAGTGGAAGCTGCCAATTTCTTGGAGGCAGATTGGTTTCTTGGTTTAGCAAGAAACAAAAGTCAATTTCCACATCAACTGCAGAAGCAGAGTACATTGCTGCAGGAAGCTGTTGTGCACAGATTCTTTGGATGAAGAATCAGTTACTGGATTATCGGTTAACATATTTTAAAATCCCTATTTACTGTGATAATCAAAGTGCTATTGCTATGACAGGTAATCCAGTTCAACACTCAATGACAAAGCACATCAGCATTAGCTACCACTTCATAAGGGAACATGTGGATGAAGGTACAGTGGAATTGCACTTTGTTCCAACAGATCAACAACTAGCAGATATCTTCACCAAACCACTGTGTGAAGCTACTTTTACAAGATTGGTAAATGAACTTGGAATGGTTTCAGGTTCTTTCTTTAAATCTGCTTAGCTTTTGTTCTGATGCATCAGACTTTATGATCAGTATTTACAGATATTACTCTCTTTGTGTATTCTGTGCCTAATTGGAAATTGCTTAAGTACTGATTGTTATTTGATGTGCATCTCTAAACTCTGATAGTGAAATGCATGTTTCTGTGATTATTCAATCCAATGAGGATAAATATGCTAGATGCTGACCTAGTAGTCTTTAATATACTAACAAATCCCATGTTAGAAGTAATTATTTATGTGGAAATTTATTGACACAAGCAAATTCTGATATTGAGCTTAGTTAAGTTTACTTTGTCTATCTTATTACTAAGTCAAAAACTAGAAGAATGCTTCTCATCTGTTAAGTTCTGATGTTAGTAAATCTGATGAATGTACTAAGTGCTGATAAGCCTCACTTATCAAAAGAAAAGGAAGAGAAAAAGAAATAAAAATCAGGTACTCCTTTGAGATCTAGAGTAAAAACTGTGCAAGGAAAGACCCAAGTGCATTGCTGATATTAAGTAATATGCATCAGAAAAGCAAAAATAAATATTTTTCTTGGTGACTTTTCACACTCTATGATTACTGGAGAAATACTCTGATAATAGCATAAATTCTGATAAGCAGTCGTGACTCACTTACGCTGAGAAGCCACTGTAAAATGGAATTTCAAAAGATGCATAAAATGAGCACAAAACAGTTGAGGTGGACTCATGCATGAACTCGTTCTCAAGTAGACTTCAGAATCATGTTAGATTTTGAGCAAAGTTCTTAGTTATGCCTTATTTATAAGATGTACTGAAGTGAATCAGACTTTAATCCTTATCTGATATTTAGCTTACTGCACACACATACACTCCATATGAATGATGAAAATTACTGTGGTGATAAATGATATTTTCGATGAACAGTTTATGTGTCAGATTGCATAAATTCTGAGGACAAGTTATGATAAAAGTTCTGATGATTAAGTTCTGAAGAAATGAAATCAGAATTTGTGTGAAGAATTGCAGAAATAGGCATTTCCTTTTCGAGTTTAGATATCATGTTCTGATGACTGTTAAGTTCTGATATAAGTCTAAGTTCTGATATTACACTATGATCCTTGACTTGACTTATTTGTAGATAACATCTGAAACAGTCTTATTTAAAATCAGAATAGGTTTGGGTGAGATATTAACAGTAAATACAATTAGGGTTAATGGTACATGTCCATGCACATTAATTCTTACTTGTTTCATGTGCACATTAAATCATGTTTTACACTTCCAATGACTGTTTTATTCTCATCAGTCTAGGGAGACGAGGTAGAATTATTTCTACCTATAATCATTAAATTTACCTTGCGTCTCCTGACATTTCATTGGTTATATAAACCAACACTTCATTCCAGCCAGCACATCTATCATTTTCTCCCATACTCACTCTCGTCTTATTCTTATCACAAAAAATGGCTGCGTTTGGCTGGTTTTACAATTATGGTACTGAGACAGTACATGTCTTTCTCAATGGAATTCCAACTCCATACCCTATCGACAACATCCCTCACAATCTCTGGATTCAATTTCCAGAGATTATTAAACGTGATCTGTTGACAGTTCGAAGAGAACTACATCTCCGTCATCTTCGACAACAGGAGCGAATCATTCATCTCGCTGTTCTTTTTGGTGAGAGTAGGAAGAAGAAATAGTTTCTGCTCCCTGTTTCTCTTCACCTTCAGCTTTGTCAGGCTTCTTAGTTTAAGACAAAAGCTGTTGATGTTAGGAATTGTAGCTTAGGACAATCTTGTAATTTCTAGCTGTAATTTAAATTTCATGATATGTATTTTCTCAATATATTAATGAAATTTTTATATTTATGCAAGATTTTGTCTCTCAGCCGTTTGATACATTTTTAAATCCTGATTTACCCATATTCTGATGACCGTTTTAACTCCAATACAAATCAAGTTCTGATTCTGACGTGTCAATATTTGTTACTTGGTTTCTTTATGGTCATTTTATCATTGGTCATATTTTTACAGAATATTGGTCTCGCAATAAAAATAATTTATTAAGTGGGAACAGTTTTAAATTTTAAATTAAAACTGAACTGCCTTAATTAATGGGATTACTTGGTAAATGGAACAGTTTTTTTCCTTGAAATACTGCATGTGATAAGTAATGATTACTGTATTCCCGTGCCCATTAATTATCTTTTACTGCTGCATGTCTGACAGGTGTCCAACGGTTACTTTTTCTACCGTGTATAAGTAAAAGAGAGAGAAGATTGTAAAATCTTTTATTTACTTTCACACTTTATCTCTCTTTCTTTACTTCTATTCTCTCTCATCTCCTGACGTTTTTTTTCAGACATTTTATCAAACACCTTACAGACAACCTTATTTCTCATTTTTTTCTCATGGCACCTAAGGATTTGATTATAGATGGAGCCAAGTTTGTACCCAACATCTATGCTGCAATCTTAAACCATGATGAAGCTCCATCTGATTTGCACTTTGTGCAAGATCTTCTAGCACACAGTGAGATTGGGTATGCGTTGACCCAACCTCAAGTCATTTCCAGCCAACAAGTTCTGACGTTCTGGCGGACTGGGCATTTTGATAATGGTGGTGCTACTGGTACTCCAAGCATTATTTTTGAAGTAAATGATGTTGAGCATGTGGTAACTCCTGGAGCAGTTCGTGAAGCTCTACATTTACCAGAAGGCTGCATTTTCTCAACAGCGGAGGAACCCGTTCTACAGCAGCTCATGGCTAATTTGGGGTTTGAGCAGAGTTTGGCCAAGCTTGGACAGTTGAAACGAGCACATATCAGAAAGGAATGGAGCTTTTTCTTCGACTGCATCACTAAGGCATTCGCCAATAAGTGTTCCAACTTTGATGTCATTCCAATTATGAGTCAACACATCGGGTATGCTATTATTCACCAAACTCATTTTGATTTTGCAAGTGATGTGCTAGGATTTATAGGGGATAGCATGACAGAGGATAGGAATGTAGTATACTTTGCTAGATTCTGTCAGCTTATATATACTTTTTGATGTGCTGATGAACCTCAACTAGCCAGTTCTTTATTTCCACCCTTTAAACTTGCAAAATGGGCTTTTAATGATTTGGGAAATGCTGACCTTAAGAAAAAGGTGGTTATACCCTTACAGATACCTCAGTCTGTAAAACAGATCTTGGTAAATGCTGATCCTCAAACCTAGAGATCTGTTTACCCTGATGTTCAACCCACCACCACATCCCAGACACCACAACAACCATCAGAACATACCACATATACACCTCAACCTACTCAACCCTCTGTCAGAACATACAACAACCCTTCACAGATATCTCAACCTTCATCATCAGCACATACTGTGAGGCCTTCATCTTCAAAGCCCAAGAGGACAAAGACTGTCCCTCAGACACCACAGAAGAGAAGGAGGATTGTTCTGAGAGATGAGTCAGACAGTGAGAAATAGGTTCCTGTGTCAGAACCTGTTGTCAAAGAAGCTGAGAAGGTCTCTTCTCAGAAGGATACTGGTATTGGGGGATCTAAGCTTCTCAAAAGGCTTAGAAGGATGTATTTATATGAAACTCCCAAGGAATCTCCACCTTCAAAGAGATACAAGAAATAGAGAGCACAAAGGTATAGAGCTGAGTCAGTTTCAGAGGATAAGGAAGCAGCAGCTAAGGAAGGAGATCAGGAATCTCTGATCTCAAAAGAGACAGAATTTGCTGAAGCTACTGCATCTCCACCTCCATTGTCACCAACTCAAGAAGCTGCTACAGATAAAGCATCTACACCACCTGTGTCTCCTATACATGAACCAATATCTATTGCAGACCCAGGCACAAGTGATGAGATTGATATTCACAACCTAATTGTGCCTGCGGTTCTCAACCTAGAAGCTCCACCAGCTCAAATCAATTCATCAACAACACTAATTCCTGATGCTAATAAAACTCCAGAATTGTCTACAACACCTTCTCTGCATCTAGATATTGAAGATCAGACTATAGGTGAGCATCAGAATATGGCTGTTGATCAGAACTTGGAAGCAGATCAGCATTTAGAGGATGATGTTGAAGCCTCCATAGCCTCTCATACTGTTCTTTTATCAGAGAATGTTGACTCTGTAAGTTCTGATGCTGCAAATGCTGATGATACTGGTGATGCTGCTACAAATACAGATGTTGATGAAGCTGGTCCTTCTGGACATGCACCTCTACAAGCTCCTTCAAAAGCTGAACTAGTTAAAAAGTTTGTTAGAGGAGATGCACCAGTACCTTGGAGTGAAACTCCTAGAGGACAAGAGTGGACTAAGGAGTGGAACACAGTTACCTTTGTTCCATCTGAAAAAATTCTTCCTGAGCACTTGGAAAAAGCTGATGAGATGCTAATTAATGATGATTTCAAGACACAGCTACGAGTTGCTGCATTGAGTACTAGACATCTTCAAGGTCAACACTCAACAACTCATGCCGAGGTGCATAAAATTCAAGAAGCATTACTCAAGCAAGAAATGACAATGAAAATTGAAAAGAAAAGTTTTTTCCAACCTACCTTCGACAGAGTTGCTTACATTGAGAAAACCCAAGAGAAGCAACAATCTCAGATTGATGAAATTTTGCAAAATCAAGCTTCTCGACAATCTCAACTCGATGAAATCCAATCCTCAGTGGAATTGCTTGTCTCTCTTCTTTTACTGCTGATGCCAAAAAGGGGGAGAAAGAAATTAAGTCCAAATGCAAAACTGTTGACACTGAAGGGGAAGAATGATGAGAAAGATGACGAGGGAAACTCTGGAATGGGTGGAGGTCATGGTCAAGGTAGAAGTCTCTCTTCAAGAAGAGCTGGAACTACAAGTCATAGAACAAGTTCTGATACTGGGAGAAGAATAACCTCTGATACTGGTAAAAGGATAAGTTCTGATGAACTTTTGGATCTTGATGAAGAAATTTCAAGACAGTTATTTCTCAAAGAAAATCCAGGAATGGACTTTGAGAGTCTGATGGAAGAAGAAGCTAGACTTAAGTCAGAAAAAGTCAATTCTAAATCTGAAGCTTCTGTTGGTAAAAAGAAACTTCCTAAGGCCAAAGGCATTGTGATAAAACAAAGGACAAATCTTGTGGCAACCAAGGCTAAATCACAATTGTAGATAGATCCAAGGTCCAAGGGCAAAGAAAAAGTTGGTGAACCTGTAAAGGTTTATGTGCCTCCTGTGGATGAAGAAATTTCTGTTGAAGATGCTGATCTTACTCTGACTTCAAGAAAGATTTCTAAGACAACCTATGACATGGCTCAAGTTGTTCAGATTCAAGATATAGTTAGTTCTGATATAACCTTGAAGCAAGTAACCTCTGACATAGCTCAAGTTGACTTGATATCAGAAGATAAGGAAAAGGATACCTCTGACATTGCTCATGTTAAACCTTCAAAGATACTCCTACCAGGTTTCACCAAAGCCAAACAGACTCAACCTTTGAAGACTGCAGCAAGTGGTTTTGAAGCAAGAGTGGTTATTGGAAAGGATGCAAGAGATAAATCTGGATTGGGTAGTGCTGATGAAAGAAGAGTACAGAACACAATCAATGATCCAACTTCCTTAAGTGAACCAGGTGTTGGAGCAACTCCTGAAAGATTGAATCAACTAGAATCTGTACAAATGGTTTACCATACTTACTTGAAAGAACACATCTTGTTATATTTCATGACAGATGGTAGGGTTTACCATATAAGGGAAAATGCTATTCCACTGAAGTATTTTGAAGAACTGGAACATGTATTATTCTTACTTTAAGTGAATGACAAAATAACAGAATGTGCTGTAAACTATTTGAAGACTTAAATTCAGAGACAGAAAAGGCTTTATTCTGTAAAGTCTGACAGCACATATCTTCCAAAGTACAGAGATCACAAGGGTGATATTGTTGAGATGAAGCCTAACTCTGCTAAGATTATAACTACCTTTCTGGGTTATAAGGCTGTAGAATTCAATCTTGAGTCTGACAAGGCGTATTTGATCAGACTGGATCAGTTAATAAGGAAAGCTAGAATAAATGATCTCAGGGCTGCTATCTTCCAAACTGGTGAAGATTCTGCAGAACTCAAAGATGCTAAAAGGAGGATGATTGATGAACTTAGATATGCTGAGAGATGTTTGTTAAAGAACTATCTCAGATTAACTCCTGACATCAGAGAGATCAGAAAGTGAAGCCAAGTCAAGATCTACAACTGCTCAAATTCTGATATATATACAGACTGAAGTTATTATCAGAAGTTAAAGTTGGTAAAGCTTTAAGGACTGTAAGTTGTAGTTATCTAGTCAATTTCTCATACATTTGTACTTAATGTTTTTGACATCATCAAATATCTGTTAAACTTGTATATTATGCTAATTTACAAGTTGGGGGAGATTGTTAGATATATTTGATAATGTCATGACTAATATGATTTATGTTTAATTTTCAGATCTTACTTAAACAGGATAAATCAGTACTTAACTGAAATCAGCACTTATACTGAAGTCAAAACTTAAGTTATCAGTACTTAAGGTTCAGGAGATATTTATCAGGAGATAATATCAGGACTTAAAGAAAACTTTCAGATAAGGAAGGCGGCTGATTGAAAGGAAAGAAGATCGAGACAAACGTAAGAAGAGATATGCTTGAAGAAGGAATTCTATGAAGAATGGAATACTTGGAAGAAAAGATATCTGATTGATATATTTTAGGAAGCATAATTATATTCCATATCAATTAGCGATTATCTTGTAACTGTGTGATATATAAACACAGACATAGGGTTTACACTATAAGTGTTATCATTATCGAGAATATTATTCATTGTAACCCTAGCAGCTCTCGTGATATTTGTTCATCACTAAGAGAGGACAGTTCCATATTGTAACAGAGTTTATTGCATTGAATAAAGTCTGTTTTCTGTTACTTGTGTTATTTGAATTCGATTTGATTGTGCTATACACTGTATTCAACCCCCTTCTACAGTGTGTGTGACCTAACACAGTAAATGGTGGGTGATTCCAGCATGGCATAGTTGAGTTTACAGTTCTTCACAAAATCTATCATTTTGTGATAGTCACCAGACTGTTGAATCTCCTTGTTCGCCAAAGCTGAGAAGCTGTTTTTCTCATAGATATAACCGGTTTGAGACATGATTTTCACTACAGGTGCCATTGTTAGAGATTTGGAATTTTTAGAGAGAGAGTTTGCTTTTGAGAAGAAAGAAATTAGAGCAATTGAATCTTGAGAATGATAAAAGAAATGAATAAAAGTGAATTTGCTTGTATACTATCTCAGAAATTAACTGACAAAAATAATAAAGTAAAATAAAGTAACCAATAAAAATTGCCCAAAATAGCCGTTTAAAAATAAATAAACTGTAAAAATTTCATCACTTATCCGTCGTGTCATGCTTACAAGATATAAGTATACTCGATGGATAATGTTCAGGGAATTAACGGCTAGGATTGAGATAATTCGACGGATGAGGATACATTAGTTATCCGTCGAGTTATAAAATATTTCAGAAAAATAATTGATTTTAAACAGACGGATGATCAAACTCGATGGATAATGATCATCCGTCAGGATGTAAATTTTGACTTAGCCAAAATTTCATCCAAAACAGAAAAATCAATTAAATTTTAGGCTACATAATAACTTGCAAAATATCTGAAATGATTCAAGAAAAATTTAGCATACCTAATTCACTTACCAACCTTGAAAAGGTGGATTCATCCAGTGGCTTGGTAAATATATCTGTAAGCTGTTTTTCACTTGGAACAAAATGCAGTTCCACAGTACCATTCATCACATGTTCCCTTATGAAGTGGTACTTGATGTCTATGTGCTTTGTTCTTGAATGTTGTACTGGATTTTCAGTGATGGCAATTGCACTTGTGTTATCACCAAAAATAGGAATCATATCCACTTGTAGACCATAGTCCAACAATTAGTTTTTCATCCACAAAATCTGTGCACAGTAACTACCAGCAGCAATATATTCAGCTTCAGCGGTAGAAGTAGAAACTGAATTTTGCTTTTTACTGAACCAGGACACAAGCTTGTTTCCTAGAAATTGACAGGTTCCTGTTGTACTTTTTCTGTCTATTTTACAACCTGCATAATCTGCATCTGAGTAACCAGTTAGATCAAAACCAGAATCTCTAGGGTACCAAATGCCAAGTTTTGGTGTTCCCTTGAGATATCTGAAAATTCTCTTAATAGATACTAAATGAGATTCTCTAGGATCAGCCTGAAATCTAGTACAAAGACAAGTAGCAAATATTATATCTGGCCTACTAGCTGTTAAGTACAGAAGTGAACCAACCATGCCCCTATAACTTGAAATATCCACAGACTTTTCAGTAGTGTTTAATTCAAGCTTAGTTGCAGTAGTCATGGGAGTTTTTGCAGATGTGCAATCCATTAGATCAAACTTCTTTGAAAGATCATGAATGTAATTAGTTTGACTAATGAATATTCCATCACTAACTTGCTTAACTTGTAAACCAAGAAAGTAAGTTAGTTCTCCCATCATGCTCATTTCATACTTACTTTGCATCAATTTGGCAAACTTTTTGCAAAGTTTTTCATCTGTAGAGCCAAATATAATATCATCTACATAAATTTGAACAAGTATACTAGAGCCATTAACATTTCTAAAGAATAAAGTTTTATCAACAGTACCTCTTGTGAAGTGATTTTCTAAAAGAAACTTTGATAAAGTGTCATACCAGGCTCTAGGTGCTTGCTTCAGTCCATAAAATGCTTTCAAAAGATAGTAGACATGATTTGGGAAATTTGGATCTTCAAAACCAGGAGGCTGACTAACATAGACTTCCTCCTCCAAATTTCCATTCAGAAATGCACTTTTGACATCCATTTGATAGACCTTGAAATTGACATGAGCTGCATAGGCTAAGAAAATTTTGATGGCTTCAAGTCTTGCAACAGGAGAAAAAGTTTCATCAAAATCTATTCCTTCTTGTTGACAATAGCCCTTAGCAACCAATATAGCTTTGTTCCTGACCACTATGCCATTTTCATCCATCTTGTTTCTGAATACCCATTTGGTGTCAATTGGATTCTTTTCTTTAGGCTTGGGTACCAGCTTCAATACCTTATTCCTTTCAAATTGGTTTAGCTCTTCCTGCATAGCTAAAAGCCAATCAGGATCCAACAATGCTTCTTCTACCTTCTTTGGTTCTTCCTTAGATATGAAGCTGCTATATAGATATTCTTCTTGAGTTGCTCTCCTTGTTTGAACTCTAGAAGATACATCACCAATGATGAGCTCAAAAGGGTGATCTTTTGTCCATTTTCTTTGTTGAGGTAGATTAGCTCTAGATGAAGAGGCCTCATTGTTGTCTTGATGTGTAACTAAGTTTTGATTATTAGAAACTCTCCCTGAGGTTATGGATCTTTGATTTGAGAAAGGGGAACTTTCTATAAGTGATCTATTCTGACTTTCAGCTTCTTTTGATGACCCGACGGATGGTGCATTTTGAGTTCCGACGGATGAGGTTGATTTTCTCCCGATGGATAAAGCAGATTGTCTCCCGACGGATGAAGCATTTTGCAACTCAACAGATGTTGAATTTTGTGCTTCATTAGTAGTAGATTTTTCTGCATTATCCTTTTCCATTGTTTCCTGATCACTTTCATCATCACTGTCATCACTAACCATCTCCACATTATCAAATTTGAGACTCTCATGAGAATCTTCATCTTGCAGTCCTTCGATCTTTTTATCATCAAACACAACATTTATTGATTCCATAACAATGTTGATTCTTAGATTGTAGACTCTATATGCTTTTCCCACAGCATATCCAACAAAAATTCCTTCATCTGCTTTAGCATCAAACTTCCCATGTTGATCAGTCTGATTTCTCAATATATAACATTTGCAGCCAAAGACATGAAGAAAATTTAGAGTTGGTTTCTTGTTCTTGAACAATTGATATGGTGTCATGCACTTTGCTTGATTAACCAAAGAAATATTTTGAGTGTAGCAGGCAGTATTCATAGCTTCAGCCCAGAAATATGTTGGTAACTTTGATTCTTCAAGCATTGTCCTTGCAGCCTCAATAAGAGATCTATTTTTCCTTTCTACCACTTCATTTTGTTGTGGAGTTCTTGCTGCAGAAAACTTACGCATTATCCCATTTTCTTCATAAAATAAAAAAATATTATCACAGAATTCTTGAACTCAGTTCCATTGTCACTCCTGATTCTTCTTACTTTGAAATCAGGATGATTGTTGACTTACCTTATGTGATTGATGATGATTTCACTGGCCTCATCTTTAGACTTTAGGAAATATGTCCAAGAGAACTTAGAGAAATCATCTACAATTACTAGGCAAACTCTTTTCCTTGAGATGGACAACACATTGACTGGTCCAAATAGATCCATGTGTAGCAATTATATAGGTTCTTCAATTGTTGAATCAAGCATTTTTCTGAATGATGTTTTGATCTGCTTCCCTTTTTGGCAGGCATCACACAGTCCATCCTTAGAAAACTCCACTTGAGGAATGCCTCTAACCAGTTCTTTCTTGACATGCTCATTCATGGTTTTGAAGTTTAGATGGGATAGCTTCTTGTGCCATAGCCAACTTTCATCTTGACTTGACTGAGAAGGCAAGTAACAGATTCTGCATTTGATGAGTTGAAGTCGGCTAGATACACATTTCCTTTTCTCACTCCAGTGAGAACCACTTTGTTGCTTCTTTTATTTGTCACAACACAGGCTTCTGAATTGAAGGTTACTGAATTGCCTTTATCACAAAGATGGTTGATACTCAACAAATTGTGCTTGAGACCATCCACTAAGGAAACCTTCTCAATGATGGCATTGTCTTTAGAAATCAAGCCATATCCCACAGTATAACCCTTGTTGTCATCTCCAAAAATAATACTTGGGCCAGCTCTCTCCTTGAACTCTGTGAGAAGGGTAGAATCTACAGTCATGTGTCTTAAACAACCACTATCCATGTACCACGGATTCTTTCTGTTTCCCTGACTACTTTAAGTTGTTTCATCAGACTTGGCCATTAGGGCTAGATTGACATAGTTGACATCTTCATCCTCATCCAGTCCATCTGCTGCCCAGTCATTTTCTTGTGTAATGAAAGCCCTTTCCTTTTGTTTGAGCAACTCAAAATACTTCTGTTTATAATCCACAGGCTCAAACTTCTTATTGCTGGAATCTGACTTTCTACACTCACTGGCAAAATGCCCTGCCAAGCCACATTTGAAACATTTGAATTTTGATTTGTCCACCATGTTTCTATTTGGCTTAGCTGCTCCAAAGTTCTTCTTGAACTTGAGCTTGGAAAATCTTCTGGAAAGGAATGCAAGATGTTCATCAATATCATCCATATCATCTTGGCTCAAAGAATCTTCATTTTCAGCTACCAGCCCCTTGCCCTTGTTTTCACAGACCTTTGAAGTAGCTCAACAGCTTCTACCTTCACCTCTTTCTCTTTCTCCAACTCAGCAACCAGTGCTATGGACCCTCCTTTCTTCCTTCCTTTCTCCATCCTCTCATCTTGCTCTATTTCAAGCTCATAAGTTTTCAGGATGCCATACAGTCTCTCCAAAGTAAACACCTTGTAATCTTGAGAGTTTCTCAATGAGACTGTCATTGGTTTCCATTCCTTTGGAAGAGATCTAAGGAACTTGAGATTAAAGTCTTTTTTCTGATAGACTCTTCCATGCAGCTTCAGAGAGTTTAGTAGTTTTTGAAACCTACTAAAAATGTCAGAGAAGGACTCACTATCTTCACAATGAAAGTGCTCATATTGCTGAATTAGCAGTTGTATCTTATTCTCCCTTACTTGCTCAGTACCATCACAGATAATCTGAATTGTGTCCCAAACTTCCTTGGCTATTTTGCAGTTAATAATGTTATCAAACATATCACCATCAACTCCATTGAATAATATATTCATGTCCTTCTTGTCTTTCCTGAATTGCTCAATATCAGGATCTGACCATTCATGCCTAGGCTTGGGAACAGATGGTTCATTTCCTGTTTCAGCTCTCATTGGCACATGAGGACCTCTCTCTATACAATCCACATAGGCCTCATCTTGAGAAAGAAGATGTAGGTGCATCTTCACTTTCCAGTGGTGATAATTGTCTTTGTCCAGAAATAGAATCTTCACTCCAACATCCTTCTTGTTCATCTTGCTATTTGTTGTGATCTTTAAACTCTTTTTACTTCAAGAGCTCGCTCTGATACCAATTGTTATTCCCTAACAATACAACAAGAAACACAGAAGGGGGTTGAATGTAATTCTAGTAACTTTTTCTGAATTACAAAAGATGTTCTAACTCAATGTATATATAAGTGTTTTGATTTGTAAAGTGCGGAATGACAAGTTAAGTAAATCAAACACAAAGTAATAAAAACACAAGTCTTTAAAACTTTCTGGTGGATTTGAAATTATCCACCAGATATATATATATATATATATATATATATATATATATATATATATATATATATATCAATTTGAGAACTCTGTGAAGCTCAAATTGGCTCACAACTGCTTTACAAGTGAACAAACAAACTACAGAGAAATTCTTAACAGTTATAGCTTTTTCTATTTCTCTTCTAAAAGTGTTTGCTTAGTTAGTTTGTTCTACTAGCTACACTTGGTTTATATATCACCAAGTTTACATGATAATAAGACAAGACAATAATATAAAATCTATCAAGTCTAACTCCATGTTGCTTCACTACTCTATTCCAGCATCTTTGAATATCTTCATAATAGCATGGAAATGGTAATGCTTCTTTGTTCTCAAAACCCTGCTAAACAGGCTGCCACATTCCTTTTGCAAAAACTCGACACATGTGAATGTGTTGTCACTGTCAACAGATATTTGAATTGATCATCCGTCGGGTACATGCTTGTTATCCGTCGGGTAGCCTTGTTGATCATCCGTCGGGTAGCTTTGTTGATCATCCGTCGGGTAGCCATTAATCACTTGACTCCATTTCATTTGTGCAGAATTACAAGACATCTTATATTTACATTTAATCAATCTATTCTGCACATCTACTAGCAGTCTACATGATTCATAAGCTACTACAGAATCTATACAAAGTAGTTTGCAGATATGTGCTACATTACTTATTGTTACATAAGTTACTCACCCGATGGATATCAATTAGTCATCCGTCGGGACTATATTGAATCATCCGTCGGGACTATAATTGATCATCTGTCAGGTGCTACAACATTCACTAAGTTAAATCTACTAAGGTGTTTTGTTTAGCTTATCATCAAGTACACAACATATTCCTAACAGACATCAAGTACCATTTTATTACAGAGCATGTTATGAATTGTACTGTGGAACTTCATTTTGTTACAAGTGAAAAACAACTTGCAGACATATTTACCAAGCCACTTGATGAATCCACCTTTACTAGGTTGGTAAGTGAGTTAGGTATGCTTAATTACTCTTAATTCATTTTGATGTCTAAGAAAATTGAAATGCAGCCAGAGTAAAATTTGATATTTCTTGACAAAGATAAATTTTTTTTGGCTAAGTCAGAATTTATGTCTCGACGGATGTTCATTATACGTTGAAAATGAATATCCGTTAAATCTTATCATCCGTCAAAGTATCAATTAATACTCTGGGTACGTTTATCATTATCCGTCAAATTGCACTCAATATTAGCCGTTAAATTTAAACATTATCCGTCGAATTTACTTACAACCTGTATTATATTTCAACGGATAATCTTAGAATTTTGACAGTTTTCTTTATTTCTTAAATGACTATTTTGAGTTAATTTGATTGGTTACTTTATTTTACCCTTTTACTTTTTGATAGTTTATTTCTGAGAAAGTATAAAAGCTAATTTCATTTCTATTTTTATTTATATCTTTCTCAAATAATTTCTCTAACTCATTTCTTCTCCAAAAGCAAAAACTCTCTTTATGCAACTAATCTCAATCACAACAATGGCACCAGTAGTCAATGAAAAGAACAACTTTGTGGCTTTGGTGAACAAGCAAATTTCGGCATCTGAAGACTATCACAAAATGATGGACTTCATCCTGAACTGCAAATTGAGTTATGCCATGCTTGAGTCTCCAAAAATTTACTGTGAAGTTGTCGAGGAAATTTGGACTACAGCAGTGTTCAACTCAAAGTACAAAACCATTACTTCACTCTCAAAGGTAATGAACACTGTATTAACTGTGATACAATTGAAAAATGCTTTAAATTGCCTGAGAATAATACACTTGCTCCGCACACAGACACTAATGTGAGTAACATGCTAATTTCTATGGGTTATGCTCTTAATGCCACTAAGTTAGGTGATGTTAGGAGAATGGGTCTTAGAAAGGAATGGGGCTTTCTGAGTGATTCTTTTATCAAGGTGTTTTCTGGAAAAGTCAGTAATTTTGATGATGTTACTTGTTCACTTGTCAACATGCTTTATATGCTTTTAAGTGATAAGTAATTTAATTTCAGCACTTCTGTCATGTATGAATTAGGGAGTAAGTTAGGATATATAAAGAAGAGGTCTAAGAACATATATTATGCTAGATTCTTTATGTTAATAGCTAATTTTGTATAACACTCCCAAATCCGGGGTCGGGGATCCGGGTTGTCACGAGTTCCATTTCCCTTAATAACACCCAATCTTAATAAACAATCAACTACTCCGTACTGTGACCCCACAATAAACACACACACCACAAGTTATAGTCTTAGAGATGAATATCCAAAAATAACACGAGTCATTTTATTCCACAATTATATGCCATTACACCTTAAAAGGGTTTCTGAATAAATTTACATTTATTTGCCATTATTACAATTCATAAAGATACATAAGTCTGGTCCATCAAAAGTTGAAAGCCTAGCCTATTGGTAGTTCCTACCTCAGCTACAGCGACATCAACGCCTATAGGAAACTGCGGAATGTTTCATATCCGCTCGTGAATTGGGAGCTTGGTCCTGTTCATCTTGTCTATCTGATGTTGTGTGATGAAAGAAGAAAGCAAGGGTGAGCAACAAGCCCACCGAAATATTATGTATAATAATTTACAATATATGAGCATTCTCATAGTACTCAAGAAAGTCTTGGTTAAGAAGAACAGAACCAAGTTGATATCTTAACGGGACCAAGTCGCAAAATATTCAGTATATACATACATATATACTTTTCACAATCTTTGAAATCCTCTGACATGTATAATATACACAGAGTTCCAGTTTATAACTGTATAAAAATATCGTTGCAAGGTGATCTTATATCTCTAACCTTGTCTCAACGTTTTTCTGAAAATCTTTGACATGCATAAGATAATCATTTACTAGATATAAGTTCAAAAGATGAAGTTACAAGATACTCCAATATACTTATATCTTTTCTGAATACTACTTGAACTACCACCGTTCAAGTTATAATTAGTTTCAAAAGTTCATCACACTGATGAGACTACAAGATAAGACTTGAATAGATTCAATCTTTGAAATATCATTTGAAAGAAATGAAGTTACGAGATACTTCATTAAGTCCCGATATATATATATACACCTATATATATATATACATTTCATACACTCCTTGAAAACCTCTTTTATGAAAATTATAAACAGAGTTACAATATCCAATGAATTTTGGAAAGGAGAAAACCTTGGCATAAACCTGATATCTTGTTGATCAGGCAAAGATACCAATAAGTAACCTTTTCCACTAGTAGATGGATGAATTCCCCACTGGTCATCACCTTGGCCGCAATAGGACCTTATGTTGGACTGCCACTCAGCCACTTACGCATTTGATGGACTCCCACTAGGCCACTTACACTTTCATGGACGCCCACTGAGCCCATGTTGCTTATGCCGACTCAATAGATGGACTTACTTCCCGAACGTTGGGTAAGTAATCAATTCATTTATCAAAACAGCAACCTCGTTGCGAATATAAAATACACCACAGAGCCGGATCCCTCAGGTTTTGAGCGAGTATTTAAATCCCCTTTGAAAGGAAGATCTTAAATATAAAAATGAGTTTTGGGATCCGCTCTAACTTTTAAAATCATTTTGAAGACTCGAAAACATTTTTAAGAATGTTTGGAGTAATGCTGATTTAATGAAATAAATCAGTCCCGATATATTAGAAAATATCTGAATATTATTATTTAAATAATATTCCCATAAGGATAATCTCTATATAAATAATTTGAAGTAGAAGTTTTAAAACTCGTACTTGAAATGAATAATAAATAACCAAAGGTATACTTATACGAAGTACGATCTTTATTTGAATAATTGAAAATAAGTTTAATTATCGAAATATTATTGTTTAATAAAATAAAGAATATTATTTAGTAATTAAGCGGAGTCATAAGTCCTCGAATGAATATTCAAAATAATATTCATTAAATAGAATAAACAGAGTCATAAGTCCTCAAATGAATATTCAAGATAATATTCATTAAATAAAATAAACCGAGTCATAAGTCCTCGAATGAATATTCAAAGTAATATTCATTAATAAAATAAAGTTATCGAATAAACCTTATTCGATTAATAGTTTTGAAAACTATATCCATATATATATATATATGAAAATATATATATATTATACTCGGGAACATCGACTCCCGGTTTAGAAAAATGTTCACCTTCGGGTCCCCTATACTAAGGGTATAGCAATTACTGCTTATCTCTAGCATAGGTATTATGCAACTTATAAGAAATTGAATCAACAATTAGATATCAAGATTACGAAACAGGCATGCATATATATCATATCAACATGCTCCAATATATCGCAAGATTTGCTAATAACAATAATGCACTTATCACAAGATAATGCATATACATATATACATCACAACAACAGTATAACTGGTAGAAAACTTGTCTGAGTGCTCCCGGATAGACTTAAGCTTAGAGTGGGTCCGATAACCTATAAACAACAACATAAGTCGGAATTAAACCCCGGTCGCTTAAGAAACTAGACTTTAACCAATTGAACCTTAATATTCGCTTATGGTCACTTCTACGCTTAACGAATCATATAAGTCGTTCGAGTACCCTCGGCTCCACCATTTTTAATAAATTAACCATTAAGAATTTTAATGCGATTCTTTTGCGAGTACCCTACCAACTGCCTAATCCACTTTACATAATTGTTTCATACTCCAATTAGTCATTTAAGGACCTTAAACAAGGTTTCAAAGTAAGGCGAGGGGTAATGGTTCGTTCGCGAAACGCCGTTACTTAAAACAGTCATTTCTCCTAAACCGCACATCGGATTCAAGTGAACCACGTATCAAAACGAAGCTCGTAACATGAGCTATCTAAACATGGCAATGGTCAGAATCTGACAGTGAGTTCACGGTCCTGAAGTTAAGAACAAAACAGTCTAAGGTAAATCGGGCATTACGACGGCTATGTTTACGCGATTTCCCAAATTTTACCGTTCCAAATCATATCAATCCAACTACCAATCAACAACAATTCAAGATACACATCAATGCTACTGATTTCAGTCATAATAAGCCCAATAATCTCAATTTAATCCAATATCATACTATCTTCAAATTCAACCAAACTACTAAATCAAACAAGGTTCAGTTCATGCTTAAACATTTAAACTACTACTCCTTCATTAACAATCATCAACACCTCAATTAAAATCCAATCACTACAAACCCAACCAAACTTTAAACACACAAGCATCATGCTTCTCATGAACTATATTAATCAAAACCACTCCTAAATATTCAAAGTAAAACTAGGGTTTGAAGTTTTATACCTTCCTTGAAGCTTTTAATCAATGAAAGATCCTTGGAATGCCCATGGAAGCCTTTATCTATGCTTAAGCTACCTTGACCTTACAAATAAAATCAAGAATCAAAAAATTGTTCTTGAAAGTTACTATTCACCCTAAACTAAAATGATTTGTTTGAGATAGAAAACCTTTGATTCAAGCACTCAAACTACTTGCTCTTCTTAGTTATGAAATATAGAATCCAAAGAAACAAACTTCTTGAATTATGATTGAGTGGAGCTTGGGTTTGGAAATTTTTCTTCTTGTTTTTCTTCAAAAAACCGTGAGTAAGGAGATGGGGGGAAGAGAAATGAATGTGTTTGCTTGGTTGCTTTGTTTTTGTTGTTAATTAACCTTTTACCATGGTAAAATTTGTGTGGCTTACAATCAACCAACAATTCCTTCCCATTGTGTCATGCTTATGTCATCCTCTTATGTCATCTTCCCACACTTGTCTTCTTCTTATTGGTGTGATGACATCATCATCACTAACCTCTTTGATTAACTCCTAATTACTTGGCTAATGATCGCTGATCCGTTATACGGTTCGCTTAACTTTCGTTTTCGTTTATCGTTTGAGGGATCATACCCGGGATCTTATTACTTGGGTTCCCTTAACCTTTCTCAATACATTATATTCCTTTTATGATCCTCTCTTATAATCCTTGAATTTAAATCTTTTTTTATCCTGTTACCTTATACTCGATCCTTTCGGTATCTGGTGGATTTTCGGGAAAAATCAAAGTGTTCGAATTTGGATTCTGACGATCTTTACATACACTTATATACCATATAGAGTACTAATAAGATCTCAGAATAACAATAAAAGAACCCCTACAAAGTGTGGCATGAAAAGTTTTCTTATTCAGCATAATCAGCAAAATCACTATTCATAAGGGTTACAAAAAGTCCAAAATTTTGGGGTTATTACAGTCTCCCCTCCTTAAAAGGATTCTGTCCCGGAATCAAATAGAAAACAAATGGGGGTACTTTTCTAGCATTGCGCTCTCTAGTTCCCAAGTTGATTCTTCCACATTATGATTCTGCCATAGCACTCTAACTAGCTTGATCACTTTGTTCCGAAGCACCTACTCCTTCTTATCCATAATCTTTACTGGTTTCTCCACATAAGTCAGATCTGGTTGCATATCCACCTGCTCGTACTCCACTATGTGTCTGGCATCCCGATGATACTTCCTTAGCATTGACACATGAAACACATTTTGAACTTGTTGTAGGTTCGGGGGTAAGGCTAGCTCGTAAGCCAACTTCCCAATCCGTCTTAGTATCTCAAAAGGTCCAATGTATCTTGGGCTTAGTTTCCCTTTCTTTCCGAACCTCATTAATCCCTTCCAAGGGAATACCTATAACAGCACTAGGTCCCCTACTTCCTATTCTTTGTCCTTTCGTGTCAATTCAACATACTTCTTATGTCCATCTTGGGCTACTACCAGCCGTCCTCTGATTAGATCTATTATATCCCTGGTTCCTTGGACTACTGCGGGTCCGAGCATCTTGCGCTCTACAACTTCATCCTAACATAAGGGAGATCGACATTGTCTTCCCTCAAGGATCTCATAAGGCGACATCTCGATATTGACATACCATCTATCATTGTAAGAAAACTCGATACGTGCTAAGTGATCATTCCAAATTCTTTCAAGTCTATCGCACAGACTCTCATCATAGCTTCTAGCGTTATAGCTTTTGCTTCTCAATACCCACTCTTTTCCAGTTCGTAATCGTTACTATCTTCCGTACATAATACTATACTGGTTACACCTTCGCTCGTTAGCATTCTATAACCTTTTAATACACGCGTCAACCTTAGTATCACGAATTTGTTTCCATTCCGAATACCACCATACTCATACTACTCCTTTTTTAACTAATTCTATCTTCGAAAGCTTGATCCATCATATAGAGGTAAAGGAATTTGTTGAGAGATCACTATGATCATGAACACTTGTTCTATTGCATAGTTAGTACAGAAGGTGGCTAGCCTTTAGTACTTGACAAGCAATTAAACAATATGTGGTATCCTACTAGGCTTCTATCACACAGATAGATAGTCATTCGGCAATACCTCCCCTTCTGGAAGGGTTGTTCTTCTCAGCTTATACAAAATGAAAAGGAGAGAAAAGAATGAATTGAAGAGAATTGTATATATATAAAATATACTGCCACAAAATATCTGGCTTGGAATCTACTTCTAAACTATAGAGGTTTGTCATAGGAGAACAAAACATATATGTATATAAATCAACATCAAGTATTATAGCATCGTATTTCACATGCCTAAATATTTTTTTTCTATTCTGTCCATCATTCTATGAACCCATGATCTTGCTCGAGCTTATACACAATCACCTTTGAAACTCCCTCGACATCGAAAATCGAATCTGGGATCTCATTCTAGACATCATCGTTATTAGAATTCAATGCTTGCATCGCAACCTTTCTCGTATAGTAATACAACTCTCTATTCATAAGAAGGACTAAGTATATCATGGGTAAATGTTCGGCTTAATCGGTCTATCATTAATAACTTATACATCACCACGACCCGATTAGTGGTACTCAATCTCAATATCCATTACAATATAACTCTCACGGTTGTAATCGGCTCATTATTCAAGAATTGTTGATGCATTCCTATAGTCCACCACGGACCTACTATAGTCATTCGTTTTCCATGAAATCTTAATTTCTAACCATACAGAGTCCATACATATCGTATCAAATTCTTCTAAGGAGGTAACATGATCACCGTTCATGATTCATGAAGAACACTCCTGAATTTGACGTACATATGTCATGAAGCAGATAAAATTACAGAAGAGTTTCAATGAAAGCAATGATAGCAGGTTAATACCATTCTTAATCATATACCTTCAATAGAAGACTTAACTCAAAGGTTTGTTTTAGTCCTTTTGAAACATGGTCCTGGCTTATTCTCAAGATAGGACCTTCTAAGATAGAAAGCCCGTTCACGGCAATTACATGAATTAAATCTTTACCAAACTACTATTACGGTTGAGTACCGCACAGTCATCAGAAGGAATGTCAATCTTTCACACCATAATACAACCTTCACGGAATTAACCATTATCATTGTATTCCTCTGGCACGAGCGCCGATAATTGTCCTCTTACACTTAAAGTGTTGGCCACCTCTTTGGCCTTTCCTGATAGTAAAATTTCCTTACAATCAATGTCATTTTAACCACCTCCAACTAAATTTTCTACCTCATTTCAATCACTGCTTATGTGAAAATGCTTCTCTTAAGTCCTGGTGAGAAAAAAAAATCACCATTTTTCCATAAGTCATTGCCTTAGTCTTTAGATGTGAACATTGCCACGACTGACTCTCGATCATACTTAGGACGTCTCTTATCTTGGGTCCTTCTCGTTTTCACCAATCTCGACCTTCATTGGGTCGATCTATACTTTCTTATGGTTTAACAAGTGCCCACCTGGCATTATTATAATTATGTCATATTTTCTTTATCAAAATTTCTATTCTTGAGAACTTTGAATATTACCTTTTTCCTTCTAAAACCTCTAAGGTTATCCTTAAATTCTTCATCCGGTACTCCTTAGGTACAGGGCATATCAAGATACCATTTACTAATACCAGAATCATTGTCTATATACTTCTGAAAAATTTCTCTACTGATCTTTAAAGGTTGTTGTTACCTTAGTCCTTCTTTCCATACTACCCAAACTCATAATGTCCCTATTAAGGGTGAAATGCCATCCTTTATGCATCCCCCATAGTTCATCTAAAGCTATTGAGGTTATGTCCTTAATTCCACCTTTAAAAAGGTACTTGCATCCTTACATGGATAAATCAAGTCATATATCCCTGATAAGGGTATCTTATTCAATCATTCCCATCTCGATAGCATATGCCTAATTTCACAATAACATTTGTATTCAAAATGGGGTCAATCAATATGGTCTCCAAAAGATAACAACGGTTATCTACTTTTCTTTCCTGATTCAGTAATGATAACAGGGATGTTCTAGAAGATATTGGTCGTGTTCAACGTGAACTTCTTAAAAATTCCTCATTTACTTTTGTTGTTATCTCAACAGTCATCTCAATGTTGGGATATCTTTCATACCTGGCGTCTCCCTTTCTGGGTATCAAGCCACCGGTCTTACACTTCACATTCTTGAAGGTCACTTCCTTCATCCAATTTTCCTAATTTCTTACTTCCTTGTCTCCTCAGTCTATCCGCGTCTCATTATTTATCCTTCGAACTATCTCAAGGTTTCCTCGAATCCTCCCAACTTATAGGGGATAAAATATATGTATCTCTTATGCCTTCAATCATCAATTTTAACTCATGGTGAATCACCCTCATCCTGACGATTACATACTTTTCTATTTCTATTGCTACGAGTCTTTAGGGTTTCCTCATACCCAACTCCCTTATCATTCCTCAAACTCTATTGCCTTTATATTCCTTTCCACTTCAGTTTATTTTTATTTTCCTTTCTCTTATCATTATTTCATGAACCAACACAACATAAGCATGAATTTCAAACATCCCGTCATTCTGGATTCGTGTCCTCAGAACGAATCTTGACAACTTTTACAACTTAGATTCATAATTCATCATACTCGTCTGCCTTTGTTCTGGCTCTAAAGCTTTTACACTATCTCCATAACCTTGGGAAGTACTTTCCTGAAAACAATTGACTGAACTTAAATCAGTTTATTCTAACCTCTGGCTCCGTGCTTTTCTTGGTCTTTCACCAGTGGGTGGCCTCTCTCTTAGGAGGGTAAGTGACAAAAACAGTCTTTTGTGATTCGTCAATCATTTAGAATCTCAAATGATTCTTATATTTCCTTTAGCCAGGCTCTTGCCTCGACTGGGTCAGCTTGTTCCTTAGAACTCTGAGAGCTTAGTGACTTAAAGGTCCTGAAAGAATTTCTCACCGCATTGTTTCCTTAGGGTGGTGGTTGGGGATAATAGTCTAAGTTCTGTCTAGAAAGGTCCATAAATTGCCGTATAGGAGTACCGTCTCGGGTATCCTTTCCTTACTCGACTTCTGTTTCCTTAGTCTGAACGTTCCCTCCTCCTCCCCATAATCGGGGTCATCCTACATGTTTTAAATCCTCATTTTCCACTTTATTATGTTATGGGTTCCTTCTATCTTGATGGCGACCTCCCTGACTATCACGTTCAGGGTTTGCTCTAAATCTTATTCCTCAAACTAGCTTTCATCTAAGATCTCATCTTTAAGCTCTTGAACATTTGGAACCCAAATTCTGTAGGAATACCTCATTATTCCCTTATCATCTTTCTCGGTATTAATCTCTTATCTATTTGTTGGCTCTCTGCCTTCATTCATCACTTTTTCTGGCATAATATGTTCTTTTCCAATAATTCGGGCTGTATTGCAATCTCAAACAGCTTTTCGGTACCGGCTCCGGTTACCTTCACTTCTATTTCCATTTTCTCAAAATCTCTTATAAACTCTCCCAAAGACATTATCAGCTTGAGTCTCTCATTTTTACTAAGGGCATCAACCACCACATTGGCTTTCACTGAATGATAAAGAATCTCCCAATCATAATTCTTGATTAGCTCTAACCACCTCCTTTGGCGTATGTTGAGCTCTTTCTACGTAAAAATGTACTAGAGCTCCTATGGTTTGTGTAAATCTTGCACTTCTCTCCATACAAGTAGTGCCTCCAATCTTTAGGGAAAAACTATTGCCACGAGCCCAAGCTCATGGGTGGGGATATCGAATTTTATATTCCCTTAATTGTCTTGACACGTACGTGATTACCTTGTTGTTCTGTATAAGAAGCACCCTAATTCCTTATGCGAAGCATCACTACACATCGCAAAATCTCCTTTTCCATCTGGCAACGCCATCATAGGGGCCGTTACCAATCTTTACTTCAGTTCTTGAAAGTTGTTCTCGTATTTCTCTGTCCATTCGAACTTCTCAGTCTTACAAGTAAGCACGTTAAAGGGGCTACTATCTTTACGAACTTGAACGAACCTCCGGTAGTAACCGTCCAATCCTACCTCAGGTAGTCGCCCTAACCATAGTCATCAATTCCTCAGTGGTCCTTTATTCATTCTTGTCAGGATCCTCCACGGGATTCTTCTCAGCAACAATCCCTTCTAGGACAACATCTTCAACCGCTACATCCTCAATATGAACATCATCCGGTCCCGCGTTAGGACGCTCTATCGGACCCATAATCTGATCTCCAATAAGTAATAAAACATCATCGCGTTGTTGCTCCTCAACCTCAGGGTTCGGAGTCCCGCTACCATATACGATAACGAACTACGCTTCTATCACGATATTTATAAGGGTTCCCATAAGGGTTTTAACTGTCAGTACTACATTAGGTAGTCCGACTATGAACTTGGCAAGAGTTCTTATTATCTTAGTGAACTTATTATTTTAACATCACATCATCTCTGAGGTTTATAACGCTTAGCTCTGATACCATTTCTGTAACACCCCCAAATCTGGGGTCGGGGATCCGGGTTGTCACGAGTTCCATTTCCCTTAATAACACCCAATCTTAATAAACAATCAACTACTCCGTACTGTGACCCCACAATAAACACACACACCACAAGTTATAGTCTCAGAGATGAATATCCAAAAATAACACGAGTCATTTTATTCCACAATTATATGCCATTACACCTTAAAAGGGTTTCTGAATAAATTTACATTTCTTTACCATTATTACAATTCATAAAGATGCATAAGTCTGGTACATCAAAAGTTGAAAGCCTAGCCTATTGGTAGTTCCTCCCTCAGCTACAGCAACATCAACGCCTATAGGAAACTGTGGAATGTTTCCTATCCACTCGTGAATTGGGAGCTTGGTCCTGTTCATCTTGTCTATCTGATGTTGTGTGATGAAAGAAGAAAGCAAGGGTGAGCAACAAGCCCACCGAAATAGTATGTATAATAATTTACAATATATGAGCATTCTCATAGTACTCAAGAAAGTCTTGGTTAAGAAAAAATGAACCAAGTTGATATCTTAACGTGACCAAGTCGCAAAATATTCAGTATATACATACATATATACTTTTCACAATCTTTGAAATCCTCTGACATGTATAATATACACAGAGTTCCAGTTTATAACTGTATAAAAATATCGTTGCAAGGTGATCTCATATATCTAACCTTGTCTCAACATTTTTCTGAAAATCTTTGACATGCATAAGATAATCATTTACTAGATATAAGTTCAAAAGATGAAGTTACAAGATACTCCAATATACTTATATCTTTTCTGAATACTACTTGAACTACCACCGTTCAAGTTATAATTAGTTTCAAAAGTTCATCACACTGATGAGACTACAAGATAAGACTTGAATAGATTCAATCTTTGAAATATCATTTGAAAGAAATGAAGTTACGAGGTACTTCATTAAGTCTCGATATATATATACACCTATATATATATATATATACATTTCATACACTCCTTGAAAACCTCTTTTATGAAAATGATAAACAGAGTTGCAATATCCAATGAATTTTGGAAAGGAGAAAACCTTGGCATAAACCTGATATCTTGCTGATCAGGCAAAGATACCAATAAGTAACCTTTTCTACTAGTAGATGGACGAATTCCCCACTGGTCATCACCCTGGCCGCAATAGGACCTTATGTTGGACTGTCATTCAGCCACTTACGCATTTGATGGACTCCCACTGAGCCACTTACACTTTCATGAACGCCCAGTGAGCCCATGTTGCTTATGTCGACTCAATAGATGGACTTACTTCCCGAACGTTGGGTAAGTAATCAATTAATTTATCAAAACAGCAACCTCGTTGCGAATATAAAATACACCACAGAGCCGGATCCCTCAGGTATTGAGCGAGTATTTAAATCCCCTTTGAAAGGAAGATCTTAAATATAAAAATGAGTTTTGGGATCCGCTCTAACTTTTAAAATCATTTTGAAGACTCGAAAACATTTTTAAGAATGTTTGGAGTAATGCTGATTTAATGAAATAAATCAGTCCCGATATATTAGAAAATATCTGAATATTATTATTTAAATAATATTCCCATAAGGATAATCTCTATATAAATAATTTGAAGTAGAAGTTTTAAAACTCGTACTTGAAATGAATAATAAATAACCACAGGTATACTTATACGAAGTACGATCTTTTTTTGAATAATCGAAAATAAGTTTGACTATCGAAACATTATTCTTTAATAAAATAAAGAATATTATTTAGTAAATAAGCGGAGTCATAAGTCCTCGAATGAATATTCAAAATAATATTCATTAAACAGAATAAACAGAGTCATAAGTCCTCGAATGAATATTCAAGATAATATTCATTAAATAAAATAAACCAAGTCATAAGTCCTCGAATGAATACTCAAAGTAATATTCATTAATAAAATAAAGTTATCGAATAAACCTTATTCGATTAATAGTTTTGAAAACTATATCCATATATATATGAAAATATGTATATATTATACTCGGGAACATCGACTCCCGGTTTAGAAAAATGTTCACCTTCGGGTCCCCTATACTAAGGGTATACGCAATTACTGCTTATCTCTAGCATAGGTATTATGCAACTTATAAGCAATTGAATCAACAATTAGATATCAAGATTAAGAAACAGGCATGCATATATATCATATCAACATGCTCCAATATATCACAAGATTTGCTAATAACAATAATGCACTTATCACAAGATAATGCATATACATATATACATCACAACAACAGTATAACGGGTAGAAAACTTGCCTGAGTGCTCCCGGATAGACTTAAGCTTAGAGTGGGTCCGATAACCTATGAACAACAACATAAGTCGGAATTAAACCCCGGTCTATTAAGAAACTAGACTTTAACCAATTGAACCTTAATGTTAGCTTATGGTCACTTCTACGCTTAACGAATCACATAAGTCGTTCGAGTACCCTCGGCTCCACCATTTTTAATAAATTAACCATTAAGAATTTTAAGGCGATTCTTTCGCGAGTACCCTACCAACTGCCTAATCCACTTTACATAATTGTTTCACACTCCAATTAGTCATTTAAGGACCTTAACCAAGGTTTCAAAGTAAGGCGAGGGGTAATGGTTCATTCACGAAACGCCGTTACTTAAAACGGTCATTTTTTCTAAACCGCACATCGGATTCAAGTGAACCACATATCAAAACGAAGCTCGTAACATGAGCTATCTAAACATGGCAATGGTCAGAATCTAACAGTGAGTTCACGGTCCTGAAGTTAAGAACAAAACAGTCTAAGGTAAATCGGGCATTATGACGGCTATGTTTACGCGATTTCCCAAATTTTACCATTCCAAATCATATCAATCCAACTACCAATCAACAAAAATTCAAGATACACATCAATGCTACTGATTTCAGTCATAATAAGCCCAATAATATCAATTTAATCCAATATCATACTATCTTCAAATTCAACCAAACTACTAAATCAAACAAGGTTCAGTTCATGCTTAAACATTTAAACTACTACTCCTTCATTAACAATCATCAACACCTCAATTAAAATCCAATCACTACAAACCCAACAAAACTTTAAACACACAAGCATCATGCTTCTCATGAACTATATTAATCAAAACCACTCCTAAATATTCAAAGTAAAACTAGGGTTTGAAGTTTTATACCTTCCTTGAAGCTTTTAATCCATGAAAGATCCTTGGAATGCCCATGGAAGCCTTTATCTATGCTTAAGCTACCTTGACCTTACAAATAAAATCAAGAATCAAAAATTTGTTCTTGAAAGTTACTATTCACCCTAAACTAAAATGATTTATTTGAGATAGAAAACTTTTGATTCAAGCACTCAAACTACTTGCTCTTCTTAGTTATGAAATATAGGATCCAAAGAAACAAACCTCTTGAATTATGATTGAGTGGAGCTTGGGTTTGGAAATTTTTCTTCTTGTTTTTCTTCAAAAAACCGTGAGCAAGGAGATGGGGGGAAGAGAAATGAATGTGTTTGCTTGGTTGCTTTGTTTTTGTTATTAATTAACCTTTTACCATGGTAAAATTTGTGTGGCTTACAATCAACCAACAATTCCTTCCCATTGTGTCATGCTTATGTCATCCTCTTATGTCATCTTCCCACACCTGTCTTCTTCTTGTTGGTGTGATGGCATCATCATCACTAACCTCTTTGATTAACTCCTAATTACTTGGCTAATGATTGCTGATCTGTTATACGGTTCGCTTAACTTTCGTTTTCGTTTATCGTTTGAGGGATCATACCTGGGATCTTATTACTTGGGTTCCCTTAACCTTTCTCAATACATTATATTCCTTTTATGATCCTCTCTTATAATCCTTGAATTTAAATATTTTTTTATCCTGTTACCTTATACTCGATCCTTTCGGTATCTGGTGGATTTTCCTGTTACCACAAAAGGTTGTTCAGTCAGAACAGGTGTTTCCACTTGATCCGTAGTAGTTTGTGCTTCTTGAACTTCATCAAGTTCAATTTTGCTCCCACTGTTTCCTTCAAGGATAAACCCCTTTTCCAAGAAGGTAGCATGTCTGGAGACAAACACCCGATGATCGGTGTAAAAGTAATACCCTAAAGTCTCTTTAGGATATCCCAGAAAACTACATTTTACGGATCGATATTCCAGCTTATCTGGGTCAACTTACTTGACATAAGCTGGACATCCCCAAATCTTAACGTGTTTAAGACTCGGTTTCCTTTCTTTCCATATCTCATACGAAGTTTGAGGAACAGATTTTGGAAGGCACCATATTCAGTAAATATGCTGAGGTTTCCAATGCGTAACCCCATAGGAATACTGGAAGATTTGCATAGCTCATCATGGACCGAACTATGTCTAACAAAGTTCGATTTCTCCTTTCAGATACCAATCTGGAAGAGTCCACTGGGAGACTATACCATTTACTTTGAGATAATCTAGAAACACTCCATTAAAGTATTCACCACCTCGATCTGATCGAAGAGTTATAATACTATGTTTGGTTGTTTCTCCACTTCATACTTATATTCTTTGAACTTTTCAAAGGCCTCAGACTTGTGTTTCATCAAACACATATCCGAATCCAGATCTATCATCTATGAAAGTAATAAAGTATGAAAATCTGCCCATGGCTTGCGTAGACATTGGTCCACATACATCTGTGTGTACCATTCCTAGCAAATTTGCAGCCCTCTCTCCATGTCTACTAAATGGAGACTGCAGTGCCACAATGAAGTGAGATTTTCATCATCCCTTTTCTTTTATTAGTTTGTTCAATCTGAAGTAAATTATGTCACATTTATACAGACCATTATTTAAAGTACCACGTCCATAAAGAATATTATCTCTAAGAATAGAACATTCATTATTCTCAATAATAAATGAAAATCCAGCCAAGTCTAACATGGGAATAATATTCCTCACAATCGAGGGAACAAAATAACAATTATTTAAAACAATAGTCTTGCCCATAGGCATATGTAAATGAAATGATTCTACATCTTCAGCAGCAACTCTTGCTCCATTTCCCATCAGTAGAATCACCTCCTCTTCCTCAAGAGTCCTACTTCTCCTTGGTTCCTGCAACAAATTGCAGATGTCAGAACCATAGGCGGTATCTAATACCCAAGTAGAAATTTGGCTTAATGACATATTCACTTCTATCATGAACATACCTGAATCAGAAGCGGTAGTCTCACTACCCTTCTTCTTCTTCAATTCTGCAAGGTAAACCTTGCAGTTCCTCTTCCAGTGCCCCACCTTGTTACAGTGAAAACAAATAACTTTGCTCTTGGGGTCTTCAGCTTTTGGTGGAACCGGCTTTTCTTCACCTACTTTCTTCTTCTTGGAAGAGTTCCTCTTCCTTTTCTTAGGATTGGAACCTTCACCAATTAGAAGAACAGAACTCTTCTTAGGGGGAAAATTCGATTCCGCAGTCTTCAACATGTTGTGGAGTTCAGGCAGGCTGACATCCAACTTATTCATGTGAAAGTTCACAACAAACTGCGAGAACGAACTCGGAAGCGATTGCAAGACCAAGTCTTGGCTCAGCTCCCCATCCATGGCAAAACCAAGTTGTCCAAGACGTTCAATCAAATTGATCATCTTAAGTACATGGTCATTCACAGATGATCCCTCAGACATCCTATAACCGAACAACTCCTTCGATATCTCATATCGAGCTGTCCTCCCCGCCACATCATACAACTCTTGTAGATGCATTAGGATAGTGTGAGCATCCATATGCTCATGTTGCTTCTATAGCTCAATGTTCATGGAAGCTAGCATGATGCATTGAGCAACATTTGCATCATCTATCCACTTACGATACACAACATGTTCATCATTATGTGCATCACTAGCAGGTTCAGTAGGCTTAGGTGAGTCAATCACGTATTCCAGCTTCTCAATCCTGAGAACAATTCTCAAGTTTCGAAGCCAGTCAGCATAATTAGGACCAGTCAATTTGTGAGCATCTAGTATGCTCCTGAGTGATAGTGCAGAAGACATAACGTACAAAGTAAATCTGTAAATGATAAACACATAACAACACTTAGCAAATATTCAATTTCATTTCAAAACACTATATAAATCGGGTCTTTATTCATAAGTGGCTCCCACTAGTTTATCTAATTTATTCAACCCCCTACGTGAAAAATTAAGCATTCATAATGCTAGTAGGAATAGGGATCCTACATTCCATTACACAACCCCGGCTGTAGCACGAACCGCCATGTAATGTTCAATAGGCAGACAACTCTTGTCAATTACATCTTATGTTATTCCCTAATCAAACTTTAGCCTCTTGAATAATTGAGTCTCGGCTGTGGCACGACAAACTCAATATTCTAAGTCAAGTCTAACCCAACATTCCGTACAGTTGAATCAGTCCCCAAAGGCCCACGGCTGTAGCACGTACCGACCTTTAGATTCTTATTCAATGTACACATCTCTATGTAATAGACAAGTATTTCTTATTTCGAAATCAAAGCCCTCGTCTGTAGCACGAACCGACAATGATTCAAAAATAAGAACTACTTTCTATCATGTTGGAAGGCTATGACCGACACAAGCCCGTTGTATCATTGGCCAATTACTACTTGATATTATTTAATTTTAGAGGGATTATATTACGTTACAATCATAATCATATTATAAAGAAATTCTTCCTTTTAAATTAAATATTTCAAATCAATAATCAATAATCAGATGATTCCCAGATCGGGTGGAGCATTGTCAAGAGGCGTCACTTAATAACCCTTTCTTACAGATAGAAATTTGTTGTTGACAGAATCATCCTTTCTCTCATATCGAAAATTCATATTCAATTACGTGTTTCATAAATACAAGAATCTCATGATTGTATTCATAATATTATTCTAAAGGTTATGAAACAATTTCACTATACTAGGTTGTCTAACAAACGCCCTATGTTCATTTAAGTTCACCTAAATCTATCATCGCATGATAAAATAAGCATATATCACATATATAAACATAAATAAACATCAAGTTAGGCATGTTACATCATCTAGCACATTAGTCTAAGCATTATACATCTCTATGTATCACATGAAGCATTTAAAAGCAATTAAAACAGTCAAAAATAGCTTTAAAACACTTCATGGAATTATAAACAGTTCAAAACTTTTATATAAACTAAAATTGATCACTCCATTAGATTCGTCTCGGAAAAACGAATCCAACGGTATATTGCAAGCCCAAAACGGAGTTACGAAACTCCCAGAAAATCAATTTTAATATGGACAGTCGGGCTGTAACACATTACAGGAACGCGTTACAAGCCCTTTAATGCATTCCGGTGATGCGTTACAACCCTTTTAACCAATTAAAAGGTGTAACGCATTCCGTGAATGCGCCAAAGGGTGTAACGCATTCCCGGAATGTGCGACACCCCCTTTTTTTTTCTTTTTTTTTCTTGCAGCAGCCGCCTTTTGCTTTCCTCGGAAAAGGAGCCGCCTGACACCACTGTTCTTTATCTTCTTTCTCCGTGCCAACAGCATCAACAGACAACACAGCAGATGCAAAATATATATATATTTACATACTTATAATTTATATATATATATATGATTATTTAATTACGAATTTAATTGCAACAACTTCAAAAATTCATAATAAATAATCTATACATCATAAAATTATGAAAAAAATACCTAGACGATCTACAACACTTGTAGAACCCAGATCAACATTCAAAATTATTATGAGAAATGATTTCTCATCAGACAAAATTAATCCATAATATAACTTGTAAAAATCATAATTAATTCATACAAGCATATAAAATTCTGAAATTTTTACCACAGATCTATATGCATACAACCTATGCTCTGATACCATTGTTGGATTTTTAATCACAGCGGGGCATGGCAAAATACTTTTACACATATAAAATCCAAATAAAAGCATACAGATCATGAATAAAAATTCAAGGGATCGAATCTAACCTTTAAAATAATTTGGAGACAACGATCAGAGATCCTTAGCAGTTGCTACTCAAGTGTGAAGTACTCCACCAGTATCCACCAAGAAAACGATGTTAAGGAGGAGGAAGGAGGTGGAGAGAATTGGGTTTTCCAAACTTTTTGGGTTTTTGGGGTTCAAATAAATTATAGGGTCTATAATTGTGTATTTATAGGCAAAATTTTCAGCTGAAATTTTCCCATAAATATTATTATTATTATCCCATTTATTATTCTCATTAATAATTAAAACACCTTTTAATTATTAATCCTTTTTCTAAACACTTTAGAAATAATTCTCTCTCTTGATTTAATTTCCAAAAATTAAATCCTTTAATTAATAATATTAAGAACTTTTCTTAATTAATTTATAATCAATTAAATCTCATTTAATCAATTATTAAATTTGCCAATTAATTATTTATTTCATAAATAAATAATTATCAGCCATTATTAATTAATTCCTCCACCATTAAATCATTCTCTTTTTATGGTGTGACCCTGTAGGTTCAATATTAAGCCGGTAGTAGAAATAAATAATAATAAAACTATTTTATCATTATTTATATAAATTCTCTAATATCTTAAATATGATTAATTAATTAATCACATTTATTCTACATCGTGAGGGATACTTCTCAGCATATCGCGACTATCTGGATAATACGAATTCACTGCTTAGAATACCAAGAACCTATTCAGTGAATAGTTACCGTACAATAAACTACTTCTACCCTTTAATGTCCCGATTAAATACAAGGCATGGATCTCGTGTCAAGCCTATCTAATTTAATCACTTGCTTACCATTTACTATGCGTAGTTCTATGCAAATTAGAAACTCCTTTCTAATTTCATTCACTCTGGCCAGAGATTCCTGAACTAGCATAAGTGGATCAGCCTTGAACATTCGCTTCCTTCACTGGAAGGGGTAGATCCTTTATTGATCATACACTATCTTCGTGTACAAATTCCTATACCCAGTAGAGCCCTAATAATTGTCCCTGGAGACTAAGAACTAAACCAAAGCGTAGTTCAGTGTACACAAGATGACTATGATGACCTCAAGTCTAAGGATACTTGTACAACTATCACTATGTGAACAACTGCTGACACGTGAGTGAACTCCATCAGTTGTTCAGCTGTGCGAGTCATGTTCAGTGAACTTATTCTATAATAAGCACCTACATACTAGCTATAGTGTCACCACACAAATGTCTATGAGAACAGACATCCTTCATAATGAAGCAAGCATAGTATGTACCGATCTTTGCGGATTATTAATTACCAGTTAGTAATCCTACGACCAGGAACTATTTAAGTTTAGAGTTATCATCTTTTAGGTCTCACTATTATGATCTCATCATAATCCATAAAAAGTTTTACTCTAAACTATGGTATATCTTATTTAAACACTTAAATAGATAGAGCCCGTAATAAAAACAAAACAAGTCTTTTATTAATATCAATGAAATCAAAACAGATTACATAAAAAGTTATTCCTAAATCCTAATACCTGATTGGACTTAGGACATATTCCTTTCAGAGACTTCTTCCAAGGATCTGAAACCTATGGTTCTCAAGCCCAACGACAGATCCAACAAGGACTCTACAAAGAACCCTCTAAGCCTTGTTCAGATGAAAGAAGTGGATTTTCCTCTTCCAAAGCCTGATGAAGACAAACTTTTGGGTAGAAGTATAACAAAGCTCAAAGAGACCATGGATGTGGTTGTAAGGAGGAACATGGCTATTATCTTTAGAGAGGGAAAGAGCATCTGTGTGATGCAAGGACATCCCAAATTCTCAATAGCCAAGAGGGAAGAAACCAGAAGGTTGAAGGAAGAAGCCAAAAAGCTAAAGGCTGACAGAAGAGCACAAGCAAAGCTTGAAAAACAGCTAAAGTCAAGACAAGCTGAAGAAAAGAAAGAAATTGAAGACAGAAGTGAAGTTGAAGCTATGGGGGACATGGTAGATAATGATATGGAAGAAAGAAGTAAGGAAAAAGAAGAATGGCAGAAAGGGAAAAGAAAGAAGGCTAATGCAAAGAGAAAGATGGTAGATGAGACTGAAGAAACCCAATCAAAATCCAAACCACTACCTTCTATTCCTGAACCCATTGTGCCTGACCCCTTCATAAACATTTATGGTGAACCAATCATTCCTAAGGAGGAACCAATTGATTGGGACACCATCAAATTGCCCACCTTCTTAACCTCCTCTCCACCATCAAAGAAGCAGAAAAGAAGAACCAAATCAACACCTCCCAAAACCTCAATCAAATTCACTCAGAAGCCTAAGCCTAAGCCTCAAGCCTCTAAGGATGATTATTTTCACATCTGTGACATAAAAGAATTTTCAGACATTGAACTCTATCTGGATGAGCTGGAGGAAGTAAGGGGAATAGCTGCCTACAGACAGCTGCCAGAAAAACTAGTGTTCAAATACAAAAGAAGTGGGGAAAGAACTTGGCCTCTCTACAGGATTCTGAATGAAGGCTACTCTACCTTGATTAGAGTCTACTCAGCCATACAAAGGGATTCTGGCTTTACCAGGACTGCCAAGACTGAGATTCTCAACAAGATTGCCAACATAAGGAAGACTTGGTGGGAGCCAATGCCTTGCCTAGAACATTACTCATTCAAGAAAGAGGAATTACAGTTCACAAATCACCTCATTGGTTGATGGAGTTCAGAGACAACAAAAGAGTCAGAAGATTTTTCAGAATTGAAGATCAACTCAAGATTTCCAGTAATGAAACTCTCAAGGATATGCAATCTAAGTTGGACATCAATGAAGAAGATGAAGGTGAATTCTACAGACAACTTCAACTTCAAATAGAGGAGAATGACAGGAGGCTAGGAAAGAAAACAAGGGATCAAAGGAAAAGAAAGTAATCTGCTCAGGCTAAAGGAGCACCCTTGGAAACAATGTAATTCTTCAATTTCATCTCAATATACACATTTTTGTAGCACTTTTGAATTTCTGCTTTATTACAGATAATATATTTGTCAAATGTTTTGTTATCATCAATCTAAACCCAAATTTATGCCTACAGTTCTAGAAGACATAAATAGGGGGAGATTGTTAGGAATATGTGTACTAGTTTGATGATAAGTTAAACAAAACACTTAAGTAGAAATCTAGTGATTGTAGCCTCAACGGATAAGACCATCTTGGCTATCCGTTGAAGGAGTAGCTTTACTTAGCAGTAAGTTTAGTATTGTAGCACATTTCATTCTCTGGATTCAAGTTGTAATTCTTAGATGTTGTAGGAAATTATCGGTCATGTTGACTACTAGTGGATATGCAAATAGGAGGGCTAATTGTAAATATTTCATGCCTTGTAATTTTGTATAAGTAAAAAAGTATCAACTGATATTGAAGACCTTCAACGGATAAGAAACAAAGCTTCAACGGATGTCTCTAATGCTTCAACGGATAATATCCATCAACGGATAAGTGCTTCAACGGATAAAGACTTCAGCTGATAATGTATCAACGGATAAAGCTTCAACGGATAAAGCCTCAACGGATAAGGCATCAACGGATGAAAGCTTCAACAGATGCTTAGTTCTTTAGCAGTTGATAGTGACAATTCATAAGCTGACAGAGGCACATGGGTTGACAGAGACAAACTGGAATGTGGAAGCCTCTAGGAGGAGTCAAGAAAATGCAGCATTTCCATTCTGATGCAAATAAGGAAGTATTCAAAGATCTACAGCCAAGCCTAAATTGCATTTGATAGAGAAATGAAGAAGAAACATGTGAAGAATCTTTTTAATTGTATTTTACAGTTTTGTCTTCACTTGCAAACTTGGTGTTATATAAACCAAGTAGCAGCTAGTAATTAGATATGAATTTTCCTGAGCTGTTTAGAAATATCCAGAGAGAAAATTATCTAGTTTGTACTAGGAAGCAGCTGTGATTTAATTCTTTGAATCACAGATTTTCTGAAATAACACATCTCTGGTGGAACAACAAATCCACCAGAAAAGTTTTTAAGATCTTTGTGTTCTTTACATTTGTGTTTGAATATATATCTGTCTGTATCAGCCTCAAGCAATTCACACACACATTTGCTCTCAGAAACACTTAGCCTTAGAAACTGCTCAAAACTTGAAAAAGTTTTGAGATTTACATTCAACCCCCCTTCTGTAAATCTCATTGTTAGTCCACTGGGAATAACAGTCTCAATGGATGATCAGCAAAAGTTTCAATGGATGATCAATCACAGTTTCAACGGCTGATTCAATGAAGCTTCAACGGATGTTTAAATTCAAAAGAGCGATTAATAGTGACTTGACAGTCACATACGTTGATTGTATGCAAATGGAATGTGGCAGCCTATTTGCAGGGTTTAGAGAACAAAGAAGCATTTCCATTTCGATGCTAAACTGAAGATATTCAAAGATGCCGGATAGAGAAATGAAGAAGCATGAAATTAGACTAGAAACATTTTGTCTTATTTGTTTGTCTTTTTATCATGTAACTTGGTGATATATAAACCAAGTGTAGCAAGTAGAACTATCTTAATCCAAGTTAGTAAGCAATTACCAGAGAAATAGATAAGGCGAAATCTGTAAAAAAATCCTATATTCTTGTAGTTCAACTTGTAAGCATCTGTGTACAACATTATAACATAGAGTTCTCTACTTAATATATATCTCTGGTGGAAAAGTTCAATCCACCAAAAAGTTTTTTTAAATACTTGTATTTGATTACTTTGTGATTTGATTTCATTTACTACTTTCATTCCGCACCACTGCTAAATCAAACACAGTTATATATTTATAGTAGAACTGTTCTTAAAATTAAAAAAGAAGCCAGAATTACATTCAACCCCCCTTCTGTAATTCTTATTTAGATTGTTTGGGAATAACAAAGAGTAGTGATCCAAATTTTAGATAGTACTGTTCACTGATCCAAATTTGGATCACTGTGTTGGAGGAGAATTTGGGGTAATCTGCCCCAAATTTGGATCTTTGGATCACTGTTGAATTTGCCCTTAGTTTTGTAAGCTTCAGGTTTCATAAATCTCTTTATGGCATGGGACATGCTTCTCGTCAATGACATTCCAAACTTGCTTATTTTTTACTAGAATATGGATTTACTAGATCTTTGGAAGATTATTCTATGTTCATCCATAAGCAAGAGACTTTGTTTATTGTTGATGTTGTCTATGTTGATGATGTCTTATTAAGCGGTGACAATTCAGCTGTTATTACTTATCTTAAAGCTGCTTTACACACTAAATTCAGCATTAAAAATCTTGGTGAAGCCAAGTACTATTTAGGCTTGGAGTTCCCTCGAACTGGACAGGGTATTGCTTTAAGTCAAAAGAAGTTTATTCTTGACATTTTGCATTCTGTCAATCTCTTAGATGCCAAGCCTTTATCCATTTCATTGGATTAGAATTTGAAGTTATATGTTGATGACAGGTCTGGGTCTTTTATTTCTAATCCATCTCTTTATAGAAGTCTGGTGGGTAAAATGTTATAATTGACTTTTACATTAGTTATATTGTTCATTTTCTTAGCCAATTTATGCGGTCACCATGAGATAAACATTTGGCTACTATTATGCGTGTTCTCCGATATCTGAAGTGTACAGCTGGCCTTGGCTTATTTTTTCTTTCCCATAACAATTTTCATCTATAGTGACTGAGGGGGGTTGTACTTTAACTGATAGGTATGTCACGTGATACTACATTTGTTTGGGATCTACATTAATCTCTTGGTAGGCTAAGAAACAAACAGTGACGTTTATGAGTTCTGAAGAAGCGGAATATAGGGCTCTTGCCGCTATTACCACTGAAATTATGTGGTTAAAAATACTTGTTTTCAGATCTACACATCATGGTCCAACTCTTATTTTATGTGATAATCAAGCAGCAATTAATTTTACTTCAAATCATGTTCAACATGCTCGTATGAAGCATATTGAATTGGATTGTCATTTTATCTGTGAAAATGTGCAGTCTGGTGTTATCTATCCTCAGAAAATTCATACTAAACAGCAGTTGGAAGTCATTTTAACTAAGGTTTTGAAGACGCTAGTCATTGGTATATTTGTTTCAAGTTTGAGTTTACACAATCCTTCCATAATCACAACTTGTGGGGGGAGTAATACGAGCCTCGACAGTAATGTTGCAGCCAACCTGTGTGCAAGTCTATCCTATTTTTACTATTACATCACAGTACAAAAATATAATAGACTTAGTTGTTGAATCCCGAGTCAACGATACATTGAATAATAGTGTGTGATTTTAGTTTATCAGGAGTTGGTTAGATGACCTGTCAGTCAACTGTAGTTGACCAGTTTGTATATATAAACTTGTTATGTACTCATATAAACTTGTTATGTACTCCCTCTGTCCCTAAAAACGTTTCTTATTTGTGTTGGACACGTTTGCCAATACACACTTTTGATTGTTAATATCTTTAATTTCGTATAATTAGTATTAAATATAAAAAAATATTATATTAAAGTATTCATAAGTACGAATTCAACAAGATCATGCATAGTAATCAATCGTTTATCATGAATAGTATAAAAAGTAAAAATGAGAAAGGTAATATGGGATAAAGGGAGTATCTTTATTCCCGGCCATTATTGCCTCCGGGGAAAGGACCTAGGAAGTTAAGTTTTTCGTATCAATAAAATATTTTCTTTCCTCTTGTTTATTGTTGCATATACAAACCTTTCCGGGGTTTCTCTGATTCTAAAAGACTAAAACACATTGATAATCACATTTGCATCTAAAACTTTGAAAAATACATCCCATAAAATATAGAAGTTTGAATATGTGAAGCATGTGTGCAGTGTGCTCGACCAACAAAAAAAATTAGGATGTGTGTTTAATTATTTTCAGACTCTAATTTGCGAGAATGATATTAGGCAACTTAATCCATAATTTAGAGGCTATTAGGCAACTTAATCCTTAGTTTAGACTTTATATATGTTTACTGATAACTTACCCTCCCCTAAACCCATGTCAGAGATTCAAGCGTTTTGCATTAAGTTTATTTTAATAACACACACCATGTACCTAATCCATTTCAATTTGTTGTTTTGGTACCCTAACACAAAGTAGATTCTATGAAATCTTAATTTAAGACACACACCAGCGTGCAGAGCCCGTTTGTCAGGCTTAAAGCCGGTAATTTTAAGTGAACTACTCCGTCTGTACTTGAGTTAAATAAATGATTTTTTTAATAATTTGTTCTAATTTTTTAATTTTTTTAATAAATAATTAATGAGTTTATGACAAATTGATATGAAATAATTTATTTACTTGAACACTGCCCCCTCTGTTATGAAGCATTGACATGAAGTAATTTATTTCGGAAATGTTAAATTTAGAGTTAAGATCTTTAATTTTCAAGAATGAAATGAAAGTGACAGAACAAAATTTTTCAAAGAAGTACATAATGGGTTTTAAAAATATAACTTATAACTCAAGGTTGAAAACTGTTGTATAAGTAATATGAACATCGTAACTAATAAGTTATTTAAATGTTTTGATAATTTTAGGTTTAATTTACTTATAAGTTTAAAATATTTTTGATAAATCATAACTTATAAGTTATTAAATTATTTAAATATAATTTCAAAATTTTATTATATTAGTTTTAATACAAGAATTTTAAATTAAAAATATTCAAAAACAACAATATGTAAACTTATATAAGTATGTTGAATTACATTTTGTTATAATAGAACACATTGAACTTTTTTTTTAAGAAAATAAAACAAACACAATGTTAAATAAAATATACGATGTCATTAACAAAGTATTTACAAGGAAATAGAAGAAATCTAATATTATTATATTAAAAAATATTAAACAAGTAAAATAAGGAGGATGAGGAAAAGAGAAAGTACCTGTTCATGTACTTTCGACTTATGAACGAAAACAAGCAAATAAGCCCAGTTTGCTTATTTGCCCAAACAGTGTCCCCAAATCTGAAAAGATTATTTTAACAAAAAAGTAGTGCAGAATGTTTGGCCAAATATATAAAGCTGGCAATTTGGTATACGACACGATAAAACGATACGATATAAATGAATATGTGTTCAGCTTTTTGGTACATGAACACGAAAGTAAACGATACGAAAGAACACGAAATCTAAACGGGTACGGATATGTGTTTACCCCTGGATACATGACACGATACGAAAGTACACGAAATAATAAATTTATTAATATATTTTTTTAATATTTATATATTAATTTATATAAATATACATATTACTCTAATATTATATGTATATATACATAAAATTCATGTATATTTATAAAAATATATCCAAAAATATACCATTATATGTATATATATATATATATTTATATATGTAAATATATATGTAAAATTATATCCAACTATATTTTATATATTTATTAATTTTTTTATTTATACACGAAATGTACACGAAACGATGAGTTACGGATATGTGTTTACCCTTAGGTAAACGAATGTTAAATGGGTCATATATGTGTTTGCCCTTTATTACACGAAACACGAAACTACAAGACACGAAAGTATACGTACGACACGAATTGTCAGCTCTAGCCAAACAGCCACAATTTAGCGCCTTAATCAGCAATTTCTGTGAGGGTGTTTTGGTCTATTCACTCCTATTTTTGTCTAGAAATTAGAAACCGGCCCCAGAAATAACATCTCCCATTTATTTTCATGTAACTTGGATGTCTTCATCTGATCTTTTGTATCGTGTTTGTGACGACTGAGAATTTTGCGACGTAATTAAGTGAATAAAGTATGTGTTATGTGATGTGATTATAATTATGTGACTAAGTGATGATTATTTGTCTTATCTGTATACTAGAGTTAAGGAGCGTGGATAAAAACGTTCCAATTTAAAGAGTCAGCTTAGAAGTTAAACTGTGGTGTCGGGCCGTCAGGTAGAACGGAACTCGTCCTAATATGGAATTAAATAATATAAAATGAGAATTATATGTGAAGTGAATAAATAAAGTATTTCGTCCTAAGAGACGTGATGATTGGCAAAGATAATGAGAAGCGTAATCGAAACGCTGAGTGTCGGACCGTCAGGCTGAACGTGACCCGGTACGCGTAAAAGAGGATAAACATTCAAGAGGGATAAGTTCTATGATCAGACCTGAGTCGTTTTGTGACTGTATATGTGTGATTGCTTGACTGTATGCATGACTATGTGTTCTGTGTCAATTTTGCGAATTTTAAAGGAATTACGTGATTTAAGTAAAGGTTTAATTAACCTTCGCGCATTTTTATAAAATCATCCGAGAAGGATAAAAACATGGGATTTGTTCTTTTATCTTCGTAAAGATCCTAGAGACTTTTTAAAAATAATAAGTGAATTTGATTGTTGATCTTTGCATTTTTAAATCGATTTTATGTGGAAAATGTATTTATTAAAGCAAGTTTGCGAAATTCATATAAAATCAACCGTTCGCTCAAATTCTTATTATGAGTAATGGATAAAAAGCTAATTTCGAGACCTACGTGTTAAAATTGTCATTTTTAATAATTCTCGACTTTCCGAGAGAGAAATATTTTATATTTGAATTTTGTTGCATTCGAGTAAAAAGAGAAAGAATGTGTGAGTCAAAAAGGAGTTATTAGATTACCATTTTGCCCTTGTTTTGGTGGAGTATAAATCACTCCTTCCTCCCCCATTTTCTTCTTCTTTTCCGTGCACTCACTCTTTTCTCTCCTCTTTTTCTCTCACTCTCACTCTCTCTCTCGGCAACTCTCTCTCTTTGATTTCTCTCGGTATATTGTCTCTCCCTCTCTAATTCTTTGAAACCCTCCATGAATCATCAACCTTATTCCATACAAGAGCTTTAATTTATGTGCATGTGTGTGTTTATGCTTGCATGCAAAGTGTGTGTGTGTTTTTGGGTTCGGTTTTGAGCCGAGAACCGAGGGCTTGCTTGATTAGTTCGTGTTCTGTGATTATTGTGATGAAATCAGATTGCATGTGGTGTTGCTGCATTTCTTTTGTTAAGAAATCGGGGGTTTCGTGGTTGGACACCCTCGAATGAGGGCACCACCGTGATGCCACCGCCACCGGTGATGAACTCCGGTGAACCGGTGGTGAGCTATGATGTTAAAAACTGAGCTCTAGAACCTTAAGACCATATATTTCAGTTTGCATGTGATATTTTGATTAAAAAGGCCGAATGGCCATTATTATTTTAAGGAAATCAAGTTGATTGTATTGAAATGCATGAGTTATTGATTTGATGTTGAAAAATATGATGATTTGTGATTCAAGGATTAAGGATATCAAGTTGCATGTTTTGTTTTTGAAAAACCCGAATGGTGTTAATCTTTAAAGTTGTTTGATTTGAGTTAATTTGTTTAAAATAATGACGGATTGTTATTCGAGTAAAAAGGAATGAAATTGTTGTTGCATGCTAAGTTTAGGTTCGAATTTTTGTGTTAACAAGAAAGGAAATTGAATTTTGTGAGATAATCTTGGTAAACACTAAGTTTGTATGGTTTAAAAGTGATTGCATGCTAGTTTTAAAGAGGATCAAGATGTGCATGTCATTGATTTGTCTTTGAGGTGCAAGTTTGAGTTTTGCCGAATGAAATTGAGTTAAAAGGGATTAATGTGATGAATAAATGGATGCATGTTGTGATTTAGGTGGAAATCGATTGTGTTAAGGAACTTAGTTGGCTTACTTGATAAAGATAAAGTGTTTGATATCATGATAAGTTGAAATTGAATTGCATGCACACAAGTATGTATGATTTGGTTCGAATTTTTATGATTAAAATAAAGAAGGATGATACTTTAATAGTTTTGAATGAGTTGTGTGTATGTATGTGAGTTAAAGTGAGAATTTGGTTAATTTTGTGTGATAAGGCCGAATAGGCCATAGGGAATGAAAGTCACATTACTTGGTTTTTATGATTAAAAGGATGATTGAAAGTGTATAAGTAAATATTTATGAATTTGTTGCTTGATTATAATATGTGGTTCGAATTAAGGAATAAAAGAAAAGGAAACTAAGTTGATTGATATAAGTGATAGTTATGAACGTAAATGTTTGGTTGTGAATAGGTCTTGTACTCGTAAAAGAGTTATGTTAGTGTGATTTAAGAAATAGCCAAGGTTAAGCGAGTACGCTTTGATGGTTAAGTATATAAGGATATAAAAGTTACAAAAAAGGGATGTGTTATGTGCTATGTGCTTATATGTATAAGCTATATTCGTATACTCGAGTCAAAGATATAATCGAGTTATCGTATAGAGTGATCGTTCCGGGAATGAGAGTTGAGAATCTGATTAAGATTTTGGTTTTATTGTAGATTCGGAGCGTGAGGGCATTCAGGCTAGGAAAGGAAAGGATTTACTAGGTGGCGGTAGTTCAACCCTCAGGAAAGCAAATTCAGGCAAGTAACTCTGATTACTTGTGTAAATGATTATAAAGGAAATGTTGTTCATACCATGTAGAGTGTTGAACTGTTTAAGCATGAAACCCTTGTTTTATGAGACCCTTGTTTTATGAAACCCTGATATTGATTTAAAGAATCCCTGTTCTTGATAACCTGTTATCGATAAGCCTATTGATTTCACTCATTGATAATCTGACCTTTCTGTTCAAGTTACCTATAATGCCATGAATCATATTGAACCTATTGATTATCTTGGTTAACCCTGTTTAATGATATTCTGTTTCTCTTGATCACCCTATTGATCCTTAAATCAATGTTTATCCTTCTAATTTGGTGCCTTGTTATCCTTGACACAGAATTCTTGTGAATTGTTCCTTGTGTATCTTTGATTCACTCCCTGAACTTTGTTTCTTTAAAATCTGATTTAAGAATGAGTTTCGACTTGAAAGAGTCCGAATGATTTCTAATGCTTGGTAATGATAAAATGGATTTTAGAAAACCTATTTGTTTTTCCAACTCAAGGTTTTCCAATTGAATTCCTGATGGATTGGATTGAGACGTAAGAGGCTAGTGGGACTAGTCCAGTTATGGTAAGAGGCTAGTGGGACTAGTCCAATTTAAGGCTGAAATTATGCCGATTGGTACCTTAAAGACCGGAATGGAGGTCGATACGGGCTGATCACCCGTATATAATGAAATGGAAAGATAAAGTGATCCAATCAAGGGTTCTAATTGATTATTTAAAAGGGAACTGAAACTTTTATTCAGTAAATTGATTTTGGAAATGAAAATGGTTTATATTGCCTTGAAAAGAGTTGATTAAGTTATTGTGGAGCTTAAAGCTCGAGAACCCTGATTCTTGAAAATGTTGATCATATGATTGATTCTATCTTGAAATACTGTTGCTTTCCTCTATCAAAAGATCTATTTTGATCCTATGATGATTTGTGATGAATGTCGACTTTCGTCCTGTTTCGATCCTTGTTTCTTGAAAGCCCCTACTATTCTTTAGATACCTTTCCTTATCCAAAAAAATAAAAATGGAAATCTGCCACCTAGACTATTTAAAGTAGAATGCCCTAGTTTGATAAAGCGTATTGTGATTTTATATTGTAGAACTGCTATATAGTTACTTGCTGAGTTTTATACTCATTTGTTTTGTCTTAATCTAACCATGGCAGTTAAGCAAGAAGATGGCCAGGCTTAGGCGCACTGCTCGTAAGAGCGTACCTGGTGGTCCCTACCGTGTTGAGGGCTTCCGGTTGCCAGAGCAGGTAGTGGTGTTTATGAGTGAGCTCGCGCCTAGAAAGAGGTGTATAGAGATACAATGGGTTATCTGTCGATTCCCAGCCGGAATCGATATTGTTTATTTAATAATATTTTGGGTTTGTAAGTTATATTTTATGATTGGTAGTTGTAATCTTGTCTCATACTTTTTCCTGTTGATCCTGTTAGTAGTTAATCGGGGTTTATGCATATTTAATTATTAGATTAGAAGTGTGTGAGTCCTCATTTCCTAACCCCGAGATTGAGGGCGTCACAAGTTGGTATCAGAGCTACAGGATCTAGTCCCTTAGACAAGTTAGGATTTAAAAAGGGGTATTTTGGGAATATATCTATATCGCGAGAGAGTTCGACTCATGTAGAGTTGAGTTAGACTATTAGGTATAGTCTAAGGAAAGTGTTGATTGGTAAAGTGGAAACTAGAGTTAGGGTGTGAGTTAGCTGGAAGCTTTATTTAACCCTAACATTGTTTCTTGGTTGTTGTTTTGTGTTTTCTCTCAGGATCGTAGTAGTGGTAGTGACTTAGACTCAGAGATTAGCTTGACGGGTACCCCTGTGGACCCTATTCCACCCTCTCCAGAGGAACCTGTGTATGTTAGTTCAGACCCAGAGGAGGACCCTTCTGAGAGTAGTGAGATCCCCATGCAGATTTCACCCCTGAGGCCAAATTCAGAGACCCCTGCCCCTGAGCCAGAGTCGGAGATGCCTAAGACTGTTCCTGTTAGTGTTGGTGGCAAGTTAGCCCAGGACCGAGACTTTGTGTACTCCCGCATTCCTGAGTTGAGAGCTTTGGTGGATAGACTAGCCAGAGAGTCTAGGCAGAGTGCTTCTGTTATGGATGATGAGTGGCGAGTTCGGGTGAAGATGGTGGAGCAGGTTGCCAGGAGGAGATTGGATGAGGGACCATCCACTAGTGATGCTGATGCTGAGGCCCGGAGGCTGCATAAGATCATTCGTTGGATATTGGTTGTGTTGAGAGAGATTCTAGATGATTAGACGGGACTGTTGGTTAAACCCGTAGATTGTTCTTGTTGTTTTCAGCGCCGGTAGGCTTTGGGATACTTGGTCAGATGCCGGGATCCCTTTTTCATTTATCTTGTTGTATTTCAGACCAGTGAAGTAGTAGTAGTAGTAGTAGTTGTTGGAAGTTAGGGGTAGATAGGGGGAAGTTTTCCAGTTTTTCCTCTGTTTAACCCTGCTATTTATTATACCTTGTTTCAGAACCCTAATATCCAAAATATTCCCTATGTAACCTTTGATTAAATAATTCTATTGTCATTGTTTTCCATTGTGCACCTTGATTATCCTATAAACTGTTTTCAATGCCATGTTTTAATACAACCATGTTCTCGTATAACCATGTTCAAAGATCATAAAACCCTATTCCGTGCCATGATAAAATAACACTGATATGAGAATTATGTAGTAATAGGATTGCATGTGCAAATTGGGTAAAACTTAAAACCCATAAAAGAGATTTCATAAAAATTGTTGTTATATATATGCCATGCTATCGTATTGCTAAATAATTGCTCAATCAGGTTTGTAAGAAATGGCCAACTCACCAGATCACCAAGAAGAAGAAATTCCCACCCAAAACCCAGAAATAAACCCAGAAACCACTATGATGACCAGACTTGCTCAGCTTTTGCAACAACCTGTGGCCCCAAAAGTTGGAAATTTCAAGCACTTTCAATCTGTTCATCCTCCAGAGTTCTTAGGTTTGCCAGACCCGATTAAAGCGCAGTCGTGGTTGAGAGAGATGGAAAAAGCCTTTGAGTTAGCAGAAGTTAAGGATGATAAGAAAGCTCAGTACGCAAGTTATTATTTGAAAGATGAAGCAAGTTTCTGGTGGGAGTCGTCTAAGGCGTTGTTGGAAGGCAAAGACTTATCTTGGGAGAAGTTCACTGAGATGTTTCTGGAAAAGTATTTGCCAAGTTATATGCAATATCAGTTGGAGATGAACTTTTTGGATCTTAGACAGGAGGAAAAGTCGGTAGCAGAATATGAGGTGAAGTTTTCGGAATTGTCAAGGTTCGTACCAGAGTACGTGAATACGGAAGCAAAGAAAGCTAAGAGGTTCCAGCAGGGACTCAAGCCGTGGATTAGGAGTCAGATAGCTATGTTGGAGATTAAGAACTATGTTGCTTTGGTTCAGAAAGCAATGATAGTGGAAGGTGAGCGGGAAGCTGCTCGAAGAGAAAATGAAGGAAGAAATAGGAAGTTTGAAAGCTCTGAGCAAGAGCAAGGAAGCTCAAAGTTTAGAGGGAAGTTTGGGAAGAATGGTGGAGGTCAGAACCAAAAGATCCAAAAGTTTAGACCCGGGAATGGAACTCAGAAGAACTGTTTCCAGAAAGCTGGACAACCGGGAAAGGATAGCAGGCCCCAGATGCAAGAATGCAGGAACTGTGGAAAAAGACACCCGGGGAGGTGTAACAAGCTAGACATAACATGTTTTAAGTGCAACCAGAAGGGGCATTATTCTTCAGAATGTTCAAATGGAGTAAGGAAACCTGATTTGGCTTGTTTCAAGTGTGGCAAAGTGGGCCATATGGCCAGGAACTGCAAAGAGCCTGTGCAGAAGGCTAATGTTCTCAGAATTGCTGGACCGCCGTCTCTCCCAGCACCATCAGCTCAACCCAGAGCTAGAACCTTTAACATGACAATGAAAGATGCGGTGCAAGATGTGGACGTGGTAGCAGGTATGCTTGTTATAAACTCAGTAGAAGTAAAAATTTTGATGGATTCTGGAGCAACTAGATCTTTTATCTCTGAAAGTATTCTTGATAAGTTAAATTGTGTTGCGTACCCTCTAGAGCCTAATATGATTATAGAGGTAGCAAATCAAGAGAAAGTTGTTGTTAATAAGATTTGTCATGATTGTGATGTGTCTATAGAAGGTCGGCACTTTTCTGCTGACTTAATTCCTTTTAAGTTAGGAGAATTTGAGGTTATACTAGGAATGGATTGGTTGTCAAACCATGAGGCGCAAATAGAGTGTAAAAGTAAGAAAATGAAGTTAAGAACCAAGGATTGTGAGGAAGTGATATTTAAAGGAAAGAGGCAAGAGAAGAAATTTCTAACGGTTATTGAGGCGAAAAGATTAATACGTCAAGGATGCGAAGTTTATTTGGCTAATGTCGTAGACGTGGAAAAAGAATCTGTAAAGATTGACGATATTCCAGTAGTAAGAGATTTTCCGGATGTGTTTCCTGATGAATTGTCTGGACTACCTCCAGACAGAGAGATCGAGTTTACGATTGACTTGGCTCCTGGTACGGAACCAGTGTCGAAAGCTCCCTATCGCATGGCGCCGGTCGAAATGAAGGAATTGGCAGCTCAGTTGCAAGAATTGTTGGACAAAGAAGTGATCCGACCGAGTGTATCCCCGTGGGGCGCACCGGTGTTGTTTGTAAAGAAAAAGGATGGAAGTATGCGATTGTGTATCGATTACCGTGAGCTGAATAAGTTGACGATCAAGAATAAGTACCCTCTACCGCGGATCGATGACTTGTTTAACCAATTGAAAGGAGCTTCATGCTTTTCAAAGATTGATTTAAGATCTGGGTATCATCAGTTAAAGATCAAAGCGGAAGATATACCCAAGACAGCGTTCCGAACGAGATACGGACACTATGAGTTTTTGGTGATGGCATTTGGCTTGACGAATGCGCCAGCTGCATTTATGGATCTTATGAACAGAGTGTTCAAGCAGTATTTGGACAAGTTCGTAATTGTGTTTATCGACGATATACTAATTTACTCCAAGACGGAAGAAGATCATAAGGAGCATTTGAGGATTTCCTTGGAAATTCTGCGAAAAGAGAAGCTGTATGCGAAGTTTTCAAAGTGTGAATTTTGGCTAAAGAAAGTGCAATTTCTTGGTCATGTAGTTAATAAAGAAGGAATTAAAGTGGACCCAGCCAAGATAGAAGCTGTAATGAATTGGGAAAGACCCAAGACTCCGACGGAAGTCAGAAGTTTTATGGGATTAGCTGGATACTATAGAAGATTTGTGCAAGATTTCTCAAAGATTGTCGTTCCATTGACAAAGTTGACGAGAAAGAACGAGAAGTTTGTTTGGACAGAAAAGTGTGAGGAAAGTTTTCAAGAGTTAAAGAAGAGATTGGTAACCGCCCCAGTGTTGGTATTACCTGATGATAAAGGGGAATTTGTAATATTCAGTGATGCTTCATATAAAGGACTTGGATGCGTGTTAATGCAACACGGGAAGGTAATAGCATATGCGTCAAGGCAACTCAAGCCGCATGAGCAAAAGTATCCAACGCACGATTTGGAATTGGCAGCAATTGTATTTGCCCTTAAGATTTGGAGGCATTATTTGTACGGGGAAAAGTGCGAGAATTATACGGACCATAAGAGCTTAAAGTATATCTTTACTCAGAAAGAACTGAATATGCGACAAAGACGGTGGTTGGAATTGATCAAAGATTATGATTGTGCGATAAACTATCATCCTGGAAAGGCAAATGTGGTAGCCGATGCTTTAAGTCGAAAGGAAAGGTTGAATATGCTAACGTCATCGGAAGAATTAATCAAGGATTTTGAAAAAATGGAAATAGAGGTGCAGACTCCAGAATGTGGAGATGAAGCTATTTATGCAATGCTGTTTCAACCTGAAATTTTGGAAAAGATTCGATGCTGTCAAGAGCAAGTGATGAATCGCGAAAAGAATAAGTTGACGGGAGAAGAAATTAAAGCTCAAAAGGATGGAAAAGGGATATACCGTATTAACTCACGTATTTGGATACCTAATGTCGTGGAACTAAAGCACGATATTTTGCAAGAAGCGCATAACTCAAGATTTTCAATTCACCCTGGGAGTACGAAGATGTACCAGGATTTGAAAGAAAATTATTGGTGGCCAAACATGAAAAAGGAAATTGCGGAATGGATAAGTAAATGTTATACGTGCCAAAGAGTTAAAGCGGAACATCAAAGGCCAAGCGGATTTCTTCAGCCACTGGACATACCCGAATGGAAATGGGAACATATAGCGATGGATTTCGTGGTAGGATTACCTAAAACCAAATCAAATCACGATGCGATTTGGGTGGTAATCAATCGGTTGACAAAGTCAGCACACTTCTTGCCGATAAACGAAAGGTTTTCATTGGAAAAGTTGGTCAAATTGTATCTGGATGAGATCGTGATGCGTCATGGAGTTCCTGTATCTATCGTGTCTGATAGAGATCCAAGGTTTAATTCGAGATTTTGGCGACAATTCTATGATCATTTGGGAACTAAATTGAAAAATGAGTACGACATATTATCTGCAGACAGACGGACAAAGTGAAAGGACAATTTAGACGATTGAAGACATGTTGTGAATCTGCGCAATAGATTTCAAAGGAAATTGGGACGATCATTTGCCCTTAATTGAGTTTTCCTACAACAACAGTTATCACGCGAGTATTGGCATGCCGCCTTATGAAGCGTTGTATGGAAGAAAGTGTAGATCCCTTACTTATTGGGACGAAGTTGGTGAGCGCAAGTTAATTGGCCCAGAGCTAGTTCAGCAAACGAAGGAAAAGGTTGAAATGATTTAAAGGAGATTAATTGCAGCTCAAGATCGACAGGCAAAGTACACAAATCAAGAACGGGAAGATGTGCAATTCGAAACTGGAGACAAAGTCTTGTTAAAGATATCTCCTTGGAAAGGTTTAACTCATTTCAGAAAGAAAGGAAAGCTGAGTCCAAGGTACATTGGACCATTTGAAGTATTGCGACAAGTTGGGAAAGTGGCGTATGAATTAGCGCTGCCGCCGTAAATGCAACATCTGCACAATGTGTTTTATGTATCTCTCCTGAAGAAGTATAATGCTGATGCGAGCCATGTTATCGAGTTGGAACCAGTGGAAATCCAACCAGATTTGTCCTATGAAGAACAACCAGTGCGAATTTTGGATCGAAAAGAAAGGACGCTTAGAAATAAAGTTGTACCTCTAGTTAGAGTGTTGTGGAGAAATCCGTTAGTCGAAGAATCGACTTGGGAATTAGAAAGTGAAATGAAAGAAAAGTATCCCCATCTATTTGCTTAGATTAGATTTTGGGGACAGAATCCTTTTAAGGAGGGTAGATTGTGACGACTGAGAATTTTGCGACGTAATTAAGTGAATAAAGTATGTGTTATGTGATGTGATTATAATTATGTGACTAAGTGATGATTATTTGTCTTATTTGTATACTAGAGTTAAGGAGCGTGGATAAAAACGTTCCAATCTAAAGAGTCAGCTTAGAAGTTAAACTGTGGTGTCGGGCCGTCGGGTAGAACGGAACCCGTCCTAATATGGAATTAAATAATATAAAATGAGAATTATATGTGAAGTGAATAAATAAAGTATTTCATCCTAAGAGACGTGATGATTGGAAAAGATAATGAGAAGCGTAATCGAAACGCTGAGCGTCGGGCCGTCAGGTTGAACGTGACCCAGTACGCGTAAAAGAGGATAAAGATTCAATAGGGATAAGTTCTATGATCAGACCTGAATCGTTTTGTGACTGTATATGTGTGATTGCTTGACTGTATGCATGACTATGTGTTCTGTGTCAATTTTGCGAATTTTAAAGGAATTACGTGATTTAAGTAAAGGTTTAATTAACCTTCGCGCATTTTTATAAAATCATCCGAGAAGGATAAAAACATGGAATTTGTTCTGTTATCTTCGTAAAGATCCTAGAGACTTTTTAAAAATAATAAGTGAATTTGATTGTTGATCTTTGCATTTTTAAATCGATTTTATGTGGAAAATGTATTTATTAAAGCAAGTTTGCGAAATTCATATAAAATCAACCGTTCGCTCAAATTCTTATTATGAGTAATGGATAAAAAGCTAATTTCGAGACCTACGTGTTAAAATTGTCATTTTCAATAATTCTCGACTTTCCGAGAGAGAAATATTTTATATTTGAATTTTGTTGCATTCGAGTAAAAAGAGAAAGAATGTGTGAGTCAAAAAGGAGTTATTAGATTACCATTTTGCCCTTGTTTTGGTGGAGTATAAATCACTCCTTCTTCCCCCATTTTCTTCTTCTTTTCCGTGCACTCACTCTTTTCTCTCCTCTTTTTCTCTCACTCTCACACTCTCTCTCTCTCGGCAACTCTCTCTCTTTGATTTCTCTCGGTATATTGTCTCTCCCTCTCTAATTCTTTGAAACCCTCCATGAATCATCAACCTTATTCCATACAAGAGCTTTAATTCATGTGCATGTGTGTGTTTATGCTTGCATGCAAAGTGTGTGTGTGTGTTTTTGGGTTCGGTTTTGAGCCGAGAACCGAGGGCTTGCTTGATTAGTTCGTGTTCTGTGATTATTGTGCTGAAATCAGATTGCATGTGGTGTTGCTGCATTTCTTTTGTTAAGAAATCGGGGGTTTCGTGTTTGGATACCCTCGAATGAGGGCACCACCGTGATGCCACCGCCACCGGTGATGAACTCCGTTGAACCAGTGGTGAGCTATGATGTTAAAAACTGAGCTCTAGAACCTTAAGACCATATATTTGAGTTTGCATGTGATATTTTGATTAAAAAGGCCTAATGGCCATTATTATTTTAAGGAAATCAAGTTGATTGTATTGAAATGTATGAGTTATTGATTTGATGTTGAAAAATAGGATGATTTGTGATTCAAGGATTAAGGATATCAAGTTGCATGTTTTGTTTTTGAAAAACCCGAATGGTGTTAATCTTTAAAGTTGTTTGATTTGAGTTAACTTGTTTAAAATAATGACGGATTTCTATTTGAGTAAAAAGGAATGAAATTGTTGTTGCATGCTAAGTTTAGGTTCGAATTTTTGTGTTAACAAGAAAGGAAATTGAATTTTGTGAGATAATCTTGGTAAACACTAAGTTTGTATGGTTTAAAAGTGATTGCATACTAGTTTTAATGAGGATCAAGATGTGCATGTCATTGATTTATCTTTGAGGTGCAAGTTTGAGTTTTGCCGAATGAAATTGAGTTAAAAGGGATTAATGTGATGAATAAATGGATGTATGTTGTGATTTAGGTGAAAATCGATTGTGTTAAGGAACTTAGTTGGCTTACTTGATAAAGATAAAGTGTTTGATATCATGATAAGTTGAAATTGAATTGCATGCACGCAAGTATGTATGATTTGGTTCGAATTTTTATGATTAAAATAAAGAAGGATGATACTTTAATAGTTTTGAATGAGTTGTGTGTATGTATGTGAGTTAAAGTGAGAATTTCGTTAATTTTGTGTGATAAGGCTGAATAGGCCATAGGGAATGAAAGTCACATTACTTGGTTTTTATGATTAAAAGGATGATTGAAAGTGTATAAGTAAATATTTATGAATTTGTTGCTTGATTACAATATGTGGTTCGAATTAAGGAACAAAAGAAAAGGAAACTAAGTTGATTGATATAAGTGATAGTTATGAACGTAAATGTTTGGTTGTGAATAGGTCTTGTACTCGTAAAAGAGTTATGTTAGTGTGATTTAAGAAATAGCCAAGGTTAAGCGAGTACGCTTTGATGGTTAAGTATATAAGGATATAAAAGCTACAAAAAAGGGATGTGCTATGTGCTATGTGCTTATATGTATAAGCTATATTCGTATACTCGAGTCAAAGATATAATCGAGTTATCATATAGAGTGATCGTTCCGGGAACGAGAGTTGAGAATCTGATTAAGATTTTGGTTTTATTGTAGATTCGGAGCGTGAGGGCATTCAGGCTAGGAAAGGAAAGGATTTACTAGGTGGCAGTAGTTCAACCCTCAGGAAAGCAAATTCAGGCAAGTAACTCTGATTACTTATGTAAATGATTATAAAGGAAATGTTGTTCATACCATGTAGAGTGTTGAACTGTTTAAGCATGAAACCCTTGTTTTATGAGACCCTTGTTTTATAAAACCCTGATATTGATTTAAAGAATCCCTGTTCTTGATAACCTGTTATCGATAAGCCTATTGATTTCACTCATTGATAATCTGACCTTTTTGTTCAAGTTACCTATAATGCCATGAATCATATTGAACCTATTGATTATCTTGGTTAACCCTGTTTAATGATATTATGTTTCTTTTGATCACCCTATTGATCCCTAAATCAATGTTTATCCTTCTAATTTGGTGCCTTGTTATCCTTGACACATAATTCTTGTGAATTGTTCCTTGCGTATCTTTAATTCACTCCCTGAACTTTGTTTCTTTAAAATCTGATTTAAGAATGAGTTTCGACTTGAAAGAGTCAGAATGATTTCAAATGCTTGGTAATGATAAAATGGATTTTAGAAAATCTATTTGTTTTTCCAACTCAAGGTTTTCCAATTGAATTCCTGATGGATTGAATTGAGACGTAAGAGGCTAGTGGGACTAGTCCAGTCATGGTAAGAGGCTAGTGGGACTAGTCCAATTTAAGGCTGAAATTATGCCGATTGGTAGCTTAAAGACCGGAATGGAGGTCGATACGGGCTGATCACCCGTATATAATGAAATGGAAAGATAAAGTGATCCAATCAAGGGTTCTAATTGATTATTTAAAAGGGAACTGAAACTTTTATTCAGTAAATTGATTTTGGAAATTAAAATGGTTTATATTGCCTTGAAAAGAGTTGATTATGTTATTGTGGAGCTTAAAGCTCGAGAACCCTGATTCTTG